>NW_012117354.1:2601453-2624356 GCF_000951035.1 Colobus angolensis palliatus
TTTTGAAGGGTTTTTCATATCTCTATCTCCTTCAGTTCAGCTCTAGTCTTGATTATTTCTTGTCTTCTGCAAGCTTTGGGGCTTGTTTGCTATTAGTTCTCTAGTTCTTTGTGATGTTAGTATGTTAACTTGAGATCTTCCTACTTTTTGATGTGGGCATTTAGTGCTACAAATTTCCCTCTTAATACTGCTGTATTTAGCTGTGTTCCAGAGATTCTGGCATTTTGTCTTTTTGTTCTCTTTAGTTTCAAAGAACTTCTTGACTTTTGACTTAATTTCGTTATTTACCAGAGTCATTCATGAGCAGGTTATTCAATTTTCATGTAGCTGTGTGGTTATGAATGAATTTCTTAATCTTAAGTTGCAATATGATTGCTCTGTGATCTGAGAGATTGCTATGATTTCAGCTCTTTTGCATTTGCTGAGGAGTACTTTCTGATTATGAAATCAATTTAGAGTAAGTGTTGTGTGGCAACGAGAAGAATGTATATTATGTTGTTTTGGGTTGAAGAGTTCTGTAGATACCTATCAGGCCCACTTGATCTAGAGCTGAGTTCAGGTCCTGAGTATTTTTGTTAATTTTCTGTGTAGATGCTCTGTCTAATATTGTCAGTGGGGTGTTAAAGTTTCCGACTATTATTGTGGCGGAGTCTAAGTCTCCTTGTATGTCTTTAAGAACTTGCCTTATGAATCTGATTTCTCCTGTATTGAGTGTATATACATTTAGGAGAGTTAGTTCTTCTTGTTGAATTGAACTCTTTATCATTATGTAATGCCCTTCTTTTTTCCCAGGATGAAGTGCAGTGGTGCAATCTTGGCTCACTACAACCTTCACCCCCTAGGTTCAAGCAATTCTCCTGCCTCAACCTCCCTACTAGCTGGGATTACAGGCATGTACCACCACACCCAGCTAATTTCTTTGTTTTTAGTAGAGATAGGGTTTTGCCCTGTTGGTCAGGCTGGTCTTGAACTCCACCTCAAGTGATCCACCCACCTCAGCCTTCCAAAGTACTGGGATTACAGGTGTGAGCTACTGCATTCAGCATCTTCTGTGTCTTCTTTGATCTTTGTTGGTTTAAAGTCTATTTTGTCAGAAACTAGGATTGCAACCCCTGTTTTTCTGTTCATTTGTTTGTTTTCCAATTGCTTGGCAATTTTTCTACATCCCTTTATTTTGAGCCTATGTGTGTCTTTTCATGTGAGTAGGGTCTCTTGAAGACAGCATACTGATGGGCTTTGTTTCTTTATCCAGTTTGCCATACTATGTCTTTTAATTGGGGCATTTAGCCCATTTTAATTTAAGATCAGTATTTTTATGTGTGAATTTGATCTTGCCAACATGATGCTAGCTTGTTATTTTGCAGATTTGTTTATGTAGTTGCTTCATAGTGTCACTGGTCTTCACACTTCAGTGTTTTTGTAGTGGCTGGTAATGATTTTTCTTTTCCATATTTAGTGCTTCCTTTAGGAGTGCTTTCTAGGTAGCCTGGTGGTGATGAATTCCCCAGCCTTTGCTTGTCTAAAAAGGATCTTATTTCTCCTTTGCTTATAATGCTCAGCTCGGCTGGATATATGAAATTTCAGGTTGGAAATTTTTTTTTTAAGAATATTGAATATTGGTCCCCAATCTCTTTTGTCTTGCAGGATTTCTCCTGAGAGGTCCACTGGTTATTCTGATGGGATTCCCTTTGTAAGTGACCTGGCCTTTCTCTCTGGCTGTACTTAACATTTTTTCTTTCATTTCCACCTTGGATAATCTCATGATTATGTGTGTAGGGGTTGATCTTCTCAGAGTATCTTACTGGGCTTCTCTGCATTCCCTAAATTTGAATGTTGGCTTCTCTTGCTAGGTTGAGGAAGTTCTCCCAGATGATATCCTGAAGTATGTTTTCCAACTTGGTTCCATTCTCCCTGTCTCTTTCAGGTATCCCAGTCAATGGTAGGTTTGGTCTCTTTACACATCCCATATATCTCATAGGTTTGTTCATTCCTTTTTGTTCTTTTTTTCTCTATTCTTGTCTGCCTGTCTTATTCCAGAATGATAGTCTTCAAGCTCTGAGATTCTTTCCTCTACTTGGTTTATTCTGCTATTGATACTTGTTATTGCATCATGAAGTTCTCGTGTTGTGTTTTTAGCTCCATCAGGTCGGCTATGTTCTTCTCTAAGCTGACTATTCTGGCTATCAGCTCCTGTATTGTTCTATCATGATTCTTAGCTTTTATGCATTGGGTTACAACATGCTCCTTTGGCTCGGTCAATTTCATTGTTAGCCACCTTCTGAAACCTACTACTGTCAATTCAGCCATCTCAGCCTCAGCCCAGTTCTTTGCCTTTGCTGGATAGGTGTTACAGTCATTTGGAAGAGAATAGGTACTTCGGCATTTTTGTGTTGATTCTTTCTCATCTTTGTGGACTAACCCATCTTTGATCTTTGAGGTTGCTCACCTTTAAATGGGGTTTTGTGGGTCTTTTTGGTTGATGTTGTTGTTGGTGTTTTCTGTTTGTTTTTCCTTCTTTTAGAATCAGGCCACTCTTTCATAGCACTGCTGAAGTTCGTTGGGTGTTTACTCCAGATCCTAGGTGTCTCATTTATTCCCATACCTGGAGGCATCAACAATGAAGGCTGTGAAATGGCACAGATGGCACCCTGCTCCTTCCTCTGGAAACTGCATTCCAGGGGGTACTGAACTATTGTCAACTGAATGCATCTGTAGTAGGTGACTAGAGACCTCTGTTGTGAGGTCTCATCCATTCCGGAGGAACAGAATCCGGAACCCACTTAAAGAAGTAGTCTGGCTGCTTTTTGGTACATCAGGTGTGCCGCACTGGGGAGAGGGAGAACCCTTCCTTCTCTGGACCATTTGGATTCTCTAAAGCTGGCAGGAATGGCTGAGTCAATAGAACTGCACAGATGGCAGCTGCCCCTTCCCACGGGAGCTCCATTCCAGGTAGAGTTCAGAGCTCTGTTCATATAATCCTGGATAGAGTGGCTGAAGCCCCCACAGGGAGGTCCTGCCCAGAAAGAAGGAATGAATCAGGGTCCTGCTTTAAAAAGCAGTCTGCCCACAATCTGGCAAAACAATTGTGCTGCACTGTGGGTGATGCTTCCTTGTCTGGATCATTTGGATTCTCCAAGTCTGGTGGGTTGCAATGGCCAAGTTGACCAAACCACAGAGATTATGGTGACCTCTCTCCCCAGAAACTCAGTCTTTTCTCAGGCAGACTCCAGCCTGTTGCCATTGGCTGACGACAATTCCAAACTATTAGGTCTTAACTTATGAGGTGCCATGGAAGTGGGGTCCACAGAACAATGCTGCCTGGTTCCCTGGATTCAGTCCCCTTCCTAGAGATATGTAGACAGATTTCCTGCCCTTGTCAGGAATCTCAGGGTGGAGTATATAAAACTCCTAGGTCTCTGTGTGTGCCTGAGTGACTACTTTGCTGAAAATCCACATAGCTCTGTTTATCAGACCTAAGGCCTTGGTGGCGTGAGGTCACGAGGGGATCTCCTGATCCACAGGTTGCAAAGATCCATGGGAGAACCCCTGGTTTCCTGAGCAAAGTCGCATAATCACTCACCACTTCCCTTGGATGATGGTGGGGAGTTGACTCTGACTCTGTGCCACCCCCAGGTGGGCCATCACCCCACCATGCTTTTCTTCATTCATCATAGGTCGACTGGTTTGCTTAGGCAGTCCCAATGCAAGAACCTGAAACCATACAATTCTTTCCCAAACAGTCTAGCTCCAGAGTCTGGACTCATAACCACTTCACCATGCTCCATCCACTGGATGTACTCTTTTGCCTAAATAAGTGTTTTCCTGAGCTGCTGTCCACAATGTCCCCAGTGTCTGCCAGAAGGTCACCAAAGTTGCTACTATTTTCTTCAGAAGTTTGTCTAGCTTCAGTTCACAGGGTTTTAGAAAAGCACATCTTAACTTTTAGTGATTTCAAATCAGGACAAATGGGGAAAAAGAAATAAAAGAAGGAAAAAATTTAACTGTAGAAAATAATAAAATTTGAAAAACATTAGGCAAGATGAGAGTCTAATAACAGGTGTACTATAATTTATTTTGAAATGTCATTTTTCTTTGTCCAATCCCTGTTTTCATTAATGACAAATCATAGGACAAAGTTTTGTGTAAAATAAATGTTAGTCTTATCATACTTGGCCTGAATATTTGCATAGAGTCAGCAAGAATAATCATTTGCTATATAGGCTCTTTTTAATGGCTCTGCTGGAACTTTATTTAATAAGGAATCTTAGATTAGACTTTAGTGCCTTGAGCCCAGCCTGTGCCTGCAAATACCTGTATTAATTGGGTGAATTACTCACTGCAAAGTGTCAAAATGACTTGGGGAGCATGGACTGGTCAGAAAGTGATATTCTTTATTTACCACAAGTCAGGAACCTGTACAGGGGCTGCATAGAAAAGGTATGAGGGCAGTTTTCCCAAGGGGCTTTTATTGGCTCTATAAGTGAACTCAGATATCATAAAGCAATCTGTTTATATCTGAAAGTATGATATTGAAATTAACTATGAGGTCAATAAAAAAACAGATTCTTATTGAACTTATGTAAATAACGGTACTGCAATACACTAAGTATACTTGCACACAGCTTTCAAATTTTGAAAAAATCGGGTAGAGAGAATTATTCTTCAGATTTTATGCACAGGACTGTAGTTTACCCAATTGTTAAAAGCTGTAAATAGCTCACAGCCAAAGGGTTTTCTAGACTCTAAAACAAAAGAATTACTAATATTTCAAACAAGTCATAAAGAGATTATTTGAATCTTCCATTAGTTTTGGTCTACGTAATTAACTCCTGTCCTACTTCATGTTTATGAACACATTAGCTCTCTGTGGGAGTCTTGGAAGTTTTTCCTCTATTCTCATGTCACAATCTCCAAAGTTATCAGAAACCTGCATTCAAGAGCACCTGTCAGAGTCCTATAGCTGATTATAAAAACATTTATTAAAAAAGAGAAAAGTAAAACAACTGTAGATTACAAGAGCCTCAAAACAGTCATGGTTAAAAACACAATTCACAAGGAAATTTTGTTACTTCTGTGTCATACAGCAATCTTATATAATAATCATAATTACTGCTAAAAATGTATGCTAAGACATATTGGAATCACAGGAACCTCATGAAATTGTGGAACCACATTAATAACACATTTATATGAATATAATCCAAATAAGGTTAACCCCATTTCATATTTGACAATACTGTTAGCCTGAAATCCAAAAGAGACATATTCAGCTTTGTTATAATAAAATGATTTTATTTGACAATGATTTTATTATATCAAACAAGCCAAATATCTCTCTTTTAGACTTCAAGGGGACCTAACATCAAAGTCAATGAGTATCAAAGTTAGAGTTTGATTTTGGAAAGTTTGTCAAATATAAATAGCTTAAAAACACTTCATATCACAAAATAGAATCACAGGTTACTGTAAAATAAGTCATTCATTTAACCAAAGCGAAAACTCGAAGATTTCAAAAAAAGGTAAAAATCTCATTCTTTGAGAGAGGAGCCTTAATTTCCCAAACAATAATCCCTAATAATAAAGACAGCATGAGGCCAACTAAACCCATCTTTCAAAATTTTATAAACAAAATCTATTAAATTTTAATCATCTTGGTCATAAGATATAATTTCCATAAATCTTTTTATAATCTTTATAGTTATGTATTAAGGAATGGGTTAATGCTCCAAGAAAACCTTGTTAATTTGACACATGGGCCTAAATGTTGGTTTTGCGTCAGTGTACCTTTGAAATTAAGTTAATTTATTTAAAAACAGGACTAATTTTATGTCTCAAAATTGGCCCTTACGATCTCACACCCACCTCTTCCATGACAGTCCCTGCGCCTTGAAGATTTGAATAGTTTTAAATTCTGACCCTGTGTCTCACAAACACAGTTTATTTTGATTGACATCTTTTATTGGGTCTAAAGATGAGGCTTTAACTATTGCCAGTGTTTAAGATTTAGCAGGATTTGTTGTTGTTTTTTTTAAACCCAGGAGTCAAAGCCCTGTAACTTAATGGCAGAGGACTTTAAAAGCAAATACAGAGAATTACATGGCTATAATAAACTTAATTAATTTTTTAATCTTAGTTTTTTTAAACCAACCACAACTTAATAACAATGACATAGGAATTATTCTGATAAACGGTTAGGTCAGTTACCAAAAGGCAAAAGAAGTGCAGTGATTGCTGTTCTCCATGGGGAGTCCATTTAGTTAACCTGCAAAACAAAACTAAGGAAAGAGTCATATGAATTAGTTAAACATAGGAGGAATGTTTCCTGGCTCATAAGTGAAAATTTTTAGATTCATGGAACAATTTAAAGCCAAGAGCACAGAATGTTATATTGGAAGAAAACATTTCCTTTAGACCTTTAAGTTAAAACATTTTTAGCATCAGACCACAACAGTTAGAACCTAAGGGAAAAAGAAAAAAAATTACAGAAGCTAAAATGAGTTGAAAAAGATAGGTATTATTTCAGGCTTTTTTAAAGGTGAGAGACTGCTGAAAACAGCAAGACACAATAAAAGTTTAACTTTGATTTAAACAATAAATGTCTTGTAATTTTATTAAGATGGATTGCAACTGTGAAAGCAGAGGACCACATATAGAATTAGAGAAAATAACAAGATTGGTTAATACTTCTATAAGTAATTCCACTATATGTTAATATCCAGAGCCCAGTGACTGATAGACACGTAGTAAAAGTTCAACAGATTTATGTTACTACCTAATCACAATCACCCTTCTGATAACACAGGGTTATTTTTTTAATTTGAAAGTTCAGAAAAGATTATGAATAAGAACTCCTGGCTAGAGATGCACCAAAAAAGAGAACTTGATTCACCATTTGAGACAGCAACCAATAATAAAGAGACTAAAAGAGAGTGTGAAACAAGAGTTTGAAGGAAAGAAGGCAGAAGATTTCTGAACATATTCTTTAACTGACTTTTATTTTCTCACCAAATATCAGTGCTTTGATGTCAGATCCAGGAAAAACAGAATCAGTTCTGCTCAGGAACCCACATATATTTTGCTAAGTTCCAACAGAAAGTTATTCAATGAACAGCAAGAAAGGCAACTTGCTTGACTTAGAGTATCAGTCTCTCTAGAGCCTGGAGCAAACACTGGATGTTCCAGATGGTGCCAAGTCAAGGATCTACTGCTGAAACCAGGTAGGAAGACCTCGAAAATTTTTTTTTGTTTTTTTGTTTTTGTTGTTGTTGTTGTTGTTGTTGTTTCCAGCCCAAGTGATTTGCAAGTCACTTCTGGGTAAAGCAAATTTTGAAAAGAGAAGGAAAATTCTCTTACAGTATTAATGAAGGTAATCAACCAGACAAATAACTGTAGCTAAAAGATTGACCCCCCACACTTATATATTCAATCAATTTTGTAAGTTATGTTTTGTTTCTGAAGCCATACTTGAGTCAGTTTTACATGTGTTTATAAACTAGAGTTGTACATTTTACTTAAAAAAATTATCAAGCCCACATCTCTTCCTTTAATTTTCATAAAACTCTAGAATAGTCTCTTGGGTTATTTTGAGGCTAAAGTGACTTGATCATATTTTTAAATTTGTTTTCAATAAACATGCAGGTTTTTTTGCAAGGAAACTCAGCTTAATTTTTACATAATAATAGTCTATGGCATATGATTTACATGTTAATTATTATGCTGTTATTCTCTTTGCTATAATTAAAGTTAGCATTTTATTATAAAATCCTATTACCTAAGTTTTATAGCATGACAGTAAATATTCCCTGAAGCTAATAATAACCTATCCAATTATTGCATTTGTCTTTTATGTATTGAAATATAAATTTGTTTCTGGGTATTTTCTCAAAGTACGGGGATGGTAAGAAGTTTAGAAAGTTTCAGATTTGTTTTATTTTAATTTCTTAGTTCTAAGTTAAAGTTTACTCCAGTTTTATCATTATTGAACATTTTCATTAACAGTTGCTTTATCTTTACTAAAATTAGTTTGGGTCATATATATTTGAAGTAGCAATTGCTATATTAAAACCACCTTTTCCATTTGTGGTAAAGATGAAAACCGTCTTTACCGCACCACTTGTGTAGGCTCTGAATAATCCAACTAGTTCTGAGCAGTGTTGTTGTAGTACAAATAGACCTTTTCAGAACTTTACTACTGGCCAACACTCAGCCAGTCTTAATAATTTACAGACATAAGGACAACTCCAATGCACAAATATCATTTACTTTCACTTTCCAAAACATAAACCATGTCCACTCTCTCTTCTAAATCCACCTTTCCTAACTTTGAAGGAAATATTCTAAAAAGAATTTGTGATAACATGGATTCATTGTCAAGAGGCCTAAGTCCTAGCTTGCAGTCTGTCCAACAAAAAAATCTTTTGACTTCTGTAAAATTCAGTTCACGGTATGAATTTTTTGATGAGATAATTTATTGTCTCATTTTGTTTTAAAACTTTGAGATTCTAAGAGTTAAAATTTAAATGTCAAAAAACCTGTGTCTAAATCCCAAATCTATTCTGATTAACTCTGTTAGCTGGCCAATTAACCTTCCTGAGGTTGGATTTCTCATCTGTGAAACAAGATATTGATGGCAGCAGCGGGCTGTCTGGAGCGTTCGCTGCCATCACACCAGCTGCAGCGGGGAGGCATGGTTGGTGGTGGCAGGAGTGGCTGCAGGAGCTGCAATGGTAACTGCCCTGTGCCCTGCATCCCTGAGGCAGGCGACTATACCATCCCCACTCTCTCATGGTTGGGCAGGACCCACTCCCAGGTCCAGAGCCTCTGCCACTCTGAAACCTGGAACCACATCACCATTCTCACCTGCTGTGTGCTGCAGGGTAAACATGGAGAGGAGGAGAGCAGTCCCCAGAGCCTGACCCTGGGAGCAGCCCCCCAGAGCCCGCTGCCCTGGGAGTCAGCCCATTGCACTTGGCAGGAAAGCAATGGGGTCAGGCATGGAGGACCTAGAGCCCCCACCTTAGGCTACAAGGAGGCATGACTGGGGCTGCACGCTCCACAGAGCTGGCAGGAGCCAGGAACAAGTGAGAGCCCTGCCCCTTTCGAATTGGCAGGGTGAAAGCTCCCCAGGTGCAGTGGCAGCCTCCCTGCCACCACTGTGGATCCAGGCATTTCTGCACTCTCAGGGACCTAGGGAGGCCCTCTGCCCCACACAGGCTCAGAAGTGTCTGCTTCCACTGCCTGGCCTCTCCCTGCGCCTGGTGTCTGTTCTAATCTCAGAGCAAGTATGGGGCTAGGTGCTGTCATAGCCAGGTTGGGTATGTGCACTTTTGGGGCACCGCTGTCATGCCAGCCCCCTGCCTCCTTAGCCCACTCCAGACTTTGGGCACCAATGAATACGGGAGGGAGGTTGAGGTGGGAATGACTGAGGACAGCCCAGAGCTAGACTGCAGGTGCCCTTGACATGAACAGTCTGCGTGTCATAAATGGTGGCAGGAGGCAGACAGGCTCCTGGGTAGAAGAAAGTGGGTCCCCAGTGAAGCACTACCTTCAAGCCTGAAGCCTGGGGGCCAGGCTGGAGTGGGAATGTGTGGTGCTTTTCCCTGGGCCCACACATGGCCTCCCACGGACCACTCAGTACACATTTCCTTCCCTCTGAGACCCATAAAAACCCTGGATTCAGTCTGACTTGAAGAAAGGGCAGAGAGACGTCAGGGAGATGATGGGTCAACCAGCTGCAGAGAGGAGCTGCCCACCCCAGGTTCTCCTGTCTGCTGAGAGCTGAGGAGACAATGGTACGACTAGCCACAGAGAGGAACTACCGTCTCTGGTGAAAGCCGAACTCTCGTCAGGATGACCTGCCAATCCATAGTTGACCCCTTGTCAGGACACCCTGGCTATGTAGAGGAGCCACTCACTGCAGGCCTCCTCTGAGCTGTTCTATTGCTCAATAAAGCTCCTCTTTGTCTTGCTTAACCTCCACTTGTCCATGCACCCCATTCTTCCTAGATGCAGGAGAACTCAGGGCCCATTGAAAGGAAAGGCTAAAAGAGTTATAACACAAAGAGGGCTGAAACATATCCCCTGCTTGCCACATTGCAGGGAAAAAGAAGGAGGGAAGAGCTATGACCCTTCAGGGATCCCAGACCTAGGAGCTCTCCAAGCAAAGGCTATGACTCCCTCTTTGGAACCCTGTGGTTCCTGGTGTCTCCAAGCTTCCAGGCACCACCACATTCCCTGGTGCTAGCCAGGGAAGCTGTTTGTGGTGCCACTGGTTCAGCTGCAACCTCTCAGAGATCTGGCATCTATACCAACACCTGGAGCTGCCCACCCCATGACAGTAGCCAGCACGTCTAACTGTGTACAGTGGTAGGACCCCACACTTGCTCACACATCCCTCACCACTCCATGCATGACTCACAGGCTCCCTTGGAGGTGTGGGATTCAAGCTAGTAGTGTGAGCCCAAGTGTAGTCTGCCAGATTGAGAGGGCAGCATGAGGCCAGTCGGCCTAAGAAAAACTTAAGCAAAGGTGCCACTAGCCACAGAGTTTTCCAGCCAGAAAAGTGACACCCTAAAGATCCCACAGTATCAGATCTTCATATGCTTTTCCAGTTATAAAATTAAAATATTATAAATTACTAGATTCATATATAGTAGCAGTGAAATACAAACAAAACTACAAATGATGGCATGTTGGATTTATATATTGTATTCTACTCCTTCCTTAAATACTATTAATGACAACTGGAGAAAATGTTTATAGATAAAAAATAACAAGGCCAAAGAGATGGAAGAAGATAACAATGGCAAAAAAAATGTAAAAGCTAGAAAGCTAAAGTAGGAAGGATGACTAACCTGGTCCACTCAAGAAGACTGAACCCTAAGGCAACAGTGAGCAAAACAGAGAAACAATCATATTTATACCATGGAACCTACAAAAGACTCCAGAATTACTTTAATAGTTATCCTTGGAAGTGGGAAAAAGGTAGGACTGTAAATGGTTGATTAAGAAATCTTTGTGAGGTGCAGTAGACCTTCCCATACCCTATTCTTGCAGGAATATAATGCTCTTGCTCTATCCAGAAAGGGGTTAAGGTTCTAAGTTTCTGGATTGGGTCAAACTAAGGGTTTCTGTACTAGGGGAAAACAGGCCAAGCAGAAGATTGGAGTCCATAAAGAAAAGAAGTAAGCAAAATACATGTATTATTGAGTTCCCAAAGTTTTTTTCTCACTTAGCCCCTGGAAAATTAGCAGCCAGGCAAGAAATTGAAAGAAAGAATCTTCAATTCTTTCAAGGGTAACCTGATACTTAAGGAGTGCACTTAACATGAAATACAGAGGCCAAAACAAACACTAAAAACAGAGTAAAAAGGTAACTTGGAGAAAATACTAGATGATGAGAAAAATGCCTTCAAAATGACTAGTTCTAACCTCTCCAGAGACATAAAAATTATATTACATCCACTAGGCCAGAATAGGATGCTATAAAAAATGAGTGCTTGGAGGAAAAAAATCTCTTAAAAATTAAAAAGTATATAGAAGAAAATAAAATGTAAACTAAAACATAAGCTAAAATTTAGGGCATGTATTAAGATATAGAGCAAAAGGGCTAAGAGATGTAAAAACAAAATGTATTAAAATTAGAAAGTCCTGGAGTTGCAATATCAAAATAGTAAGAGTTCTAGAAAGTGGGAACAGGAAGAAAATAGCATAAATAGCATAATGTAAAAAACAACAAAGAAGAAAATCATGAAAGAAATAAATCAAAAATAAATTATAGAACTGAGAATATATCATTTCCTTTTGAAATATAACATAGAGAGTTTAGCACCATGAATGAAATAATCAACACCAAGACATGTTGTTGCAGGAAGTCAGGGACCTGGAATGGAGGGACTGGCTGAAGTCATGGCAGAAGAACATAAATTGTGAATATTTCATGGACATTTATTAGTTCCCCAAATTAATACTTTTACATTTTATTACACCTGTCTTTACTGCAGTCTCTGAACATAGATTGTGAAGACTTCATGGACACTTATCACTTCCCCAATCAATACCCTTGTGATTTCCTATGCCTATCTTTACTTTAATCTCTTAATCCCATCATCTTTGTAAACTGAGGAGGATGTATGCCACCTCAGGAACCTGTGATGATTGCATTAACTGCACAAATTGTTTGTAGAGCATGTGTGTTTAAACAATATGAAATCTGGGCACCTTGAAAAAAGAACAGGATAATAGGAATGTTCAGGGAACAAGGGAGATAACCTTAAACTCTGTCTGCCAGTGAGTCGGGCAGAATAGTACCATATTTCTCTTCTTTCAAAAGCAAATAGGAGAAATATCGCTGAATTCTTTTTCTCAGCAAGGAACATCCCTGAGAAAGAGAATGGGTCCCTGAGGGGAGGCCTTTAAAATGGCTGCTTTAGGGGTGGCTGTCTTTTACAGTCATAGACAAAGGCATGAAATAAGCCCCAGTCTCCCATAGCACTCCCAGGCTTATTAGGACAAGGAAATTCCTGCCTAATAAATTTTGTTCAGATTGGTTGTCTGCTCTCAAACCTGTCTCCTGATAAGATGTTATCAATGACAATGCATGCCCGAAACTTCATTAGCAATTTTAATTTCACCCCATCCTGTGGTCCTGTGATCTTGCCCTGCCTCCATTTGCTTTGTGATATTTTATTACCAGGTGAAGCATGTGAGCTCTGTGACCCATACCCTATTCATACACTCCCTCCTCTTTTGAAAATCACTAATAAAAACTTTCTGGTTTTACGGTTCGGGGAGCATCATGGACCTGCCGACACATGATGTCTCCCCTGGACACCCAGCTTTAAAATTTCTCTTTTGTATTCTTTTATTTCTCAGACCAGCTGATGCTTAGAGAAATAAAAAAGAACTCACGTTGAGTATCAGGGGTGGGGTTCTCCTGATAACATGTGATTGTGAAATTTCAGAAGACTGGGGATAAAAAAAATCTTATCAGCTTCTAGAAGTGGAACAACAAAAAACAACAATAACAACAGCTGACACAAAACAAAAACAAAACCAGATTTCATAGAAACAGCAAAATTAATATTGAACTTTTCAAAAGTAACACTGAAAACGAAAAGCCAAGCAATTTTTTACAAAATGCTGCAGAAGTTCACTCAAAATTTCAATAAACATGAAGCATGTAGGAATGAGTGAAAACATGGAGAGTGAACACTAACCAATGGTCCATAATAAGAATAAAGTAATAATGCCTAAAACTGATAAAATTAACAAGTGGCAATATTAACATGCTACTTAGAGATATAAAAGTAAATTCAAAGAGAATCAACTTAAAGATTTAAGAGTGGTTGTTCATAGGGCAAAGAAAACTGGGTAGGAAGAGAATGCAGTTTTTATATAAAATAGTTCATGGAACTATTTAATTCTTTAAATCATATGCAAACTTCAAATAAAACTAAGTTAAAGAAACAAGGTGACAGTTACCAAAAAGATTTGGAAAGATGAGGGGGAAACTTAGGGTGGAGGAATGTAAATGAGGAAGAAGAGGAGGAAACAAAGAAAGAAAAGGAAGAGAAGGAGAAAGAAAAAGGGTTGGAGAAGAAAGACAAGGGCTATTCTCTAGGCAACTAATGCAATATCTTAGGCCAAAGTTTGATCAACCAGTGTCCCAGAATGTGGGGGAAAAAAAACAAAACTTTTTAAGTTATTGACCAGTGCTTGTAGTTATTTTAAGTCTTTCTTTAACATGAAGAAATCAACAATCAAAATAAGAAAGATAAATTTCAGGCTTAAGGAATGTTCACAGAAACTCTCCAAACAAGACTTGACAAAAAAAAAAGCCTATTTTGCTTATGGTTATATGAATTCATGGTCTCAATTTTCTACTTAATTTTACTGCCAGAATTCTGGCTGCAGTGACATGAATATGCTAATATTTTTCTTCTTTGCCTGTTTTGGAATTGATAGAGAGGAAAGTCCCAAATGACTCTCTTATATCTGTCTAAATCCTGTGAAACATCTGCAGGGGTGATCCTACTGGCTAGCATACATCTCTATTGGTGGAGCCATTGATTTACTCCTAGTCATTCACAGAACATTGTGATGAGGGAAGCAGACATGTTGAAGGTGTGAAGTTAGCAAGGACAGTAGCAGATCTGTCTGAGAAAACAGTACAGTAACTCAATGGCAAGAAGACATGGGGGAGTGTATCAGTTAGTTTTCACATTGTTGATAAAGACATAACCAAGAATGGGCAATTTACAAAAGAAAGAGGTTTAACGGATTTACAGTTCCACATGGCTAGGGAGGCCTCACAATCATGGTGGTAGGCAAGGAGGAGCAAGTCACATCTTACATGGATGGCAGCAGGCAAAAAGAGAGCTTGTGCAGGAAAACTCCCATATTTAAAACCAACAATCTTGTGAGATTTATTCACTATCACAAGAAAAGTGCAGGAAAGATCCTCCCCCATAATTTAATCACCTCCCACCAGGTGCCTCCCATGACACATGGAAATTATGGGAGTTACATGTCAAGATGAGATTTGGGTGGGGACACAGCCAAACCACATCATTCTGCCCTGGCCCCTCCAAAACCTCAGGTCTTCACATTTCAAAACCAATTATGCTTTCCCAATAGTCCCCCAAAGTCTTAACTCAATTCAGCATTAACTCAGAAGTCTACAGTCCAAAGTCTCATCTGAGACTAGGCAAGACCCTTGTGCTTATAAGCCTTTAAAATTAAGAGCAAGTTAGTTACTTCCTAGATATAATGGGGGTACAGGTATTGGGTAAATATAGCCATTCCAAATGGGAGAAATTGGCCAAAACAAAGTGGCTACATGGCCCATGCAAGTCTGAAATCCAGTGGGGCAGTCTAATCTTAAAGCTCCAAAATGATCTCCTTTCACTCCATATCTCACAGACAGGTCACACTGATGCAAGACGTAGGTTCCCATGGTCTTGGGCAGCTATGCCCTTTTGTCTTTGCAGGGTACCGCATCCCTCTCAGCTGCTTTCATGGACTGGTGTTGAGTGTATGTGGCTTTTCCAGGTGCACAGTGCAAGCTGTAGGTAGATCTACTAGTCTGGCAGTGGCCCTCTTCTCACAGTTCCACTAGGCAGCACCCCAGTAAGGACTCTGTGTAGGGGCTCTGATCCCACATTTCCCTTCTGCACTGCCCTAGCAGAAATTATCCATGAGATCCCCGCCCATGCAGGAAACTTCTGCCTGGACATCCAAGCATTTCCATACATCCTCTGAAATCTAGGTGGAGGTTCCCAAACTCAGTTCTTGACTTCTGTGTACCTTCAGGCTCAACACCACATGGAAGATGCCAAGGCTTGGGGCTTGGATCCTCACAGCCTAAGCTGTACCTTGGCCCCTTGTAGTCACAGCTGGAACAGCTTGGATGCAGGGCACCAAGTCCCCCAGCTGCACACAGCACAGGGATGTTGGGCCCTGCACATGAAACCATATTTTTCTTCTAGCTTCTAGGCCTCCAGGCCTGTACTGGGAGAGGCTGCCATGAAAACCTCTGACATGCCCTGGAGACATTTTCCCTGTGGTCTTGGGGATCAACATTTGGCTCCTCATTACTTGTGCAAATTGTTGCAGCTGGCTTGAAGGAGATTTTCTTTTCCATTGATTTGTCAGGCTACAAATTTTCTAAACTTTTATGCCGTTTCTCCTTTAAAACAGAATGTCTTTAACAGCACCCATGTCACATCTTGAATCCTTTGCCACTTAAAAATTTCTTCCACCAGATACCCTAAGTTGTCTCTCTCAAGTCCAAAGATCCACAAATCTCTAGGGCAGGGGCTAAATGCTGCCAGTCTCTTTAATAAAACATAACAAGAGTTACCTTTGCTCCAGTTCCCAACAAGTTGCACACTTCCATCTGAAACCACTTCAGCCTGGACTTTATTGTCCATATAGCTATCAGAATTTTGGGCAAAGTCATTCAACAAGTCTCTATGAAGTTTCACACTTTCCTACATTTTCCCATCTTCTTCTGAGCCCTCCAAACTGTTCCAACCCTTGCCTGTTTCCCAGTTCCAAAGTTACTTCCACAATTTTGGGTATCTACAGCAGAGTCCCACTCTACTGTACCAATTTTTTATATTAGCCCATTTTCACACTGCTGATAAAAACATATCTGAGACTGGGCAGTTTACAAAAGAAAGACATAATGGACTTATAATTCCACATAACTGGGGTGGCATCACAATCATGGCAGAAAGCAGCAAGGAGCAAATCACGTCTTACATAGATGGCAGTAGGCAAAAAGAACTTGTACAGGGAAACTCCCATTTTTAAAACCATCAGATCTTATGAACTCATTCAGTATCATGAGAACAGCACAGGAAAGACCCACCCTTCATAACAATCACTTCCCACAGTGTTCCTCCCATGACACATGGGCATTGTGGGAGTTACAATTCAAGATGAGATTTGGGTGGGGACACAGCCAAACCATATCAGGGAGAGACTCACTTCATGGTCTGATGTCTCAGCAGGAAGCATTTCGCTGTGCTCATGAAAAGAAATCCAGATGTACAGAATGTCAAACCAATCATGCCCCTTTTCTTTACTCGAAACAGCCCTGTGTTTGAGCTTCTTTCCTATGGTATTATTCAGGAAGAGTGAGGCCCCAGGCTCAGCTTAACTCTTGCCAACCTTCCTGCAATACAGGGGTCCTGCTCAGTGTGTGAGGTCCACTGGGCGAAGCACCCACATTCCTGTCTACTGTGTCAATGCCCATTTTACACATTTTGACCCCAGTGCTTGGCCAGGCCTAGAAAACCCTGGGAGAAACGTAGAGGCTTTGCTATGTAAATAGGTTTGAGAGCAGTGGAAGATACAGGGGACAGCTATTTTAATATATTCTCTGAAAAAGGAAATCAATATGCTTCCTGTGTTTATTTCCTTGCCACTGCTTTTTGATTAGTATGCAAGAGGCCAATTATTCCTTCTTAAAACACCAATTTTTAGTTGATAGGTTTTACCTCATATTTTTACATGTGGACATTCTATTTAACTATATAGTTTGGCCTTGATGGTTCTTCCTGTTCCAGCATTCCCTACTTACTTCACAGAGGTGGAAGAGATGGTCACACTTCAGTGAAGGATCCTTCATCAACTGCAAGTGAGAGTTTGAGAAGCTGACATTTGAGAAGCCATGCTGTGTTTCCATGGAAACTATTTGCAGTTATAAGAACAACTCTTAGTGCCAGATTTTAATCTCAAATGCACAAAGCACAGAACTACACTTTCCAAAAGAGGGGAAGAGAAATGGGGTAATGGGAAAAATGCTAACTTGAAGCCATAGAATGATTGTTTTCTGCAAGTTTAAAGCCTAGTTCTAAAGTTATGTGTATTTGTTTTATGTAAATAGTTTACAAATAGTGTGTGCAAGTTTGATTTTATCAGAGGTCTAAGCATATTGAAAGTGAAACGTGGCCAGGTGCGGTGGCTCATGCCTGTAATCCCAGCACTTTGGGAGGACGATGGGGCGGATCACCTGAAGTCAGGAGTTCACAACCAGCCTGGCTAACATGATGAAATCCCGTCCCTACTAAAAATACAAAAAATTAGCTGGGTGAGGTGACACGTGCCTGTAGTTCCAGCTACTTTGGAGGCTGAGGCAGGAGAATCACTTGAACCTGGGAGGCAGAGGTTGCAGTGTCCCGAGATGGTGCCACTGCCCTCAAGCGTGGGTGACAGAGCGAGACTTTGACTCAAAAAAATAGAATTGAAATGTTTTTAATAAGAGACTCAGGGAACTCAAGAAAGCCATTTAAACATAAGAGCACTACCAAGGACAATGTTGTGTTTATATTATTCACTGTGGAGTTGTGAAAGCATGGCATAGACTCATCTTTGTGGAAGTATAACACCATTTCTAGGCACTGAGTGACAAACTGGATGTGTGTTAAAACCTTAGGATAGCAGGTATGTGAGAAGTATGTTAAACAAATGAAGGCTCAGAAAAAGGGAGTAGAATTCTTTTGTAACATATAAATAATGAAAAAAACAATTGATGAAACAGAAAACAGTTATGATATACTCAGAAACGTTCTTGGGTAAATTGGCACATTTAAAGAGAAAGTTAGAAGGAGGTAGGACCAAAAAAGATGTTCTTTAAAAAGTGTTGAAAAATCGTTTTAATGTGTTTTTATCATGAGGAAAAGATCACAGCTAATTAGAGGATTACTGATTAGGTGAGAAACTTTACAAAATTTCCTAATGAATTATTTTACCTCAGGAAAAAGCCTAGCACACAAAAGGATCAACTGACAAGAATTTTTTTCTTTTTCCTTCCAATGTCGATTTTTTATATTTTAATTTTTCTCAGTAAATACTTTTTTTTTATTTCCAACCTTTTGGTTAAGAGGGTACATGTGCAGATTTCTTACATGGATGGACTTTGTATTGTGGGGGTTCAGTTTACAGATTATTTTGTCACCCAAGTAGCAAACATAGTACCCCTTAGGTAGTTTTTCCATCCTTCCCTCCTTCCACTCTGTACCCTCAAGTAGACCTCAGTGTCTGTTGTTCCCTTCTTTGTCTCCATGTGAACTCAATATTTTTCTCCCACTTACAAGTGAGAACATGTGATATTTGGTTTTCTGTTACTGCATTAGTTTGCTTAGGATAATGGTCTCCAAGTCCATCCATGTTGCTGCAAATGACATGATCTAATTTTTGTTATAGCTACATAGTATTCCTTGGTATATATAAACCATATTTTCTTCATCCAGTTCACTGCTGATGGGCATCTAGCTTGATTTCATGTATTCCATATTGTGAATGCACATACACAAGCATATGTCTTTATGGTAGAATGATTTATATTCCTTGGAGTATATACTCAGTAATGGGATTGCTGAGTCAAATAGTCCTAAGTTTTTTGAGGAATCTCCAGACTGTTTTCTACAGTGACTGAATTAATTTATATTCCCAGTAGCAGTGTATAAGTGTTCCCTTTTCTCTTCAAGCTCACCAGCAGCTGTTATTTTTTGACTTTTTAACAATAGCTCTTCTGATACTGAAATGGTATCCCATTGTGGTATGGAATTGCAATTATCTAATGATTAGTGATGTTGAGCATTTTTTCATATGTTTGATGGACATATGTATATCTTCTTTTGAAAAGTGTCTATTAATGTCTTTTGCCCATTTTTAATGTTTTTTCTTTTTTGCATGTTCAGCTGTTTATGTTACTTATAGATTCTGGATATTAGACCTTTGTCAGATGCATAGTTTGGAAATATTATCTCCCCTTCTGTAGGTTGTATATTTACTCTGTTGATTGTGTGTGTGTGTGTGTGTGTGTGTGTGTGAGAGAGAGAGAGAGAGAGAGAGTATGTGTGCTGGGCAGAGCTCTTTAGTTGGTACCAATTGACAATTGTCAATTTTTTGTTTTTCTTGCAATTGCTGTTTGAATCAGTTTCTATATCCAGAATGGTGTTTCCTACATTGTCTTCCAAAGTTTTTATAGTTTTAGGTTTTCATGTAAGTGTTTAATCCATCTTGAGTTGATTTTTGTACATGGTGAGAGGAAAAAGTTTAGTTTTACTTTTCTTCATGTAGCTAGCCAGTTATCCCAGCACCATTTACAGAATAGGGAGCCCTTTCTCCATTACTTGCTATGATTAACTTTGTTGAAGATCGGGTGTTTGTAGTTGTGTGACTTTCCTTCTGCATTCTCTAACATGTTCAATTGGCCTATGTCTATTTTTGTACCAGTACCAGGATGTTTTAGTTTCCATAGCCTTGTAGTATAGTTTGACGTTGTGTAGTGTGATTTTTCCTACTTTGTTCATTTTCGCTTTGGCTACTTGGGGCTCTTTTTTGGTTCTGTATAGATTTTAGAATAGTTTTTTCTAATTCTGTGGAAAATGTCTTTGGGTAGTTTGATAGAAATAGAGTAAATTGCTTTTTAACAGTATTGACAGTATTGATCCTTCCCATCCATGAGCATGGAGTGTTTCTCCATTTGTTTATGTCATCTCCAACTTCATTCAGCAGTGTTTTGTAATTCTGTTTGTACAGATCTTTCACCTCACTGGTTAGCTGTATCCCTAGGTATTCTATGTTTTTGTGGCCATTGTGAATGGGACTGAATATTTTATTTAGTTCCCAGCTTGGATATTATTAGTTTATAGAAAAGCTATTGATTTTTGTGCATTGATTTTGTATCCCAAAACTTTGCTGAAGTTGTTTATCTAATATAGGAGCCTTTGGTGAGAGACTATCGGGTTTTCTAGATACAGAAAACTGATGAGAATTTTTTAACAACCTTGTTATACACTGCTTTGACAGTTTGCTAAGTTATAAGAGGGATTATTTTAAGTGACTCATGATGGCCAGGGACAAGAAGAATGGAGACAAAGCCTCCTACCTTCCAGAACAAAGAAAGAATAAAAAAAAACTATCAGCAAAGTAATAAGATCATTGAAATCATATAAACAGCTATAAATAAATCATGACACTCAAGTAATGGATCTATTGCACAGCAGCAAATTCTTCATCAAGCTATAAAAATTTTACAGGAAACCTATTTTTTCTGTAATTCGCCAAATGATGTTAATTTGGTATTTCCATTTTTACGATTTGTATCTATGCTCGTGCTTCTCCCACTCGCATGAAGTTGTCTGCATTGCATTATTACATCAGTGAGTAAACAAAGGACCCAGCAGGGCACGGAGCTAACATTTCACAAGAGGTACAAGCTCTAAAAAACATAGCTATATAACATTATCTTTGGGGGAAAAGACCCTCGAAGAAAAGTGAAGTAATGAAGGAAATAGAGAAAAACTGGACTGCTACTTTAAGTTCTATATTTGGGGGAAAATCTTTAAGATTTTTGAGCAGAGACCTAAATGGAATAAGGGAGCAGAGAGCCTTGTGATTACTTTGGGGAGCAATAATTCTGGGAAGGGGAAAAAGCAAGGAGAAAGGAAGCAGGAACCTGAAGATCACACCTGCATGGGAATGTTCTAAGGGTAGCAAAGAGGTCTGTATGGCTGCGGTTGAGTGAGGAAGGGGAAAATGAAGGAAAAATGGTCAGGACAGAAGCATAATGCCATTTCTAGGCACTATGTGACAAACTGACTATGTGTTAAAAACTCATTTGTACTTTATCAGCTACTGTAAATACTTAGAATATTATTCCTAGTGTTGAGGGAAGTCATTGGATGGTTTTGAGAAATGAATTACCATGATGAAACTTAAGATTTGAGAAAGAATTACACAGCTACTAACATAAAGGTTCGTATTTACAACATATTCTAAAAGTAGAACTGGAAGATTCTGAACAAAGGAATGGATATGAGCTGTGAAATAAAAAGAAGAATCAAGATTGAGTCCTAGGATTTTGGCATGAGGAACAGAAAATATGCTGATGCCACTTCTTAGGAAAGCAAATGTTTACGGGATAGGAAACATTATGAGTTCAATTTTCAAAAGTTAAATTTGAGTTGTATATTAAAAATCCAACTGCAGATTAGATGTATGAGCCTGGAGATCAGAAGAAAAGTCAGCGCTACAGATACAGTTTTGGATGTTATATGCATATCTATGATTGTTAAACCCATGGAATTAGACAAGACTATCTAGGAAAGGAATGTGGATAGGGAAGAGAAGATGTGCAAGAACAGACTTCTGAAGCATTGCAAGCTTCAGTGGTAAAGAAAGGCAGGAGGGGCCAGGCATGGTGGAGACTCACTTCTGTAATCCCAGCACTTTGGGAAGCTAAGACAGTAGGATCACTTGAGCCCAGGAGTGTGGGTGATGTCACCAAAACTAAGGGAAGAAAGTGCTTCAAGGAGAAGGAAGGGATCAATTGTGTTCCAGCTGTGAGCTTCAATAAGATGTAAACTACGGACTACCTTTTGAATTTGTCAATTTGGAAGTCATCAGGGACATTAATAAGAGCCTTTTTAGTGGAGTGGTAGGAAAATAAAATTAATTGGATCCAAAAGAGACTGGCAGGAGAAGTAGGTAAGAGCATAAAGCCATTATTCTGAGAAAGTTGCTATAAAAAGAGCAGATGGCTGTATCTGGCAGGACATGGGGGCAAAAAAAGGCACTATTACACATTCTTCTACACAAATGGGAAATATCCCATAGGGAAAAAAATGTGATGATGAATATGATGGTGAGAGAAAAAATAGTTCTGGAATCAAAGCCTTTAAGAAGCAGTGAGACAATGGGATCAAACATACAATTCAAATCACGGTCTTAGGAATATGGAAAGTTCATACACTGTAAGAGAGAAATGGTTGAATAGTAAAGAAAAATATACATAGGATTTTGTAACACTTGCTGATGGGAAGCTATAGAAATGCTCTTCTGATGACCTCTATTTCCTGAGTAAATTCCAGAGGGCATTGATAGAGTTTCAGGGATTCAGGACTATATGAATTGCATATTGCTCGGTACTAATATTATCATAAACTCAGCAGCTTAAGAACAACATACATTTTTATCTCCCAATCTCTGTGGTTCAGGAGCCCAGTTATGGCTTATCTGATCCTCCTCAAGACAGTAGTCAAGATTTTAGCCACCAGAAATACCTTTTGACCCAGCAATCCCATTACTGGGTATATACCCAAAAGAATAGAAATCATTCTACTATAAAGGCACATGTATACATATGTTTATTGCAGCACTATTTACAATAACAGAGACATGGAACCAACCCAAGTGCCCATCAATGGTAGACTGGATACAGAAAAAGTGGTAATATATACCATAAAATACTATGCAGCCATAAAAAGGAATGAGATCCTGTAATCCCAGCACTTTGGGAGGCCGAGGCAGGCGGATCACGAGGTCAGGAGATTAAGACTATCCTGGCTAATGTGGTGAAACCCCATCTCTACTAAAAATATAAAAAA
>NW_012117354.1:2624676-2626525 GCF_000951035.1 Colobus angolensis palliatus
AACACACACCAGGGTGTTGGGGGTAGAGGGGTGAGGGGAGGGAACTTAGGGGACGGGTCAATAAGTACAGCAAACCACCACGGCACATATATATCTATGTAACAAACCTGCATGTTCTACATATGTAGAACACATGTATCCCATTATTTTTCTTTTTAGAAGAAATAAAGAAAAAAAAAAAACCCTGATGATCTATCTAATTCAGACTTACAAGAATTCAGCTCCTCCCTTCCATTGAGTTATAGGTTTACATTTACTTTTATTAATGATAAACTTTGCCTTCAATATATATATTGTATTTTGAGATATAGGCCAATGATAATATGAAACATTTTGGCAAGCAAGATATTAACAAATATGATATATTTCATCATTAAATTATTTTTCAATTAAAAAAAGATTTCAGCCAAAGCTATCTTCTCAAGACTTGACTGGGGAAGGATTCATTTCTAAGCTCATGTGGTTGTTGGTATGATGCAGATCCATGTAGACTGATACATTGAGGGCCTTAGTTTCCTGCTGGCTGTTGACTGGTCACCCTCCGTTCTTTGCCATGTAGGCCTCCTCAGTAAGGCCTCATCAAAACCAACAAGGAGGAGGGTCTTCTAGCAAAATGGACATTACAGTCTTATGTATCATAATCACAGATATGATATGCCATCACCTTTGCAGTATTGTGTTTTGTTATTAGAAGTAATTCAAAGGACTCACCCACCCTTGAAAGGAAAAGAAAAAATACACAAAAACTTCAGTACCAGGAGGTTAGGATAATTGGGGGTCATTTAAATGATAAAAGACTGTTCAATGCCATTTGGAGATAAGTTGAGGAAGGATATGCAGGTTTGGACTTCCTGTCAAGGACTAAGATAAACAGGGTTATAGGACACAATGGTATTAGTCCTGATGGTATCTTATAGAGAGATAAATTATTAACTCTAATTGTATATCCTTCTTAGAAATAGGTTGGGGTAACTGGAGAATGAGCGCCATGGGCATAGTGAGAGTAAGACAAGCTCTGTCGTCCTCCCTTCAATCTAATAGAGAGCAGTGCAGGAGCTAGGGAGGGTGATTTTTCCAGCAGCAGTGAGCTTTTGTATCTTACTATAGCAAAATAGCTTGTAGTTAAGCACACACGCTCTAGAATTGGAGAGATTTAGGTTTAAAAAGCCCTGATCCTTTCACTTGTTAGTTCAGCCACTTTAGGCAGGTTACCATGAATCATTTATTTCAACTATTAGCACAACACTCCTTGAGGTAAGTGCTACTATTATTTTCATTTTATAGGTAAGGAAAATAAAAATGAAGCTGAGGATAGCTCCCTTGGCGTAGAAGATGCTTTGAAGGCTAAAGAGATAACAAAGTTAAAGCATAGTTGGTAGGAACTCAAAAATATAAGTCAAGAATTTCATCTTCATCTATGATAAATCAGTAATGAACATGCTGTAACCAAAATATATGTAGGTAGTGATGTAACATCAAGCTATTATCTTATTCAGTGTTTGTAATTTATGAAAAAGTGTGATAGACCATAAAACTAAAGTTTACTTTCAAAATCAATAAAGTTAAGGCACATTATAAAATGTAAAATTAATTTGTTGTTTCGATTTATAAATTGAATAAAAGATTTTTCAAAGCATGGCACCCTGCATTTCATCTCAGTTTTTCTGCCTATAATCTGATCTGAAGAAATGCCATTTGTAACACTAGACTGATTTTTAAAAAAGAAACAAAGAAATTAGGAAAGAAATAAGGGAGGGAGGAACAGAAGAAGTAGGAAGTAGGTGGAAAAGACAGAAAGCAATGAAGGAGTAAAGAGAAAGAAGGGAAAAATGAAAGAAGAAGAGAAAGA
>NW_012117354.1:2632458-2643671 GCF_000951035.1 Colobus angolensis palliatus
AAAATGCAGAAATCACCGGTCTTCTGTGTCCTTCGCGCTGGGAGTTGGAGACTGGAGCTGTTCCTATTCGGCCATCTTGCTCCGCCCCTATGAAGTGTTTTTTAACTTATTCCCAAAGTGCTTAGGTTTTAGTGAAGTACCACTATTAAATTGTCAGCTCACTCAAAGCTAGTTAGATAACATTGGCTTTTTAATTCATAGTTTAAAATGTTTTATTTCTTGAGCATAGTAATTAAGATGGCATGATGCTTCTAAATGGTGAATAAAAACACATTCCTCTAGAGTTCATGGAAATATGTGCACAATAACAAAGAAATATCTCAGCTTATGAATACTTGGATTAGTGCCTACAAAAGTTAAACTTTGAAAAAGACCAAAATGTTGCAGGGCATCATTAAAGAAAAACAATATTTTCTCTGTTTTCCCTTAATAATATATGCTGCCATAATGCTGAGCAATAAAAGAACAGTTGTCAATTAATGAAAGACACTTAATTAAAGGAAAAGTTTGGGGTGTTTCATTAAACACGCCCCCATGATTCAAGTATCTCCTACCAGGTCCCTTCCATGACACATGGGGACTATATGAGCTACAATTCAAGATGAGATTTGAAAGGTGGGGACACAGCCAAGACATATGAGTTACTATTTGAATAAAATGAATGACTTATTTTGTAAGAGGAATAGGTACAGGACAAAAAGTTAAACAAGCTAGAGCAGATAGAAAAAACTCTATCAACTGGTATTAGATGTTATTAAATTT
Organism: Colobus angolensis palliatus; assembly: GCF_000951035.1. Classification (NCBI taxonomy): domain Eukaryota; kingdom Metazoa; phylum Chordata; class Mammalia; order Primates; family Cercopithecidae; genus Colobus; species Colobus angolensis. The sequence goes on from NW_012117354.1 coordinate 2,633,221, forward strand.
TGTGAGCAAATAAAAGAAACCTGAAGGTCTCTCAAAATTGACAAGTTTTATAGGAGTATTCATGCATCTTCGAAAATATTTGTCACTTTCCCTTAAGGAATTTAGCATATTATTTTGTTAAAATAAGGCAGGGTGTGGTGGTTCATGCCTGTAATCCAAGCACTTTGGGAGGCCGGGGCAGGAGGATCACTTGAGCCCAGGAGTTTGAGAATAGCTAAGGCAATATAGTAAGACACCCACCTTCAAAAAAAAAAATTTAAAAAAAGTAGCCAGGTGTGATGGCACATGCCTAATCCCAGCTATTTGGTAGGTTGAGTCTGAAAGATCACGTGAGCCCCAGAGTTCAAGGCTGTGCTGAGCCATGATCATACTACTGCACTAAAGCCTGGGCAACAGAATGAGGACCTGTCTCAAAACAAACAAACAAACAAAAAACTCAAAAGTAAACAAATAAAAAAATTACCCTAAAGTTTCTCAAAATATTTATTCTTTGCTTCACTAAGTTGCACTCCTAGAAAAAATACCCACTAACCCATCCAAGCAAGTGTTGTCACTTTTACCTGGTTAAATATGTCAGCCACACCAGAGGAAATGCTTGATTCTCATAAGGATTTGTATACAATTGTTCATGCTCCTCAATAACTGCTCTAATCAGGGAGTAGAAGCACACATGTAGTAGAAAACATCAGTCTAATAAGAGTAAGTTTTCTCTTGTCAACTGTGCAACATATCTGTTTTCCCCTTTGGTCTTCAGTATATTCTTCACCTTAATTAAACCAAAGTTAGACGGTTTTAGACAGCTCAAATTATTCCTCTTGTTAGATATTCCAATTCATAATAAAGATTTTGTGTACCAGTTTAATGAGTTATAAGAACAAAATGGTAAACATTTTAAAAATTACATATTATAAAATTTGTTTTCTTGAAAATAGCATCTTATGGAATTCAGTGGATAAGAACTTAATTCTCAGGTATCAGTTTGGGCAAGTTTACTTAACTGCTTTCTCCCTCAGTTAGTAAACTGGTGAGAATAATAAGATCTAATCTATGATGTATGTAACATACTTGAAACAGTGCCTGGCACACAGTAAGAACTCAATAATTTAATAAGGTTGTTCCCGTGCTTGTCCATATGTTCTTATTGAGACTTTAAAACTTAGGGGTGACTCTGAGTATTTCTTTGGCATTTCAAAAAGTATTGAGTCTTCCTTATGCATCCACCATATCTACCGCTAGTTTGAGACTTATAACACTATATAAGATTTTATTAATAAGGACTCTTCCAGTCCCATAAACATAAACATAAACATAAAATCAACTTAAATTAGCTTCATCAAAAAAGAAAAGTTTATTTGTTAAGGGAATGGAGAGGCTAAAGGCAGATATGATCCAAGGTAGAATTTGAGGGTTAAAAATAAGTCATCAAGCTGTCTTTTTGCCCACCTCTTGCTTTTGCTTTCCTCTGTGTTGGTTTTTTTCATAGAAGCTTTCCATGTGGGACAAAATCTATCTGTTAAGTGCTACAAGCCTATGTTATTAAAGCTCACCGGAGCTTGGTTCACATGCCTAGCTCTGGAGCTGTCACTGTAGGAAAGAGAGTAGATCACTTTGCCAGTTAATATCATATGTCCAACCTAAAGGTCCAGAGATGAATGACCTCACTGAGACTACACAGAGTAGAAAAGGGTGGTTCCTCAAATTTAAGGGTGAGATTTTTTATCAGAAAGTGTTAAAACACACACACACACACACACACACACACCACACACACACACTTGGCAGAACAAACAATGAAAAAACAAAAACCAGGTATCTTCTGAGAAAATTATTATTTTGCTTCAAAACTCTGAACTCCTTGGGAATGCAGAATTATGTTCATTTGATTTTCTCATCATAGAAAAGTAAGCACACTGTGTATGTTTATTAAATAGAAGTAAGGGGTATGATCTTTAATAAAATAGAGTGTAAAAGAAGGCCTTGCTGGGAAGATGATATTTGAGTAAGATCTGAAGAAAGTGGGGTTGACCATGGCATATTTGTTGAATCTAAGAAACTAACCTTGGTTACCTCATACTTCTTCAGATTTCAGCAGTTCTTCCCTAATATTCTTTTACTGTTCCAGGATCCAATTTCAGATACTATATTTTATTTATTCGTCATATCTCCTTAATCTCCTCTGGTCTATGACAGTTTCTCTCTCTTTCTTTGTTTTGTAATCCTGTGTTTTGTGTATTACTGGTCAATATTTTGCAGAATGACTCTCAATTTGAGTTTGTCAGATGTTTTTTGCACATGTCTAGACTGGGGTTATTTTATTTGAAAGAATACCAGAGGAAGCATGGTTTTTGAATTTGGAAGAAAACAGATCCTATTTGTGAACTATTTGCAAAAGAAGAGAAGGGGTAAATTAATAATGTGGAAATAAGAAAGGACCATGGTCATAGAGATGCCTTTGAGCAGACATGAGGAAATAGGATTTAGAACCCCAAAGAAGGATTAGTTTTGATGAAGAAAAGGACAGTTTATTCACAGTGAAAAGAAGGGCTGGCAGAGCAAATAACACACATATGCAAGAGGGTACTTGGTGGTAGAGGCATACAGAGATTTTCTTTTGATTGCATATTAAATTTATAAGGCCATGTAACAAATTATTGCAAATTTAGTAGCTTGAAACAATGTATTTTATTATTTTATTATGTCAGTTTACATGAGTCAGTATATCAGGAATGGCTTCACTAGGTCCCCTGTTCAGGGTCTCACACAGCTACAATTAAAGTGTCAACCAGCACTGAGGACTCATATAAGCTCAGGGTACTCTTCCAAGCTGACTGTTTTTTTTTTTTTTTTTTTTTAGACTCATGGTGGCTTACTTTTTCAAGGCCAGCAGGAGAGCGTCTTTAATTTCTTCTGTCTCTAACATCTTGATCTGTTTTAAAGGGCTCACCTAATTAGGTCAGTCCACCCAGCATTATCTACCTGTTGATTGACTTAAACTGATTAAAGCTCTCAATTGCATCCTCAAAAGCCTCCACTTCTGCTATATTCTGTTACATGTAAATTACAGATTCGGCTCACACTCCAAAGAAGGGAATTGTATAAAGGATGGCTCATTAGGTGTTATCTTCAATTGCTTGTATTTTCTCAGTTAAATAGGAAGAAAAATGATCAATTCTAAGTGAAGAAGAGGAGAAAGTAGTGACGGTTTGAGGAAATAGGAAAATGAATGAACTATAGGAGTCTATCTTTTGACTCTAAAGAATATCTTCAAAATTTGCAGGGCTTCTCCATGTGATTTCCTAGGAAAACTGCTTATCCAAACCAATTCTCATACTTAGGTCAGTTACTAAATATTCTGGGTAATGTTTGTAGGACTTTGTCATAAACAAAAATAATTGGTTCTGCTCTCCTTTTAAAGAATTGTTTGTATATTAGGAACCATGATTAATGAAGAAATGAGGTTAATATTCAACATATGGTTCTCTAAATCGTTATACTGACTGAAAAGCATGTCAATATTTACTCTTTAGTAATTTCTAGTCCATGGTCTGTTTTAATAGCTGTGCTAATTTTAGCAAAACATTTAGTGGAAAGAGCACAGGGATTATGCAAATAGGTTGGAAGCTATGAGTATCTCAAACATTATACTCTTAAAGTAAATGACTGATTGAAAGTTGGTTTAAATGGGTCACTTCCAGAATTTCTGCCACTAATATTTTATATCAACACAGAAGCCTTATTTATGTAAGCAATTATTATTTTGTTTATTGTTTTTGATTGTTCTTATAATATGTTTTTGAAATTGACTTTGTATACATAGCTCATTTATTTAAAAAACTCCAGAAATATAACTACAATTTTATTATTAATATTTTATTTAAAGAAGGTAAAGGGAAATTATATATGCCAGTATAGTATTATTTGACTATAACCATCAAATCATAGAACACATGTACAATCTTCTTGCTGAAGAAAATAGAATAACAGCTAATAAGAAATATTCATGAACAGAAACTTCTGTATAGTACTTTTTTTGTATATGCAAAGTTTCATGTGAATCATTTTTTTTCAATTCAGCATGCACTAAATTTGCACCTACTTTTGTCAAACACTGGAATATAAAGGCAGCAGAGAGACAGAGGTTGGAGTCTCCTGTCTGCAGCTCTCCTGGGCTGATTCTCTAAGCTGGCATCGCTATAGTTCTTGGGTCTTAGGTGAGACCCTACTCCCAGGGCTCCACTAAGCACTGCCATTCTCTCTCTCTCTTGTCCTCTTCCCAGTATGAATAATCTAGTGGGAGTGGCATTGCCACTCTCTGTGGTGGCACAGAGAAACCCCATGCTTCTGCTTAGCAGTGCTGTGGTAGGGGCTCTCTGTGATGGTCTGGTTCCGCTCCTGTGACGAGTCTCTGCCTGGGCCCTCCGGCTGTCCAAGACATCCTTTGAAATCTAGGTAGAGGAAGCCATGCCCCCACTACTTACATTCTGTACATCTGCCATGGTTTATGACTTGTACCCTCTGGAGTGGCAGGTCGAGCTGCACCTGGGACCACTTGAGCCATGGCTAGACAGCTGATGAAAATTGCACTTAAATATGGGGAGCAGAGATCCAAGATCGGAATACCATACATAGGGGAATTTATAAAGAGAAGAAGTTTATTTGTCTCAAGGCTCTGGAAGTTGGGATTTCCAAGATTGAGGAACCACACTGGTGAGGGCCTTCAGGCTGCCTCATCCATAGTCAAAGGCAGAAAGGCAAGAGACAGCAGAGCAGGAAGGGACAGAAAGAGATAGGCCAAACTGACATTTATAATAAATCCACTCTTGCAGTAACAAACCCATTCCCATAATAATGGCTTTAATCTATTCGTGAAAGCAGAGCCCTCCTGACCTATTCACCTCTTAAAGCTTTCACCTCTCAACACTTTTGTATTAGGGATTAAGTTTCCAACACATGAGCATTGGGACATATATTCAAACCACGGCACTATTTTCTCTTTTCTCTCGAAAACATTTTATGTTCTTAAATGAAACCAAAGATATGCCTGACCCTCAGGGTGCTTGAGTAGAGACAAAGATACTCTGGTATGAAGTTTATCTCAACAGAATATAGTAAATGCTGGAATAGAGTTGTACTCTAAGTGCCTAATGTCTGTGAGAGTAGGAGGAGGGTTGGGTGTAGGGAAATATTTCCGGATGTGTCGACCTTATAGTAGAAGGATAGTTTGTTCAGATTCATCTCTTTTCAGATGTGAGACATTGGCAAGTTACAACATATAGTTTCCTTAACCATAAAATAAACAAAACTTAGAATGTTGAATGAATATTACATTAAATAACAATAATATTATGTTTAATTACATTAAATAAATATTACAACACCTAATACAGTGTTTGACATACATTAGGTACTTATTAGAAATGTTTATTTTTTTTCCTCCTCTAACACTCTTGTCCTTTTTCCAGTAGAAGTAAACTAGTGAGGAACAATGGAAAGACATAACACACACAAAAGTGATCTTCATGAGGTTATGAAATAACAAGTTGTGTTGGTTATTGAGTCAAAGCAAAATATGAATGTAACAGAAACCAGGAGACGAGACTGCAGTTGTGGGCATAGAATAGTAATGGGACATTTTATTTACCTCTTGAAGACGTTTGTGCTTCATTCTGCAGGCAATGTGAAATCACTGAAAGATTTGAAGCAAGAGAATTACATAGACTCTTATTCTGGATATTAATTTAAATTAAGCAATGCCATAGATATAAACAAATTAGTTACGATATAATAGCCCAGGTGGACGACAATCATGTCCTGGACTTTGTCAGAGATAGTGCGGATGGAGAGTAGGGTAAACACTTAAGAAATATTTTTGAGGAAAAAGGAAGTCATATTTAGTGCTATATGGAATTTAGGGAATGACAAAGTACGATAAGGCAAAGAATGACCCCAGGTTTCTGCTTATGTGACATGAATGAGAATGTCATCAATTGATATAGGGAAAAGAGAAGGAGGAGGGAAGAGAAGAAATTATACTCTAGTGGGAGTAAAATTGTTGGTCATGGTAAAGATATGCTTAATTTTAAAAGAAACCACCAAGTAGTTTTTGAAAGTGAGTGAAATGTTACTTGAAAGGCAAATAAAGTAACAAAATACAGAGTGGATAACAAATGTGAATTTAAGGTTTATAATTTTATAGGATTTACTTTTCCCCTCAGTTTTATAGCTGTTTTAGAGAAATGCAAACTCTTTTTTTTCCAGTTTTCATGACATTGATATGATTAACATAAGAATGTTAATATTAAATGCAATCTCAGCAGGCATCTGGTCCAATGACTTCATTTTAAAGATATGGAAACAGGGCAGATCAGTCATTAGTCAATATTTTTGCTTAGTTTTTGATTTATGAGTAAGGCATAACTAATTAAACTTAAGGAATCAATAAATATAAATCTACATTACCAAAAATGAAGTGCCTTAACAGTTAAAAACTGTCAGCACCATGAAAGCAGGAAACTAATGTCTTATTCATGCGTATAACTCCCTTAACTACTACATTCTTTGGCAGAAATCCAAGAAATATTTCATTAGTGAATACTCAAAAAAAAATGCTTGAAGGTACGTGGACATCTTACACACACACACACACACAAACACACACACTCCTTTTCCAAAATATTACTTTTAGTGAATTGTGCTTTGGTGTGATATCATAATCACATACTATATATTTATATGAGAAACTGTTATAAAGTTTGTCTTTGTCCTATTTTAGGGAATGTGCTGATCAAGATAATGTACATTATATTACAGTATCTTCTTTATGAGAATCCTCAGAAGAATTCTCCTTTAATACTAAGGCAGTTATACTTTTCTTGAGAAATTTATTTGTTTCTTATACTATGAATATTGTATACTGTGTAGATGACTAGATATCGTTTTTCATATTGGCTATTCAAAGTCTTAAATTTGTGACCACCAGTATAGCAATGTATGTTATAATTTTGTTTTCATTTAATACTGGACACAATGTGGACTTAATAGGTATGTTCCTATTCTTGCTCTACTTTTGACTGAAACTGTATTGTCATATGCTATTCAGTCTAATAAATCACATCCTTTCTGAAACAAAGCAAATAAGAAAGAAAGGCAGGTAAGGTTCCCACCTGCCTGAGAAAGAAAGGTCGAGTGGTGGGCAGGCAGGCAAAAGCCAAACTAGAAGGAATAATAGAGATTAGCGAAGAGATATTCATCTAGCTCACTTCTTTAGATGCTTTAATCTGTGAATTTGCATCAGATAACAGCTGAAGGAAACTATCTCAAAAACAGAGCCCCCATGGATTCACTTTCACTGACTTTTTTATTGTTATATGCTTACAATTTATTCAAGTCACCATACAATGACTCGTCATATGAAATTCCCTTCTCAATGTTACAAAATGTTGAGGCCATTTTTGATAAATTACATAGTTTTATATTCTTTATATCACAGGTCACAAATTAGTGACTCATTAGTGATCCATTAGCCAGATTCAACGAGCGAACATTTTAAAAATTTAAAAATATTTTATAATATTTGACCATATTATAATCAGAAAAATTAACAGACACACACAGCAAGATATACCTCCTCATTTTGCAGACCCATAACAACAAAGGGCAATGTTGACAGGAGCTGTTGAGAACTCCGTTTTTTTTTTTTTTTTTGAGACGGAGTCTCGCTCTGTAGACGACGCTGGAGTGCAGTGGCACGATCTCGGCTCACTGCAACCTCCGCCTCCCGGGTCCCGGCTCAAGCAATTATCTTGCCTCAGGCTCCCGAGTAGCTGGGTAACAGGCATGCGCCACCATGCTCAGCTAATTTTTGTATTTTTAGTAGGGATGGGGTTTCACCATCTTAACCAGCCTGGTCTTGATCTCCTGACCTCGTGATCCGCCCGCCTAGGCCCAAAATGCTGAGATTGCAGACGTGAGCCACCGCACCCGGCCGAGCACTCCTTTTAGGTGAGAATTGTCCACAGTCCCTGGGACTCTCTAAGGTTTTAAACCTGACGAATTCATTTACATTCCCTAACAGGTTCCCGTAACCATTTGCATTTTTGACCCTAGGTGTAATTTCAACTTGAGAAATTTATGTTAAAATGTAATTGACAAGGTAAAGTTTGCCCCCAGTGGGAAAGGAGGTGCTGCTTTTCTGGCAGAAAGAGCCATATAAGCCTCTTGGACTGACTATCAGGAAGCTCAATTACAAACGTGTACTCAACCACACATACCACCAGCACTATATATAGACTTTCTTTTAAACAATTCCATCCATCATTATTTATACATTAATTTTGTAATATTTACCTTTTGTAGAAAAATACTTCAAATCCTTTTTGCAAAGACAGTGCCTGTACTCTAATAACAGGAACTTTTATGTAAACGCTAATTAAGAATAAATTAAGGAAAAAAATGAGAAAATAGTGTTGCATTACCAGAATAATTTCATCTGGGGATTAAGTCTGTAGCTACAAACGCATAATACTAATAGGTGGAAAAATAGGAGAATTTGAGCTCAGTTACTGTTCATATAATGATTGCCACTAAATATTTTAAAGATATTTATAATATACCTAATAAGAGCAATTTTTAATAATGTGCTTTACCTAAATATTACAGTAAAGCAAATTTTCAAGTAAGAATTTAGCAAACGCCGGGCGCGGTGGCTCAAGCCTGTAATCCCAGCACTTTGGGAGGCCGAGACGGGCGGATCACGAGGTCAGGAGATCGAAACCATCCTGGCTAACACGGTGAAACCCCGTCTCTACTAAAAATACAAAAAAATTAGCCGGGCGAGGTGGCGGGCGTCTGTAGTCCCAGCTACTCGGGAGGCTGAGGCAGGAGAATGGCGTGAACCCGGGAGATGGAGCTTGCAGTGAGCTGAGATCCGGCCACTGCACTCCAGGCTGGGGGCAGAGTGAGACTCTGTCTCAAAAAAAAAAAAAAAAAAAAGGATTTAGCAAACAATCATAATTGCAGTTAATTTTTTACATAAAATCAGAGATTAGGCTGTTTCATTTTAATATTAATGACTGAATATTCTGCCACGTGGCTAATATTTAAGACTGGGTAATTAAAAATGATATATAGAAAAGCAGCATTCAATAAATATAAATTTAGTATATGCAAAAAAATAGCTTTGATCTAAACTTCCTTTAGATTTTAAATTTCATAAGGGAACTTTGTGAGGTTTTATAACTGATTTTAATAGGACTGTACGTAACACTTGCTAAATACTCTAATTTATTTGTAGATTATTTCGAATTTTATATGTAAAAAGTACTTCATTCACTAAACATTCCTGCTTTACTGCAGTGACTAGAATCTCCAATACAATGTTGGGTAGCATTCATGAAAATAGGCAGCCTTGCTTGTTTCCCTATCTCAAGGAGAAAAATAGCAAGCTTTACCACTAATTATGATACTTGCTGTAGGGTTTTTGGTAGATATCCTTTTTCAGATTAAAAATGTTCCTGTTTCTAATTTGCCAGGAGTAAACATGTACAAATATTGAATCGTATCAATTCTTCACCGCAATACTTTACCTTTAGTATGTTGTCAATGTAATTAATTGATTTTCTCTTGTTAAAATACTTCTTTCAATCTAGACTAACTTCAACTTGATCATGGCAGCCTTTCTATACACTGTGGTATTTGATTTGCTCATATTAGAATTTCGATATCTATGTGAAAAAATGACATGGTCCTATGATTTTGGCTTTATGCTATACCAGCCTCATGAGGAATGTTCCCTTATATTTTTCGGTTATGGCAGATGCATTCTTAATATTAGAGTAACTACTTTTTAATGATACATTATTTGTTTAGTTTCTATTTTAGCATTTAATGGTTCTTTTCTCTGGTTAATGAAATTGTTCTTATTTTCTGTATCTCTCAAGATAGAAATAAATGAAATAGCATTTGTTATCTTTTATATTGTTTTCATGTATATAAAAATAAATGCACCATACTGCCACTTCTTGTTCCCATTTGGCTTCTGACCTTAAAAAACAATTAATTTTTCAAGAAAAATAATAATATTTCAATAGGTTTTTCTTTGGAAACACTTTTTTATGTAACCACAAACAATATTTAATGAAAGGATGTTTTTACTTGCCAAAAGTAGGCTTGAGTAGTTAACACAATTCTATCTATCTATCTATCTATAATTGGTATTATCTATCTATCTATCTATAATTGGTATTTTCTTAATGTTTCAGTTTTACAAGATTAAGGGTTTCTATTAATTTGTTTTCTAACCCCAAAAAAATGCATAGTGTTTTAACAGAGCGGAAAAACTAAATATCCTATGCAATATCCTCATTTATTTATTTATTTATGTATTTATTTTTATTATACTTTAAGTTCTAGGGTACATGTGCATAACGTGCAGGTTTGTTACATATGTATAC
>NW_012117354.1:2645018-2704481 GCF_000951035.1 Colobus angolensis palliatus
GCCATTTTCACGATATTGATTCTTCCTATCCATGAGCATGGTATGTTCTTCCATTTGTTTGTGTCCTCTTTGATTTCACTGAGCAGTGGTTTGTTCTCCTTGAAGAGGTCCTTTAATAAAAGTTGTGGCATGCTACTCGTTTAGGTGACTGTGTTCAAACATAAAAATTTCTAAAGTTTAATACATGCATTTCAGCTGAATTTCTTCCAAATAGATTTTTTTTTTTTTTTTTGCATTTGATATTTTCAAGGCAATTTCAGGGCAAAATTTGTATTACATGAGACTCTATTATCAAATTAACACAACTAGAGTGTTTTGATAATGACTTTTGGTAAAACTCAAAAGCACTTTTATACAATAACATAATTGTAATCATGTATTTTAAATATAATTGAGTAGCTCATAATTCTCATTGTGTTGCTTATAGTGATCTTTGCTCAGATTTTTAACCTATTCTTTTCAAAAATGAAAACACAAGAGCATAATACAATCATATACCATAATTGTAAGCAGTTTTATCTTACTACAGGGCATTATTCTTTTCTATCATAAAATATTTATATGGGGTTTAGCTTCCAAAGATTTTTTGACTTTACGGTAAAATTTATGGGTAATTTAATGTAATCTGAGAAACCTGAAATTCAGTATCTTTCAATATAGAATATCCAATATAAAAGTGTCATTATGTTTTGATTTCAATAAATTTTAGATGTATGACTATTTTTGCTCATTAGCCCTTTGACTTTTGATGCCATAAGTAGTAATGATATAACAACTAAAAAAGCTAATCACTTTGAAAAATGTTCCTCCCTTCACTGATAGTTGGAACATAATAGCGCTACTACTCAGTTCTTTGATTTGACTAAGGATGAATGAGTCTCTAGAAAGTAATTAAGCCAAAATAGTACCTAAATTCTCAAGGATAATAATCTGGCAACAAGCCCACAATAACATTTAGCCTTTATGTAGATATACGACAACATAGTATAAAACTTAATTTGGAGTACATCTTTTTAAAGACTAGAAATGTTAATATAATTTTTAAATTGTATTATTTTAATATGGAAAAAGTAATGCTTTGAGCCATAAAGCCTTTTTGCTTGTGGTTACATCAAGTTTTCATTTAGAAATTATAAATATTTGCAAAAATAACTGAAATTTTGCTGGTTGTAAATTATTGCTTTTCTTCACTACGGGATGTGAGTGTAATTCAAAATTTAAATATAGATTTTTAAAGACTGTTTCTGTAAGCACTGTAGAGTTTAGGAGCAGTCATGTTTAAACTGGCTAACTGTGGTCAGTTTGAAAACGTGCAGGAACTTGGTAGGTTCTCTACTGGTTACTTTGCTGTTTTAGAATATTAATTTCCTAACGGATGTCAGAGCTAATATATGATTACACTCAAAGAAGAAGAAAAAAATAGAAAAACAGCTCCCAAATTAAAAAAAAAAAAACCAATTATGTGTGCATGTATGTGTGTATATTTAACACAAGCTTATAGATTTAAAAAGTATATGCACTTAAAGATATTCACTTTGTAAGTGCTGCATTATCTCAAAAGAAAACATATAAAGAATGATTACTGGATACTTCTTTTCATTTGTTAATTGGAAATCAAATAAGACATTTCATAAAGAAAAATGATAGACTTTAATATCTAAAATACAATGCATTACATCTATGGTTTTATGAAGTAAAAATTAACCATTCCATGTAACAAAATAGTAATTTTTAATTACAGTCTTAAAACAGAAAAATGTTAACTCAAGTAAACATTAATAACAGCAGTTGTTGACAATATTAGTCCTTAAAAGAAACAGTAAAATATTTGGTTTCTATACAGTCAAAACAATTAGACTGATTAAGCCATAAAAATTAATAACTTATGAAAGAATCCATTATGATTCATGCATTGTATGTATACCACTTTGTTTTAACAGTTATTATACTATATTGAATTCAAACATAGTTTTTTTGAATCAAGAAATTCTTTGCTTTTATTTACTTGAGTTCATAACAATTTAAACTGTGTTACAAATAAAATGGTAAAGGCAGCTGTAATGAATACCTGAGGAAGACTTTGAAAGCTTTCCTCTCTAAGAATTAACAGAATTATTAGAGATATTTCCTAATGCAGTTGGCTCACCTTATTTGTGGGTTCTACATCCATGGCCAAGAAATTGCCAACTGAAAACTCTGAAGATGCACAGACTTTTTTTTTCATGTCATTATTCACTAACCGGTATAGTATAACAACTATTTACATAGCATTTACATTGTATTAAGTGTTATAAGTAATCTAGAGATGATTTAAAGTGTACAGGAGGATGTGCATAGGTTATATGCAACTAATATGCCAGTTTATATCAGGGACTTGAGCATCTGCAGATTTTGGTTTCCATAGGGGTAACTGGAACCAATCCCCCACAGACACTGAGGGATGACTGTTTTTATTAAAAAGGGAGAAAAAAACAGATATTAATATAAACTAGTAATTATGAGATCAGATGCCATTCTTCCATTGAGAATAACTTTGTGCAATGAAGACAGAATCTGCTTTATCCTACTCTGAAATCTGTTACTGCTGGTTGGTTAGGGTAATGTGTTGCGGAATCACAACAAAGCTCAGAGGTGAAGAATGCTGTGTGGATTCGCCATGTCTACAATGGGAAAAAGATAGAAAGTGGTGGTATCTGTGTTGAGAATATGCTGACCTTGTTTTTATAGACTTTCCCTTAATCTCACAACTATTTCCTAAAACTTTTTTTTTTTTTTTTTTTTGAGACGGAGGACTCGCTCTGTCACCCAGGCTGGAGTGCAGTGGCTGGATCTCAGCTCACTGCAAGCTCCGCCTCCCGGGATTACGCCATTCTCCTGCCTCAGACTCCTGAGTAGCTGGGACTACAGGCGCCCACCACTACTCCCAGCTAGTTTTTTGTATTTTTTAGTAGAGACGGGGTTTCACCGTGTTCGCCAGGATGGGCTCGATCTCCTGACCTCGTGATCCTCCCGTCTCGGCCTCCCAAAGTGCTGGGATTACAGGCTTGAGCCACCGCGCCTGGCCCTAAAACTTACTTTCTGTCATGGTGGGCTCAAATACACAATGTACACAATGACAAAGACTCCGCTGTGGTAGATACTTCTCTAACAAAACTTTAATGAAATATGGTACATTATAGAAGAGTATTAGGTATGACATTTATAAATTATACCTAAAATAATCTATTCAAGTTAAATGGATATAAGAATAAAATCCACAGGTTGTATCTCTAAAGTATTACTATGTAAGTGCTTGGTTATATCAAAATGTCAGTATAGTGATTTATTCTTTTATTTTCCCCTAGAAAATGATTACTACTACTGTATTCATTTCCTAAGGCCTGATCATTCTCTGAGAAATGACAAATTCCAAAACTATAAATAAATTAAACAGTAATGTCTCTTTTCAATAACATAATTTGTGTCAAAACCATCGTTTAAATATAAAATAAATTTTGTCATCTGATGAGCTATTTTATAAAAAATTTAGTGCTAATTTATGTTTCTGAATGGATGTCTTTATACTCTGAAGATTTATAGGCATTATTTTTTAGTATTATTCTATTGCTTTTCTTAATGGAACACCTAAGAAATAACATTTATGTAACAGGATATATATTTTTTTCACTATAGTTATAGTTATAAACATTAACTATAAGAATAGAGTGCATTTTATTTAGTTTTTAAGCAGATTTAATTTTAGTATACAAGTGATCAATTTGTCACAATATGACAAGTTATTCACGACAAGTATTTTAACCTATAGGTATAATAAAAGTCTAACATTTATTAAATGGGGATATTACTATATAAAAAATTGAAAGTATTAGTTTTTAAGTAAAATATTAGTTTCTTCATTATTATACAGTGTTAAACTTAATGTAAAGCTAAACTTCTGGACTTACCCTAGACATAAAATAATTTTCATTTCCATGTCTCTAGAATCTAAAATGGTAAGTAAATTTTCTCTATTACTTTTGGTCAAAATAACTTAAATTAAAAGACAATCTAATGACAGTAATAACATTTTTCTTTCCTAAAAAAATATTCGGTCTCTGATTTAAAGATAAGAATAATATAATAGTAACGACTTAAAGATTGACCAGATACACTAAAAATATTTGAGCATCATATCTACATAATAATTGTGAAACAACTGTTTTCCTATAACTGAGAAGCAATCATTAACTTTTTCATAAAAGGACTTGCCATAGCTTCTAAAATACGGAATTCAGCACTGTAAAGCAGAAACACTAAACATGCCAAAACACCTAGCATGGTATAGGTAACCACAAATTCTGCAAATGACACACTGTGCTGTAGATAGCAGGCCTTCCTAACACAATTTGGTCATGGTAAGGTTTAATTTATGTAATTAAATTTAAAAAAAAAGACTATTAATTTAAAGCCATTTCGGGTTCACGTTCACAGCAAAATTGAGAGGAAGGTACAGTGATTTTGTTAATCTTAAGAATTTCCTCATTATTGAAGAGTTATCCAGAGTCTAAATACTAAAACAATAAAGTTGATTAAATTATTTTAAAAATATGACATAAAACATGTACATTATCTTTCAGGGTTTTTTTTTCTTTGATAGATATCCCAAATATACACACAACCCTATTTCTTTGGGTCTAGGATGTCAGTATAATTTAACTGTGTGCTAAGTGCTTTAGGTAACACAAGCATTTATCTATCGTAAAATGAAAATTCAATTGCCATCAAATCAGAATTTTGACTTCAGTCAGAAATGCAGTAAATTATGCCATAAGGAATATATTTGTATACATTTTGTCTCAGATATTTTCTCATGTGGTATTCTGAAGGGTAAAAATTATAATATTATCTGTAAGAATTTTTAAAATGTATTTTTAAATATAACTACTAGTATATACTGGTTTTGACAGTTTTCTTTCCATAACGCAAAAGGAGCGCTATTTTTAAAAATTAGGTGATGTTTATAACTATTAAACTTTAATTAATGCATTAAGAAACAGGCAGCTGGTGATCTAATGTATAAGTTGTTCTTTCCTTTCTGTATTTTTCAGACCACTTGCGAGTCAGTTCTAGGTAAAGACCTGGTTTATGAGGACGGTAATCTAGGTACACTGTATTACTGGTTCTTTTGGGAACAGCTTTTTCAATCTGAGTCCCTTCATGCCACTCATTAAAAGAGGTGATAGAAATTAAGCTGGGGTGTGTCTGAAGTGCGGCACTCAGAGCAATTTCATAATACTTCCCATTGATCCGGTTCCGAGTGTTTTGCGTGTTCCATGGACGGATGCTGGTATCTATGTATCCTGGGCCCACACTTGGGATAAATATTAAGTTGTATTTATCACAAAATAATTTTAGGCTAGCCCAATTCTGATGTGATGAGCCATAAGTAAAGCCATTTGTGGCAAAATATGTGTAAATTCCATCAAAACCACTTTGAAGAATATCATACTTATGTTTTTCTTCAACTAGAAGGGCAATAAACAATCCATCATAAGGAGAATTGCGAATACTCCGAGACCCTGAGGTGGTTAACAGATTGGCCCATTTTTCAGGTTTGGTAATATAGGAATCATAGACATAAAACATAGGAAGAGCATTGCCGGTCTTCGTCTTGTACCTGTAAAAGGCTGGATGATTTCCATATCTAGAAAATAAGCATATATAAAAGCGAAATGAATATTCACAACTCATTTGCTACAGATAAAAACTGTTTATGTACTGAAAATGAAGGAATCAGTGCAGTTTGAACACATTACTTTTGGTCAAAGTAACTTAAAATATTAAAAGACAATCTAATGACAGTAATAACATTTTTCTTTACTAAAAAATATTTGGTCTCTGATTTAAAGATAAGAATAATAGAATTGTAACAACTTAAATTTCTTAGGGGAATCAGTTGTGTAAATGTAGTAATTAAAAATGCATTTTTAAGTTTACACATTAGAAAATGAGATACTGGATACATTACCAAACAAGTGATTAACCATCTCATACTGAGGTTGACAAATGATGACTAATGCCATAAAAAGCCTATGATTCTCTATATTAATACATAAACTGCTTTTTTATCTATCAGTAATGTATGTTCTACTGTTGCTGACAAGTTTCTTTGTAAGACTATGGCACCTGTCAGACTATTATCAGTACAATTCTTTGAAAAAATGAAAACTGCATTAATAAATTCTTTTTGACCAGGCTAGATATAAATGACAGTATTAGCTCTGGGTCTACTGCGTTAAAAGAAATACTTCACTTTTAATAATCTGAATCTTCTTTTTAAAAAGATAAAGCTATATTCCGAAAGTTTAGAAAACAATGTCAATTTAAAATATCAAAATTACAGAAATCATAAATAGCCTATAAACCTGTAACACGGTAAAAACAGCAATCTGCCAAAAAGAAAGTGAATTGTAAGGAACTTCAGCAATGTTCCTTTAATAAAATTAAATAACAATTTAATTTTATTTTATTAAAAAATGGAATAATCATAAATCATTCAAATCTCAAATATAATTTAATGTACTATTCTTAAAACAATAATTATCACTGGATAATATAACAATATTTATAAATACTGAAGAAACTCACTTGTCTATAATATACTTGACATTTTGGTACATGTTTTGATCATCTCGATTGCTATATGGTTCTATGTGAAAAGTAACCTAAAACAAAAAAATCAGTTATGGGATAAATTATCTATAATGTAAAACGGAAGTATATTTCATATATTTAATAAAGTAACTGATTAAATCACCTTAATTTAAGATGAATATTTATCGAACACAGAAACTACCAGAGAATTTTTAGCAATAAAGTTTACTGCTAATAACATGCTAAACATTTTATACTTATTATCTTGGTTAATCTTCACAACTCCCTAAGGTATTTGTTTTCTTAGTAAGGTAATCAAAGATAGACAGAACCTTAAGAAATGTTCAGTAAGTTGTTCCAAGTCACCCAGTTTGTTGGAGGTAATACTGATGATCTGAATTCCGAGTTCGAATGCTTAACCACTATGCAATGCTTCTTTTTATGTTTACTCCTTATAAAAATATGTTTCTTACATATTTTTTCCCATATAAGATATATAGGAAATACTCTATATTCAGATATATGTTTCTTTTAGGAAAACGACCAAAATAATATGGTCCAGAAAAATCTGGATTCTTTACAAGCATGTGACTATTAAGTTTAAATTCAAATGGAAGTCATTAGCAAAATACATATAAATTCTTCCATATCATTAAAACAGCATTTTACGAAATAATATACATTTACTTTATTAAAAAATTTATAATGAAATCGCTTAAAAATAATATCCACTAGTGTCATAAAGGACAGTAATTTTCATAATGCCTAAATATTTATGGTTTAGATATCCCATACACACACACACACACACAAACACACACATACATACATATATACACATGTGGGGAAAAGAAATAAAGATCAGACTGTTACTGTGTCTATATAGAAAGAAGTAGACATAAGAGACTCCATTTTCTTGTATATTTGAGATGCTGTTAATCTGTGACCCTACCCCCAACCTTGTCCTTGCAAGAGACATGTGCCTGGTGACTCAAGGTTTAAAGGATTTTGGGCCATGCAGGGTGTGCTTTGTTAAACAAGTGCCTGAAGGCAGTATGCTGGTTAAAAGTCATCACCATTCTCTTAATCTCAAGTACCCAGGGACACGTAGACTGCCAAAGGTCACAGGGACCTCTGCCTAGGAAAGCTACGTATTGACCAAGGTTTCCCCCCATGTGATAGTCTGAAATATGGCCTCGTGGGATGGGAAAGACCTGATTGTCCCCCAGTCTGACAGCCGTGAAGGGTCTGTGCTGAGGAAGACCAATACAAGAGGAAAGAAGGCCTCTTGGCGGTTGTTGACGGTTAAGATAGAGAAAAGCATCTGTCTCCTGACCGTCTCTGGGCCATCATCTCGGTGTAAAACCGGATTGTATGTTCTGTTTACTGAGAAAGGAGAAAACCGCCTTAGGGCGAAAGGTGGGACTTGCCAGCACAATGCTGCTCTTTATGCACTAAAAAGGTTTATGAAGATGTTTGCATATGCCTATCAAGGCACAGCGCTTTTCCTTAAACTTATTCATGTCACAGAGATCTTTATTCACATGTCTTACTGCTGACCTTCTCCCTACGCTGATCCTATTATCCTGCCACTTCCCTTTTTTCTAAGATGGTAAAAATAATGATCAATAAATACTAAGGGAACTTAGACACCGGTGCTGGCTTGAGTCCTTGGTATGCTGAGCACCGGTCCCCTGGGCCCACTTTTTCTTTCTCTATACTTTGTCTCTGTGCCTCATTTCTTTTCTCAAGTCTCTCATTCCACCTAACGAGAAACGCCCACAGATGTGGAGGGGCAGGCCACCTTCATACACACACACACATTATATATATGTAAACATATAGAGAGCAGTAATTACAATTTTTTTTTTTTTTTTTTGAGATGGAGTCTCACTCTGTCACCCAGGCTGGAGTGCAGGGGCACGATCTCGGCTCACTGCAAGCTCCGCCTCCCAGGTTCACGCCATTCTCCTGCCTCTGCCTCAGCCTCCCCAGTAGCTGGGACTACAGGTGCCCGCCACCACGTCTGGCTAATTTTTTGTGTTTTTAGTAGAGATGGGTTTCACTGTGTTAGCCAGGATGGTCTCCATCTCCTGACCTTGTGATCCGCCCTCCTTGGCTTCCCAAAGTGCCGGGAATACAGGCATGAGCCACTGCGCCCGGCCAAGTATTTTTTAAAATACCGTGCACAGACTAAAATTAATTAAGGTTGGCTATACATAAATCAAGACAAACAAATTATGGCTAGTAAAACCATTCTGTATACCACTTCTAATTAGTAAGGTAAAGAAGATACTTCTCTTAGACGACAATCTATTTCAGATTCATAAAACAAAGAATGAGGATTTTCACTTTTATTCCTAGTTTTACTGACTTACCAACATCAATTAAAAATCTTTATGGTAGTCTAATAAATTTAGTGATACTGTTTTAATTTCAGGTTTCAGGCTCTATGAGGTATTTACGGAACTAGCGACTTCTATTGCAATATGAAACTCCTCTGTTTTCAATTACCCAATTAAAGCAAAATATATTTTACATTAATCAATGCTACTTGTTTTCACATAATCAGTTTTTTTTTTTTTTTTTTTTTTTTGAGATGGAGTCTCACTCTGTCACCCAGGCTGGAGTGCAGGGGCACGATCTCGGCTCACTGCAAGCTCCGCCTCCCAGGTTCACAACATTCTCCTGCCTCAGCCTCCCGAGCAGCTGGGACTACAGGCGCCCACCACCACGCCCGGCTAGTTTTTTGTATTTTTTAGTAGAGACGGGGTTTCACCGTGTTAGCCAGGATGGTCTCGATCTCCTGACCTCGTGATCTGCCCGTCTCGGCCTCCCAAAGTGCTGGGATTTCAGGCTTGAGCCACCGCGCCCGGCCCACATAATCAATTTTAAAGTTAAATAATATTTAATAAAAATATAATCTTCTACTTTAAATGAATTACAGTAATATTACAAAAATAAGTTTTTGTCATAAAAAACTTAGTCAAATTCATTTTTGCACCTTATTGTTAGTATTGCCAGGGTAGTAACTGCTAGGGCAGTTAGATTTCTCAATAACTTTGGTATTTGCTTTTTAAATTCAGTTGAAAGCAAATTACCAAGTGTATAGGTATTACTATTATATAATGTTTCCTTGGGTAATTCTTCCTTCAGATACATCACTGTGTTTTCTAAATTTCCATGTTATACATGAAGGACACCGTATTTAAGCAATATCTAACTTGAAATATCCCATATCAAAATGAATTTGCTTTTACAGTTGCAAACAACAAATAGCATGCTATTTTTGAAAAGCACAGATCAATATATTTGCAGTAAATGCAAAAAGCTATTATTGATAAATATAAAACATTTAAAATTTTCCCTCATGTATTTCTAATTTCTTAATTATAATAAAATTACTTTGCAATTTTAATTAATGATGTGATCTAGTCTCCATCTCTCTATTCCATTTGGAAAAATCGATTAGTTCAATTTTAAAATAATAGAATTCTATATATAAAATGAAATGTCTATCTTTAGAGAATAAGAATATAAACATTCCCTCATTTCATGTTTGTAATTTTGACCTTTCCTGTCTCTTCCCTACCCTGCATTTTAATAACTTTAATAAATTTTAATAAACAAAATGAACTTTCTTAAATAAAAATCTGATATTTTTCTCCTTCGCCAACTCCATTCCCTACCTTCACCCCTGCACACTCCTCTATCTCCCGCCACAACAAAAACGAGGTAGGTCTTCCTACTCCTAGGTGGTGCCATAAGACCTCATACTTTCCTCTTCCTGAAATTTACTTGTCTTTGTGTCTGACCTCCAGTAGATTACAAGGCATTTTAGGAACAGAGATAATACTTTATCCTTCTTCGTAATATTGTCAGCATCTGGGACTGCATCTGACACGTAGCAGGCACTAAATGAATGAATGCATGCCTAAATAAATGGACTAATGATTTGCATGCAAAAACAAACAACAGTTAAACTCTTAAGTCTACCATTTATACTGAATTTAGGTAAGATTCCCAAAGTTTTTGCCACGAATTCACAATATTCATTTAACAAGGAAAACAAAAAACGAGAGGCCATGACTAATATAACATGTTTCAAATGTCGGTGAAAATCATTTAAAAAAGAATCACAGACATACTTATATGCATGTATCACATGGTTGAAATCGGCATAAGCCTGAAAAGCAGATAAAATGACTCTAGAGCCATATGCAAAGAAATAATGGATGTTGATAAACCTAGTATAAGAAATGTGATTTCTGCATAAAGTAGAAAGAAAATACGCTACTTTAAAATAACATACTAAATTTATTAAAATGCAAGAAGATCACCAGGGCTGAGTTGGTTCTTTCCCCTACAATCCTGAGCAAAAAAAAATCACTGAATCTGCCCAATTTTTCTTTACTTAGATGAATGATTTAATTCAGTCAAGTTTTGATTAAATAATGCCACGTAACAACCCCACAATCTCAGTGGCTCTAAAAGACAAACATTTGCTTTTTGAACATAAAATCCATGAATTGGCTTATGATGGCTCTGCTCCAGGCTGGTTCAGATCAGCTCATGGGTCTGTCATTCTGAGCTCTAGACAGAAGGGGGCATGCTTTTCTCATAAAAGAGAATAGGAGTATAATCATGTAAGCGCATAGTATACATTATCTTTTCTCACATCTCATCAGCCAAAGCAAGCCATAAGGCCAAACCCAACAACAGGGCAGGAAGTATACTTACTCTGCATGGAGGGGAAGGAAAACCAGAATATTTGCTAAACAATGACAGTATCTACCAAACATCTCTATCATGTCTCACTCAAAAAACTGTTCCATTGTTCTTAATAGTGCAGGATAGAGTGCATATAGAGGAAGGAATCCAGCCCTGATTTTTATACTCTCTGCAAAACCAGCCTACCAATGACGGTTATAAGTGCAACAGCCTTCGCTCTAGTAAACATGCAGACAAGTATAATTTAGAAGAACAGAAACTAAATCGCTTTCAAAAATCAAGATTTAAATTTTACTTTCACTCATTTACACTTCCAAAAAAAAAAACCTAGTCACATTTGCTAAAGATAATGAAAACTAAATAAAGCACCAATCATGTCCTTTTCTTGCATGTCTGTTTATAATTTAAAAGGCACTTACTTAAATTAACTCTTGGTTGAAGTTAACAAATCAAAATTACAATTACAAAATATTTAATGACTAATATTTGTAAAAACATTATATAATCAAGATGAACAAAAGCTTAACTGTGAGATGAATTCATTCCCTAAAAATTCTCCATCCCTAAACAAAAAAGAATAAAAATAAAAATTATTTTTACCTCAAAAAGTAGAGAGAACTAGAGAGAGGGACATCAATGAAAAAAGGAGAATTAAAATATTAAAACCATTAGAATATTTTAAAAATAAAATTGATACATAGGTTTTTTTGGGGGTGGGGGGTAAGCTAATTAATATTAATCAAAATGGTGGAAAAAGGGCACAGTATTTCCATGCTTTGAAGATTAGCAAGAAAAAAGAGATGTTGCTAATGAACGCATTTTACACTTAAAGTTTTAGACGTGGTCAGTTATGTGCACTGGAGGCTACAATTTGTCAGCACACAATCTACAACATCATTAATCTTTTCCAATCGGATTGCCTTAGCACATTAAATAATTCTAGTAAGGTATTGTCATTCATTAAACATTAAAATTTCCTTATATTAGCAAGAAAAGGGAAAGTTTTCCATTCTTTAAAAAAACAGGATTTACTGCATTTTGCTGAATTGGGAAAAATGTCCGTTCCACAACAACAGAAATCATAAACACATCTAACAAATAAAACTTTCTTATGGTTTCACTGTCTTTGTACAAATGAAGGGGATAAGCCAAGAAGATCAAGGAACTAATATAAGATTCCAGAGCTACTCAGTTGGAACAAGCTCCAGCCTCATGATTCCAGGTCTATTCTTTGTCTATACCTAGTTCCTCACCAGACACGAGGCCAAGAAACTGTTCTGAAAATTTTGGAAAACATCAGTCTATCGCGTTCCAAGTTTTTCTGATCATTAGATATAAAATTTGTAGCACAGAGAGATCAACTATGTTGGCAACATTAAATAGGCAATCAATGGTCGAGCTCTTTGCTACACTCTCCTTCTCTACACAGACGCTTTAAACAGGAGAAAAAGCTAACCAGTCTTCATATATCGTAACAATTTCATTTTCTCTTTAAAAACTTCCTGAAAGTACTAAAATAGCCAGTTTCTTGAGCTCCCATATTCCAGGATTTTGGCAGGGCCGGGCCAGAGGAGCAGCTCTTGGACTTGTTTTGTGGAAGATAAATCAATCACTTACCCAACCTCCGCCTGGGTGCCAGAACCTGGAGGCTTGCCTATCTGCAGATTTCAAATGCCAATAAGAACTCACTGAAAGGCACCAAGGGACACGGCAGGTGACAGCTCTTGCTAGACAGCTAATTTGAGAGATGCTGTCTTAACAGTTTCAGGATAGTAAATTAGAAAGAAGCAGCAGCTTTAATGGACAGGAATAAAAAAATGCTTGCCTATTTAGCTCTTTCTCGCTCCCTAGAGTTCCACTTCTATTCTCCAATAACTACTCAATCTCTAGGCTGCGAAAGGAAAATTAAGACAAAATTAATGTTTCATATTTTTATTTGAAATGAAATATTTCAACAGTGGTCCATAACATATCTTACAGGGCTCAATTACCACTAATGGACAAACCACATTGTCTTCCATTAGAATATAATTGCAAGAAGTTACAGAGCAAATAAAACTGTTCAGCAAACTTTAAGAGTGGTTGCAATCTGAAACTCAGGGTAACGGTAAGTGGTCTCTAGTTAAAAGACCCTAAATCCTTTTTTTGAGATAGACTCTCACACTGCCATGCAGGCTGGAGTGCAGTGGCACAAATCTCAGCTCACTGCAATCTCTGCCTCCTAGGTTCAAGCAATTCTCGTGCCTCAGCCTCCTGAGTAGTAGCTGGGACTACAGGTGTGCACTACTATGCCCAGCTACTTTTTGTATTTTAGTAGAGATGGGGTTTCAACATGTTGGCCAGGCTGGTCTTGAACTCCTGGCATCAAGAGATCCGCCCACCTTGGCAACCCAAAGTGCTGTGATTACAGGCTTGAGCCACTGTGCTTAACCTGACATTTTCATTAAGATTTGCAAACACAATACATTGAACAAGAAGGAAAAACTCTAAGAAACATGAGCAAGCAGAGAATAAGAGTTACCTGATATGAAATAAAAATGTCCAAGAACACAGAACAGAGAAGATAATACCAAAAATAAAAAAATAAAATAAAATAAAGCAGTTTCCTGAGGGCAAGATCATGAATAAATATTCTTTTCATAACTGATTTTTAATGATTTTTTGAATTACATACTAGATTCCTATATTAAGTGTCAAGTCTCTGTATCCATCTCTTTCTCCAAATTGAGGCTAATGTTATATTCTTTAATTTCTATCAATGTATAGTATATATTGTTATCTGAGAAGATAAATTTTTCCCCTCATTAAAAACTTTAAGTCTCACTTGATTCCAACATATTTATAAACTTTGAAATTAGTTTGTTAAATTCTGTGTTTAAAATCTCATCAGAAATTTCTAATTGGGATTGCATTAAGTTTACAAAAGTTATTAAAAGAAAGAAAAATGTGAGAATGGTTATTTCTGCAATTTGAATCTTCTCATCAAAGTCATGGGAAGTCATTTATGCAGGTCTTCCATATCTTTTGATAAAATGCTAAAGATTTATCTGCATATATATTTGATGTTATTTTCAATGCACAGTTTCCCTCTATTTTGTTCTGTAATAGAGGAATCTTACTGAAATGTACATGTTTTCATTCCACGCACCTTACCGAATTCATTATTTTTCATAGTTTTTAGACAGTTTTCAGGAGTTTTGTATTTGTCATTTGCAAAGAAAAAAACCATATTTTATTTAGAACTATTTCTTCTTTTTGCATTTTTTAGTCGAACTGCTTGTTTAGAGCCTCCGTAACAGCACTAAATAATATTGTAATCTTGTACTGATCTTGGTTGAGCATGACACTACTTTTTCTCCATCAGATACAGTGTTTAAAATAAGCTACTAAGAGACACCTGTTATCAAGCTAAAGAACTTTGGTTACTAAGGACTTTATTAACATGAATTTTTCTTTCCTAAAATTTTCAGTATCTGTTAAGATAACCATATTTTACCTTCTTTAAATAATTTAAATAAGCACTAAGTTTTTTTTACTTAATGCTTACTCTGTGCCAGACAGGAATCTATGTTTTACATGAATTATTTCATATAATCTTTGTAACCATTCTGTGTGTAAGGAAGGTTTTGTTGCTATTTCCATTTTAGAGATGAAGAAACTGAGACACAAGTCATATTATAAAGCTACAAAGTGGCTGAGCCAGGATTGAATGTAGGCCTGTTATAAATATATCAATATAAATATATATACTATAAATAAATATAAAACATGATTAGAAACAGTAAAGAATCTCTAAAATATAATTTAGATAAGATTGAAATTCTTATTATTATATAAAGTTTCTTTATGAAATATAGTATTTGAGATGCTAAGTCATTATCATTTTTAATTAAAATGACTATTTCAAAAATTGTTATTACTATCCTCCTGTCCAAAAGAATTAACTTATGTATAGCTTGAAAATAAAATACCTTCAGGTTATATTTATGAGCTTTATCCAAAATAGTGGGTACCAAGTTATCAGTAGGTTCTCCATTTTCATCATTTACATCAGGTGGGTACCAAGAGAGGGCTAGTACACCTAATAGAAAAGACCGAAAAGAAAGGGAAAAGACAAGAACATGAATGCAGATATTCTTAAAAAGGCATAATAAGTACCAAATAGTTGACAATAAAAGAACATATTTACACGAGGTGGTTTTGTTAAGTTCCTTCAGAATACATATGGTTATTTGATCACTTTGTCAATATTTATGACCTTTTGATCAGGCATTAATATGCTTTTGTAAAAGTGAACAGACTTTACATTTTAGAGTTTTAGGTTTACATAAAAATAGCAAAGAAAGTATGGAGTTTTCATATACTCTTCCTCCTACCTGCCCCTACCCTCCACACAGTTTTTCCTATTATTAACATCTTTCATTGGTGTGGTACATTTGCTACAATTGATGACCCAATATTGAAAGATTTTCATTAACTGAAGTCCATAGTTTACATCAGTGTTCACATTTTGTGTTGTACAGTTCAACAGGTTTTGACAAATCTATTATACCATATGTCCTCCATTACAGTAGCTGACAAACTAGTTTTACCAGCTCCATAAACCTCCTGCGCTATACTGATTCATCCCTGTTCCCTCTCCCCCTCACCCTGGCAATAACTAAGCTTTTTGCTGCCTATAGTTTTGCCTTTTCCAGAAGGACATATAGTTGGACTCATAAAGTATGTAGCTTTTTAGAACTGGCTTCATTAATTTAGCAACTTGAATTTTTAGGTTCCTTCGTATCTTTTCATAACTTCATAGCTCATTTCTTTTTACTGCTGCATAATAAGTCATTGTATGTATGTTTATATATTCACCTAATGAAGGACATCTTGGTTGTTTCCAATTTTTGGCAATTGTGAATAAAACTGCCATAAACATTTATATGCTGTTTCTATGTAGATCAATACCTTTTAACAGAAGATTCTAACATAGTAAAATAATTACTCTTCCTCTATGTAGTGCCTGCCTACTTATTTTTGAATTTATAAATTATGTGTTGGAAGCATAAATTACATGGAAATCACTAACCAGAGACAGAATACTTAAGATCAATTAATTGAAAGCCTCATTATATATACAAAGAAAGGGACAGGCCGGGCGCAGTGTCTCAAGCCTGTAATCTCAGCACTTTGGGAGGCCGAGGCGGGTGGATCACGAGGTCAGGAGATCAAGACCATCCTGGCTAACATGGTGAAACCCTGTCTCTACTAAAAATACAAAAAACTAGCCGGGCGTGGTGGCGGGCACCTGTAGTCCCAGCTACTCGGAGGCTGAGGCGGGAGAATGGCGTGAATCCGGGAGGCGGAGCTTGCAGTGAGCCGAGATCCTGCCACCGCACTCCAGCCTGGGCGACACAGCAAAACTCCGTCTCAAAAAAAAAAAAAAAAAAAAAAAGAAAGGGACAGTCATCAGAAAGATGGCACAAATTTTTAGATAAATCAACAGACTCTTTAAGGCAGGGAAATAAATAACGATAGTACCAAAAGAGAAGCATGAGGAAGTTAAGAAATTGAAGGTAAGAAACTGCCAGAGAAATAAATTTTAAGACCTAAGTTTTGTGCTAGCCATGCCATGTACAAATAAATAAGTCCCATTAGGACAACAAAATCAAAGTTAATGGAAAAATAATCCTTATGTCCCCTATCCACTCTGAAAATAAGAATGGCAACTAGAACAAAAGATAGAAAAATAACCTGTAACATATGAGGCTTGAGGGAAACTGGCTAGCCAGAGGAAGGCATATCCTAAAGAGGAATGCTGGTGAGAAAAGTGTCTGGAGACAATTAATATAACATTTTATAAGCAATCACTTATAATCTTGTAAGATTACTAGCTCAGCTTGTAAGAAGAGTATCACCAATGAAAATAAGAATGACAACAAAAGTTTTCTAAACATGGGACCTACCAAAAAATTATTTTATGCAAAAAATAAAAGAAACAAAATGAGAAAAAAATAAACATTAAACAACAGAAAGATTATGCCATGAATCTGAAAATTATAAGCAAAGCATTCTTCCATAAAAGTAAAAACAAAACAAGATTCCTGAGTGGACTAGTTTAAAATAACAGTTGGTCTAATAGTAGACCAAGCACTCTCCATGAAAATAACCATTATTATTACATAAAACATGGGGAGAAAATGTCTTAGAGTCAAAGAGCTGAACAGAGTAAGAAATTTCCTGGCCAAATTGAAGGGAAAATGTGAAACCAGAAAGATAAGTGAGCAGCGAGGTCTGTTTGCCCCAAGCAAAATTCGTAGAAGTAAACCAACTCTCAAAAACAGTGAATTAAACTGCAGGTTCACAGTGCTTGTACAGTCCTCTAGCTTTAGACCTAATTTAAGGTAACCCAGAAATGGTATTCTAAACAGTCACACCAGGCAGAAGCAAAAGAAAGTCCTTTCTGGAGGAAGGCATCTTCTTCCTGGGCCTCAAATTATTTACAAAAAGTATTTTTTAAAGAACATTAAATAGTATATAATCAAAGATAATTAAGAACACAAAGAATAAAACACCATGCACAAGAATCAGCAGAAACAAGACAACAGCAACAACTTCAAATATTGCCATTACACACACTTCTAAAAATTATCTTCATAGTTTAAGAGAGAAAAGATAAAAAGCACTTACCCTGAAAAATTGTGACTTTTGTCCTTTTCCTAATTCATCTACTACTCTTTGATTTCTTTTTGTGAGAGGCAGGGCAGTACAGCAGAATATGCATGGACTTCGAACATGTATTCAAGTATCTCACCACTTATCAGCTACAAGAACTAAGGGCAAGTTAACTTCTTGCTTCTGTGGCCTCACCATCAAAACAGATAATCCTTACCTTTCAGGATATATTTTAAGTACACACATAGAATTCCATTAACTAGACTACAGTATTCGATAAATATTGGTTCCTTAAACTACAATGTTCTCTGTTTTTTTCCTCACATTTTTCCCTCCCTCTTCAACTATACCCCTCTCCTAGCACACACATACACATGTACACACACATGAGCTTTAGTAACTTTTTTTTTTTTTTTTTTTTGAGACGGAATCTTGCTCTGTTGCCAGGTGGAGTGCAGTGGCGCAATCTCAGCTCACTGAAACCTCCGCCTCCCAGGTTCAAGTGATTCTCCTGCCTCATTCTATCGATTACAGATAGAATCCCTCCTCTGGGATTACAGGTGCCCACTGCCACACAAGGCTAATTTTTGTATTTTTAGTAGCGATGGGGGTTTCACCATGTTGGCCAGGATGGTCTCGATCTCCTGATCTCGTGATCCTCCTGCCTCAGCCTCCCAAAGTGTTGGGATTACAGGCCTGAGCCACTGCGCCCAGCCAATCTTATCCATTTTAAGACTATCATCTCCATTCCACCACTTCTTTACTCTCTTCCTCAAGCTTGATTACATTCTAGTCCTATGCTGTCCAAAATAATACCCATATCTACCATGTAAATTAAAATTTAAAAGAATTAAGTTTTCTTGCACACTCAACTAGCTACATTTCAAGTGTTCAGTAGCCACATATGAGTATATATCTACTGTTTTAGGCAGCACAGATAGAGAACATTTTCATCATCACAGAAAATTCTACTGGACAGCACTGCCATATTATTCTGATTCTCCTAATTAACCACTCCATTCTTGGTCTAGTAATTTCTCTTCCTCTTTTATCCTCTTTGTAAGTATACTCTATGGCTTTGGAGGAATGCTCTTTCTTCTTACAATGTTGTTGTTTCAGCTTCTTTATTCCATCAGTTATGACTTCCAGATATCTAACTCTATCCACAGCTCAATTAATCATTATACAGTGTCTTTTGGATTGTGACACTGAATAAATACTAGCCTGGGAACCACGCCAATGATTGTCTTACTTCTGAGGAGTGTTGGGAATTTACAATGGCAGTGAATCCTTGATAGTAACCAGAGAAGTGTCTATAAAATAAGCCAACTGAGTATCACTTATAAGTAAAATCTACTACTCTGTATTTCTGTCATCCTAATTGCTTAGCAAACTCTAAGATGCTCTTTGAAGTCCATTCTTGAAATATGAGCAAACTAAATGCAAAAACTCATGTCATATTGCTTATGTCACCCTTCCATGTCACTTATTACAGGACCTTCAATATAATTGATAGTTAATTTTTTTGTTGTTGTTAGTAAAGTGATGCGCTGAAATCGGATAACAGTTAAGAATATAGGGTATAAAAATCAGACAGGCCTAGAGAATTGAGTCCTTATTCTGTTATTTGATAGATGTGTACCTTTAGGTAAGTTATTTTACTTAAGTTTCCACATCTGTAAAACGGAGGATAAGGTCTGTTTTAAAAAGCACAAATGAGAGAATGCATCACGCACAGTAAAATACCTAAAAAGTGATTATAAATAACATTTAATAACAAGAAGATAGTATAATGATAGATAAATTTGGATACCTTGAGCCCTAGAAAACTTGTTATGTGTTCATAGGAAACTTAGAGCCTCTTTTGAACATCTCAAACATTCTTTCAAACTGAAGCTTTAAGAGAAAAAAACGCAAGCTCATTTCTAGACATAACACAATTTTCACTATCTTACTCAGGGTGACACACTTTTAACAAAATATTACAAGGTACAGAAAAAAAACAAGAAAAACAATTCACTGCCAACAGACAAAGCAATCAATAGAACCAGTCTCACATATGATGTTGGAATCATCAGAGAGAGAATTTAAAATTACTGTAATGACTATCTTAAAAGATCTAATGGGAAAAGTAGCTAACACACAAGATCTGGCAAGAAATTTCAGCAGAGACATGGGAACTGTAAGAACAAATAAAACAGAAATGCCAGGAATGAAAAACTATTTAAAAAGATGAATTAATGCCTTAATTTAATAGGCTCATTAACAGAGGTGAGAAGACAATCAGGAAACTTCAAGGCAAGTCAAAAGAAATTACCTTATCCAAATTACCATAATGAGAAAAAAGACTGGGGAAAACAATAGAACAATGCATTTTACAGTTGTGAGATAAACATCAAAGTTCTAGTATACATGTAATTGGAAACCCAGAAGTAGGAAGTTTATTTGAAAAAATAACCAGGCTGGACATGGTGGCTCACGCCTATAATTCCAGCACTTTGGGAGGCAGTGGCAGGTGGATCACGAGGTCAGGAAATTGACACCATCCTGGCCAACATGGTGAAACCTTGTCTCTACTAAAAGTACAAAAATTAGCTACACGTGGTGGAGCGTGTCTGTATTCCCAGCTTCTTGGGAGGGTGAGGCAGCAGAATTGCTTGAACTCAGGAGGCGGAGGTTGCAGTGACAGTGAGCTGAGCTCCACTGCACTCCAGCCTGGGCGACAGGGTGGGAATGCGTCTCAAAAAATAATAAGAATAATCACTAAGAATTTAGCAAAATTAATAAAAGACATAAAGCAACAGATTAAAAAATTCAGAGAACACCAAGAAGGATAAATACCAAAAAACAACAGGAGTAACAACCAATCATATCATGTTTAGACTGCTAAAAACCAAAATATAAAAAAGAAAAAAAAGAAAAAAATTAAATGCAGCCAGAAAACAACAACAACAAAACATAATCCATCCATGAGGATATAAAAAGATTTTTTAAAATTATGGCAGGCTACCCATCAGAAACCATGAAAGACAGAAGAAAAAGACAGAAGAAAAAAAGAAATGGAGTAAATTTTCAAAATTCCAAAAGAAAACAATCCTCAAAAGCTGCCCATTGAGAATTGCACAGCTGATGAAACATCTTTCAAAACAAAGGCTACAAACAAAATTTGAAAGTATTCATTGCGAGGAGACCAGTAAAACAAGATAAAAGAAATTTTTAAGAGAGAAACAATGTGATACTAGACATACACTTGGATCTACATTAAAATACGGATGGGGAACACTGGA
Source organism: Colobus angolensis palliatus (assembly GCF_000951035.1). Classification (NCBI taxonomy): domain Eukaryota; kingdom Metazoa; phylum Chordata; class Mammalia; order Primates; family Cercopithecidae; genus Colobus; species Colobus angolensis. The sequence continues at coordinate 2,666,330 of NW_012117354.1, forward strand.
AATGGAATAAATGTAAAAAAAATCTTACTTTTAATAACTATGAAAAACAACTGATTATTGAAAAGAGTGATCAGCAAACTATGACCCATGAGCCAAACCTTGCCTTTTACAGGCCAATTCATCTATATATTTGTCTATCTATTGCTTATAACCATTTTCACACTATAAGGACAGAGCTGAGTGGTTGCAAAGAGAGAGAGTGAGGGACTCACAAAATCAAAAAAATATATTAGGTAGTCCTTTACAGAAAATGCTTGCCAACTTCTGGTCTACAGCAACGATAGTAAAATATGATTTCTTATGTGATAGAATTATGACAATAGCAAAGTATGGGAGGGAAACATAGGGAATATCAGTAGTGAAGACCTTACATTACACATGAAGTATATACATCATTTGCAAGTAGACTGTGATTATACAAAGATATATTTGGAAAATTCTGAGTTAATGACAAAAAAAAAGTTATACATAAGTAAATACTATACACTAAATATAATCACAAAAATTGCTCAATTAATGGAAAAGAAAATCAAAAAGAAAAAAGGAAACAAAGAATGAAACATGAAGCTGTTAACAAGATGGTAGATTTAATCAATCCAATCATATTAATAATCATATTAAGTACAAATAGTCTAATGACACCAATTTAAAAATATAATTTTCATGTTGTATTAAAAAAATGAGGACCCACCCATATGTGATACACAAGAAAGCCACTTTAAGTATAAAGACATAGACAAGTTAAAATAAAAGAATGGAAAAAGATGTACTCAGCAAACACTGATCAAGGAAAACTAAACAGTTATATTAATGTCAAAGTAGCCTTCAGAAAAAATAATATTACCAGAAATAAATAGGAATATTACATAGTAAGAAAGTACTCAATTATCCAAAAATCGTAACAATCCTAAATGTTTAATGCACCTAACAAAAGATCTCCACAACATATGAAGAAAAAACTGACAGATCTGAAGACAGAAATAGATATATTCACAAATTTGTTTGCACTCTTCAATATCCATTTACCAGTAATTAATAGAACAAGTAGAAAGAAAATCTTCAAGGATAGAGAAGACCTGAGTAATACTAGGAAGAACTTGAACCATCTCACACTTATACTTCATTCAACAACAGCAGAATACACATGCTTTTCCAGAGAAAATCAATGAAACCAAAGGTTGGGCATTTATAGCAATATGAAAGCTTTGTGGAACATCACCACTCTACAGTTTAAATATAAACTTTAAACTTAATGTAAATAGGTATTATAAAAGGAAAATTTATGACATATTAGACGCTATTATGTACATTTAAACTTTATGCAACTAATTCATCTCATTGTGACTTCTACTTTTATGTACAAAATTTTTAAGGCAGGAGATGCAGAAATAAGAATTGTAACTTTACTAAAACAAGTATGTCATACTTTCAGGAAATATTCTAATGTTGAAATCCATCTAGTGTTTTTAAAGCAACAATGATGAAAACAAAGGAACACCTGGGGAATGTGACTTGCTCATCCTTATGTCCCTAGAATCTAGCACAAGCCTGGAACATCATGGAAAGTCAATAAATATTTAGTGCTAAACTGAAACAATGGGAAGATAATTTTAAAGTCATAGAGTATATTATGTTTTGCTAAATGTAGTAGTTCTCTATTTTGCCATAACAAATTCTCACAAATTCAGTTGCTTATAACAACGTAAATTTATTATCTTACAGCTCTGCATGTCAGGAGTGTTGACATGGATCTTAATATGCCAAGATAAGACCAGGTATTAGACTGGATGACGTTCCTTTCTGGATGCTCTAGGAAAGAATCCCTTTCCTTGCCATTCAAGTTTGTAGAGGCTACCACATTCCTTGGCTCATGAACTTCTTGTTCCATCTTCAAAGATAGCAACAGGGGATCAAGTCTCTCAGTGCATCCCTCTGACTCTCTTTTCCCTCCTCTTCTTCTATTTATAAGGACTTATGTGACTAGATTAGCTGTACCCAAATAATGAAGGATAATGCCATCTCAACTTCAGATGATTAGCAACCTTTTGCACCTGCAACCCTAATTCCCTTTTGCCACATAAAATAATACATTCACAGATTGTGGGAATTAGGATGTGGACATCTTGGAGGCCATTTTCTGACTCATCTACTAAGGTTTTAGTAAACTGTATAAAAATAAGAAGGCATTCATCTGGTACTTTTAGAGTTGTAATATAGCAATACAAGAGGATAATATCCATGATACGTAATATTTTACTTAAAAGACTTGAAAAGGATACAAATCTATCATAGGCTATTATATCTAAAACATTATATAGAATAATTGGATTTTAAACATAATATTAATAGTTCATTTTATCATTCTTTTCAAGGAAGGGTTGAGCCATTAGGATTTATGCACACCACACTTCTAATTGTAAAAGCAGAAAATCAACCGACTTGTACTCTGCGATATAACAGTATAATTACTTCACACAGCAATTCAATTTAAGATAAAAAGAAGGCCATTTATATCAAAGGAAAAATATGAATGTTAAATATGTAGTCAAAGCACAGTCAACCATACAACAATTTAAATCGCCTTCATTTACTATCTTATTCAATTCCAAGAATGCCAGAGTCAGCATGCCAGCTCCATGGAGTAAAGTAGGGTTTTGAGTCAGTATTCCAATAGTCAAATTTTTCTGCCTGGTAACAATGAGTATAATTCAATATTTAACTCATTAAGAAATTATTTATTTATTTATTTACGAATTGATTATGTCACTTTTATTATCAAGTTTTTTTTATTTTTTTCTAGGAGAAAATCCATCAAAAAGCAAAATATTTACATCAGTAGTGAAGCTGTCAACATTTAAAATCGAAATGACTGTATGACTGTCAATGTTTAGAAATAATTAATGTTCATATACATGATACAATAGTAAAATACTATACAGGGAAAAAGGTCTTTATAAATATGAGATAGGCACAAAAATGTTAATTGAAACTTTTCTTCCTGATCACAAACTATACCAAACATAGTGTAACACATATATTATTTACATCTAAAATTTATATTTACTATAAATATTATTTATATGTTTATGTATTATAAATATGTATTAACATAATAGTTATATTTATAATGGAGGGGGAAAAACCCTCATTGTATACTATTCAAATTGCAAAGGAAAATTAAAACTTTAAAGAACAACCATTGTCTCTGTCAATCTAGCATAGTTTTTAGCCATATCAAGACAATCTTGAAATAATAATAAAGACTTAAATGTGATACAACTTTTTTGTAAAAAATAGAAAAAAAACATTTGAAAAGATTCTCCTCCCAAAAGCAAATTAGTAAACAGAGATGGACACACACATATACATATTGACCACACACAGGTCAATGCTGTCTTAACTGACCTAGCCTATTTTATGTTATAATACATATAGAACATAGTAACTAAAGCTCTAAGTATACTATAAATTTTATAAATACTTGAAAAAAGTCCATACAAGGGAAACAACTCATCTTGCACATATCTGATATAGATTCATAGAATTCTACAGTGTTTTGTTCATCAAAGATTCTTGTGTTTCTCTAAATACATATCAGCTCCATGGTGAATTCATGCCTCTATGTAGAACTAGAAAAATGTAAGAATACCCAATTTCCTCTTCTAGCTCTACTGGTAGGGGCACTAAAAAGATAAATGAAACTGAAACTGGAAGGTTTTACAAGGACCATATTAACAAACTGAAGAATTTTCAGGCACCAAGTTATATTTTTTCTATAATTCACCTGTGAGACAACATGACTCTATCTAAATATATGTAATTGGAGTGCCAGAAGGAAATGGAAGAGAAAGGTGAAAAGAGGTGGAAACAACAATAAGAATCAGTTAAGTTAAAGGGGCGTATAGTAAAAAGGTACAGTTATAAAATAAGTAAAACAAATGAATAAACTAAGCCAGAAGAAAACATAAAATAGAATAATATGCATATGGAATGTAAGAGAAGAAAAAGAGGGAAAAAAGAAACACATCCTGGCTGACACGGTGAAACCCTGTCTCTACTAAAAAATACAAAAAAACTAGCCGGGCGTGGTGGCGGGCACCTGTAGTCCCAGCTACTCGGGAGGCTGAGGCAGGAGAATGTTGTGAACCCGGGAGGCGGAGCTTTGCAGTGAGCTGAGATCCGGCCACTGCACTCCAGCCCGGGTGACAGAGCGAGACTCCGTCTCAAAAAAGAAACACAGACATGTGGAACAAATGGAAAATAAACAGAAAAATGGCAGATTGAAAATCACGTTTTATTATTACATTAAACATAAATGAAATAGACATTAAGAAAGAAAAGACTATCAGAATAACTTTAAGAAACAGAAAAGTAAGACCGAATTACGACATGCCTAAAATTTGAAACAGCCCAAACACCTATCAACAGGTGAATATAAAAGCAAATTTGCAGGCCGGGCGCGGTGGCTCAAGCCTGTAATCCCAGCACTTTAGGAGGCCGAGGCGGGCGGATCACGAGGTCAGGAGATCGAGACCATCCTGGCTAACATGGTGAAACCCCGTCTCTACTAAAAAATACAAAAAACTAGCGGGGTGAGGTGGCGGGCGCCTGTAGTCCCAGCTATTCGGGAGGCTGAGGCAGGAGAATGGCGTAAACCCGGGAGGCAGAGCTTGCAGTGAGCTGAGATCCGGCCACTGCACTCCAGCCTGGGTGACAGAGCGAGACCCCGTCTCGAAAAAAAAAAAAGAAATATTTTACTTCTTGATTGGGGTGGTATTCAAACAGGTATGTACTTTTGAGTAATATCAATAAGCTGTAAACTTAAAGTGGGAAATTCATTGTATTTTATGAAAATCATAATTTAATAAAATTGAGAAAGTAAATTAGATTAGAAATCAACAATATATCCAGAAATACTCCAAAACTTAAAAATTAAACAATATACACTAAGGGCAGTGTTAAAAGGTGGTTTCCTGGATGTTTAAAATCACACATACAGTTTAATTTGGAGGTATGAGCTTAACAATATAATTAATAATAATGTGAAAATTGACTAGTAATTTAAAGTTACACAAAAAATTATTTATATGCCTATATGCAGACAAAAACACACATATATATATACAGAATAATTACCAATTGAAGCTGAGCGCATTTGTCTCATGTGAGTTTCTATAACAGAAGGATCCCGAGAACTGTAACTTCCCAATTCAGGATAAAAGCTGGAGCCAATGTCATCTGGAGGGTTGTGTCTCCCTTGTGGATAATTCTTGGCTATTCTAGGGTCCCAGTGCTCCAACACTGGATGATTCCAATGTATATATTTACCATCGAATTGTGGATTTCCATACCAACTGTAATAAAATACATGTAGATAATTATTCAGAGGTGGTAGTTCTTCCAAGTTAAGTTCAGGGGTTTTGGAAGGTTTCATAGTGATTTCAACACTTTTTAAATTCTTGGTATTTGTTTCACTGTTGATTCTGTCCCTCTTTCGGAAATCAAAACTTTTCCCCAAATGAATAGTTCGTTGATGAAGTTCTGGAAGAAGGTCAAGTCCAAAAGGAGCTCCAAAAGTAGCTGTATTTGGTCTCAGCATTTTTAAACCCATCATCAGAGAGAAAACAAATAGAATAAAAAGTGCCAAAATGATGCAAGTCCTTCTCCGAAACTTTGCCATGATGACATACTTTAAACTCCAAAATAGTGTTTTGCTGCAATTTATTAAAAAAAGATAATTAGTGTTATCAACATTATTTTCCAATGTATTCAACATGAAAACTGAAATCCATAAATTTCATTACGTTGATTAATATTGATTTCATCATATATTGGTGAAATTAAGAAAGTGAAGTAAGATATTAATTATATCATCATGTACAAATGTCTACAGTAAGGGTCTATGACTAGAATAAACAGCAATATTCATTTGGATATATCACCATATACATGCCAGTTACATTTAGTCAGACGAACCTTTAGGAAATTTTATTTATGAAATTAAAATATGTTTTCCATTACTTGAACAGATTATATGTACACTGAATGTAGGAAGGGAACATTCTATGTATATGAACTAAAATTTTATTTTTAAAAATCATTTATTTATTTATTGTAGAGACAAGGTCTACGTTGACCAAGCTGGTCTTGAACTCTTGGGTTCAAGCAATCCTCCTGTCTGAGCCTCCCACATTACTGGGATTACAAGTATGCATCACCACACCCCTCGCCTTAACTAAAATTTTCTAAATCTAAGTGTAAAATTTACAAATCACAGTTAATAAAAAGGAAATACTTATGAGTATATAAAAATCCCAGTCATTAAACAGATTTTCCAAAACTTTTTTAACTAAGATAACAATTTCATAAAAGGCAAAAATTACAAATTTGGAATAACATTTTGAAGTGAAACAGAATCGGATAAAAATTTTTAAATGACAGTAGAGAAAAAAAGAATAATCACAAGTAAGATATTCCCAATTTTTAAAAGAAATTCAGTAGGCTGGGCATGGTGGCTCATGCCTGTAATCCCAGCACTTTGGGAGGCTGAGGCAGGAGAATCACTTGAGTTCAGGAGTTCGAGACCAGCCTGGACAACCACAGGGAGACTTGATCCCTACAAAGTTTTTTTAAAAATTGGCTGGGCATGGCTGTGTGTGCCTGTAGTTCTCCAGCTACTCATGAGCCTGAGAGGGGTGGATTGCTTGAGCCCAGGACTTGAAGGCTGCAGTGAGCCATGATTGTGCCACCGCACTCCAGCCTGGGTGACAGAGCAAGAAATCAAAAATAAAATTAATTTATGACTCTGCAAATCTTACTGAACAGAGGTTATAAAAAGTAATTTATAACTTCTGAAATGGTACTGTTGTGTTTTTGTTTCAGTAAGTATGTTTATGGACATATATTAATGCAGTGCTACTTGGCTAACTAAGAAAAGACACTACTGTTGTGTGTGTATACATATGTATGAGTATATGTATATAGGTACATATACATCATACGAATGAAGTATTCAAGTCTTTTTATATACAAATTTCTTACTAGAAAGTGATTTGGCACAATGCTGACACTGACTGCTTTATAAAATGTGAGTTCTATGATACATCATGGTGCTGTTATTCTAGAGAATTAAGTTAGAATAGACTAACTCCAATAGAAAAGACAGACAAGTAAAACTTCCTACAAACTGCTGCTTCTATTCTACGTGTATTTAAGAAACACTAAAGTAACCAAGTGTATTTCTTTAACAGCTAAAATCTTAAGGCCAATCCTGTTTAATTGTGAATAGTGAATAATATAAAGAATATAAAAGATTAGTATAAAAGACATAAGTCTAGCTTAGGACATATGTCTAGTTTAAGACATATGTCTAGTTTAAAACATATAAAGCAAACATTCAAAAAGAAATCTGCCAGCTTAAAAGCTCTTTTCCACTTCTTGTGTTTCCTGTGAATCACCAGTCCTGCCCTTCTCCCTGCCTAAGGGCAACTGCTTGACTTTTGTGTTTTCTATTACACCTCTTCTTTCTTTATAGTTTTCCCACCACACAAGCATATCTGACTAAAGTTAATTGCATTTTGTCGGTTTCAAACTTTAAGCAAGTATGGTGTGTGTACATATATACATTATATATGTGTATATATGTATACTATATACATGATACGTATACCATGCATATATATCAAAGCATGCAGCTACATAAACATGTGTATGTGTACACATGCATGTACATACATGTGTATTTACATATTATGCATTTTGTTATATGTGGACACGTCATATTTACATATAATGTAAATATGTATGATTATATATAATTAAATGTATTTAAATTCATAAAACTCTTGGGAAACAGTATTAATTACTACATCTTTTCTGACACTTTACCTGGTATCCTAACTCTTCCACATCCCTGCATTCCATCACATCAGTTCCCTCCCTCTCTAATAAAAAGCTATGTAAATGAACTTTCAGTAAAGGAATAGGTAGACAAGTCTGGAGATTTTGTTTTAATAACTATATACATACTGGTAAAACGTTCCTCCAGAAGGTATCTAATTAATTACAAATGGGGACATAATAACAACGGAAAACCTACCAAAACACCAATTTAAACTAGTGATCAAAATTGACTTTATCAGTTAATTTTGAATAAATAAGTATGACCATTAGTCTCCAGAGAAGCTGTACTGAGAAAAACACAGAATCACTGCTGTGACATTCCTGTTAAAAATTAATCCAGATCCTGCCTCAGCCTCCCAAGTAGCTAGAACTACAGGTGTCAGCCACCAAGCCCGGCTAATTTTTTTGTATGTTTTTTAGTAGAGACAGGGTTTCATGGTGTTAGCCAGGATGGTCTCAATCTCCTGACCTCGTGATCCGCCCGCCTCCGCCTCCCAAAGAGCTGGGATTACAGGCATGAGTCACTGGGCCAGGCCAGGCAGAGCTGGCAGTGAGCAGAGATCGCGCCATGCATTCCAGCTTGGGCAACAGGGCGAGACTCCATCTCAAAAAAAAAAAAAAAAAAATTAAGCCAGATCTAATCACGAAGAAGCATCAGACAATATATTAAAGAGAGGAAACACACATACACATAAACACACATATACATATATGCACACCACATACATACACTATATATAATGTATGCTTACATACAATGCAACATATAATAAGGGCGTGTGTGTGTGTGTGTGTATAATGGTAAGCAAATGTGGTAAAATATTACCATTTGGTGAATGTGCAGGAAAAGTATACAGAAATAGTTTGTGCTATTTATCCCAGCAGTAAACCGAAGGATGTGAGCTGTTAATATACCTGCTTATTTCCGGAAAGGGCTAAGTCATAAGGTCTTTCAAACCCTCTACTCCATGACTCTAGGAAGTGAAATTTCTAAGTGAGTTGTGGCAGTCCTGTTGCACTAACAGGTATAAAAGGATGATACAATCATTTTGGCATGCCATTGTAATTTGTCTGAAATTTTTAAATTATTGACATCACAACAAATATTTCCCTTTGCTTAAAGAAAGGGAGAATTTTGATGAGACATGAACCAAAAATAATATTTTGGATGTAACATCGTATCAACTATTATGATATATAGTATCATATCAACTGTATTGAAGATACACACAGAAGGAAATATACTGAAACATGTAAAATAGTTATGTCTGGGTGATACAACAGTGATTTTCTTACTATTTTCAAAAAGTAGAACATAATACTTCCTGAGGAAACAGTCTGGATAGGTATTCTATAAGGAAAAAAACAATGGTAATGAATGTTGGAAGAGCTACAGAAACAGGAGAAATAACTAACAGATTTAGAAATTAGTAAGGCATTGATTTTTGAAATGTTGACTTCAGCTGAATGACAAGATGCATGAAAGATCAAGATATATAATAAATCTGAAGATGTAAATTCAAATCAGTCACGCTTAGTTGTGTGATCCTGGGTAAGTCACTTAGCTTTCTCTTAAAAAAGAAGGTATCTGTTTTGCCTACTGATAAAACTGTCCTGTGAATCATGCAAGACAATTTGAAACAGTAATATTTTATCAAACAGTAAACACTAATGAATTTATAAATAAATGAAAAGTGAAGAAATATAGGGAAAAAAGGATATTTAAAAAAATTTCTTAGGTTCATTTTCTAGATCTACACATGAATACAAAGCACAAAATGTCCATTTATGGAAGCTGTTTTTTTTTCTCTCTCTCTCCCTCTCTCGCCTATAAATGTAATTTCTTAAGCTGATCCCTCTGTCTTCTCATTTTACATTACTTCATTCATTCAATTAAAATGTGTGTTTATCACATCATTATAGATGACACACAAGTTCAATTTTAAGAGATATCGGCCGGGCGCGGTGGCTCAAGCCTGTAATCCCAGCACTTTGGGAGGCCGAGACGGGCAGATCACGAGGTCAGGAGATCGAGACCATCCTGGTCTACACGGTGAGACCCCGTCTCTACTAAAAAATACAAAAAACTAGCGGGGTGAGGTGGCGGGCGCCTGTAGTCCCAGCTATTCGGGAGGCTGAGGCAGGAGAATGGCGTAAACCCGGGAGGCGGAGCTTGCAGTGAGCCGAGATCGCGCCACTGCACTCCAGCCTGGGCAACAGAGCGAGACTCCGTCTCAAAAAAAAAAAAAAAAAAAAAGAGATATCTACCGGCTGTGGCTCAACCTCAGTATCTCAATTAAGTCATCTTAACCTAAATAAACACAGATGGGCACTGAGATTTAAAATATGAGCTCTGTAGTTGAAATGCCTGAGTTCAAATTCCAGCTATGCCATTTTTTAGTTATCTGACCTACAAAACTGACCTGATATTTCTGAGTTCCTTTCCTCACCTATAAAATGAGCTATTACTTCACTCATAGGATTTTTGTGAGGATAAAATTAGTTAATATTGTAAAACTCTCAGAATCATGTGGCTTAGTATAAGACTAAATAAATATGAGCAATTGTTTATGGTGATGATTAAAGACGGGTGTCTGGGAAGCAATTAAAATAGAACACATTTTATTCTAAGTGCCTATTCTCTATATGACCAACTACTGAAATACTAGTCACCTTCAAGTCAACGTTGAAATGCTGCCTCTTCTTGATAGCTCTCCTGATTCCACAGTGGAAAGTACTTACTCCTCAACTCCTCATATATTTCACTGTTAACAGTATTTACTTTTTAAATTGTCATTTCTTATGTATTATATCATGCTGTGCATTTATATTTATATTCCCTACTAGATTGCTCCTTAAGTTTCAGAAATAGAGTCTTTATCTTCACATTCTAGTAGAGTATAACATATCTTTCACATAGTGTTAAGTGTTCAGCTTAAAAAAATTAATTTCTGGCTCTTTAGTGTTTCATTGGTATTTTGGCAGTATATATAATATATGTGTGTGTATATATGTGTGTGTGTATATATGTATATATAGGCTGTGTGTATATATATACTGACCATATACACACTTGATAAGTTTACAGTATATACTGAACATATTATAAAGAATCATAAAGATCCAATAATTTTAAAAATCCAATTTAATGAAAAAAATTATCTTCAACTCTGCAAAACCACAACGACCCTTGAAATGCCTAAAATGTCTGATCTTGCACGAAAGGGGTGGAGGAACTAATTTAGCTTCAATAAAAGAAAAGTTTTATAAGTCATCATAGAAAAAAAAATTACAAGTTAATTGCAGATATATGTTTCCAAATCAAGGACCTACTCAAAGTATTGGCTACTGAAAATCTGTTTTCTCCTCAAAAGGCTGTTTACATTACTCATACACAATAGGTTCTTTTGAACCTATAGCTTCTATTTTTTTAGTTTTGTGCTTTTAATTCTTTAAAATGCTGACTTGAAGCTTAGTGATGTCTAATAAAAAAATTATTGGACATATCCAGCTAGCTAAGAGACCCCAAGAGATTGAGAAGTAGGGTGGTATGAATTACTACTTCAAAAATTATTTGCTTTTATCATGCAACTCAGAAAATCCAAAAAGACTGCCCCTTTTAATTATTATTAACTAAATTAAATCACACAGATTTTTGGTGCTTTTTAAAAAATATATATTGTTTTCTTCTAATTTTATTTTGCATGAAGCCACCGGAGATAAATATAACTCACTAGTAGAAGACACATCTGGAACTTTCAAAATCAGTTTCCAAATCAATCCTTGCCCAGGTCAGTTTTATTGTAAACACTTGTACCCTCTGGTTAACAGAAACTCAGTTAGGTTTAGATTCATTCTTCCTTTCTAATCTTCACAACAACCTATGAAGTAGAATTTCTTTTAACTTCATTTTACAGATGATGAAACTGAGCAGTTGGTAACTTTTTCAAAAATCTCTGGGTCAGCAAATGGCCAAGCAACCAATCTAAGGTTAATCACCTAGCAAGGAGCAGATCAAGTCTGGCTCAAGAACTCAAGTTCTTGTCTATGCTATTCTGCCTTCCTTCAAGGTATTAGATAAATCGAATTTAGAGGATACACCACAGTTATTTTTGTGACGTAAGATGAAAGCTGCTGCTATATGGTTATGTTTTCAATTAAGGATTGTTTTCATTGTTGTGATTTTTTGTTTTAGGGGGTGTTTCTTTGCATTGAGCCTGGAAATCCACAAATTCACAGCACTCCTGCTTTTTTCAGGTGTGATACACCTGAAATAGACGTATTGTCATGAAAGTGATTTGCAAACAACGTGACACAGTATCACCAATATCTAGGTTTTACTTTATATATTTTTTCAAACTACTGCCCCAAAACTGTAACGTGAAGAGCCTCTTTCAGTCCCGTTTTTCTTATTTTCAAGTTCATAATAAACATTATCCCCCCCCTTGTTGTTTTATAGCACTTCCACATTTTCATGTTTAACACTTATCCGTAGGGTCTTGCAACAACAAAACCAAACAGTTACAACCGCCTGTACTTCAAGTTGCTTCTTTGGAAAAAGGAACACCAAAAACACTAATCCAGCATTGTTGTATCCCCAGACTTAGCAAAGGGTAAGAGTCTAAGATGACAGTGCCAAACACGTTAACAGGTGAATTGAAAAACCATCTCCAATGGCCTCGCCATCCGGCGGTCTCCTCCCGATGCCCAGAAGCGCTGAAACAGGCGACAGCAACCTTTCCGCTGCACCCTGAGCCCAGCAGGCCTCGGTCCTTCCACCCTCCTGGTCGGCTCAAGGCTCAGAGGCAGTCTTGGGGAACAAGGAGAAGGTGCTGAAAAAGGCTTTCATCCGTCCCGAAATTTCCAACTTGTCTGGGAGACGAGGAAAAACCGAGGCGACAGGAGGTTCCGTTTCACGAGGCCGGTGGGGTGGGGATAAAGCAGTGTAAAAGGCAGCAGAACTAACGCAGACTAATACAGGCGTAAGAGTGACAGCGTAGGTTAATGGGGGGCCTGGGGGCTACAGACTCGACGCTCGGCGCCACCAGCTGCCTGCCAGAGGGGCGCCCGGGTCAAAGGACGCCAGGAGGAAAGCCGCCACCAGATTGGTTGGCGGGCGAGCGCGCAGGCGCCCGCGGTGGACCTCGTGCCCCCTGCCGCCACCGCCGCCGCCTCCACGGGGTCCGAATCCTGCAGCTACTCACCAGCGTCGGGTAATCCGCTTCCTGCGGGGACTCGGCCAGAGGAGAGGTTGAGACCCCGAACAGAGAGCAGACTGCAGCCGCGCCGCGCCGCGAGCCCAGGCAGCCCTTCCTCCCCGAAGGCGCGCGCAGAGCGTTCCGGAAGCTTTCAGGGGAGGGACGGGCAGGGGCGGGGTCACGGAGCGGGCGGGGCTCCAGGGGTCTCCCCGAGCCTCCAGTAGCGGGTCTAAGAGGCCTAGGGCGGGAGCGGCGCGGAAGAGAAGACTGCGTTTCGGGGCTTTCTGTAAGAGAGGAAAGACGTGTAGATGCACTCCCGTCCTATTTCTGCAAGTAGAACTCGCTGCCCTTAGAAACGGTCTTCTGAGGCTCAGTTGGGCGGCTCTAACTGTATTACAGAGGACACATTTTTGTTTGTTTTTATGTGAAACATTCACAAGTTACTTGTAACCCGAGTATACTGGTTTTCAAACTTTCTAAGTTGAGGGACTGTTTTGATTTTTTGAAAAACAGAACTTTACTTGGAAGCCCAAGGTAGGCAGATGCAGATGGCGTTTTTAATTTGCGAATGTATTCTATAAAGTCACAGCTGTACTGAAATAGTAGAAATAATTGACGATAAGTCAGATGTAAAGAACAAGAACTTTTGAAATAGGATTACAACTGAAGGTTTCCGTCTTACATTCGCTTCAGAAAACAAGAAAATGCTATCTTTTATTTGCTTGCATAGTAACAGGAAATCCTTATTCAAGCTAGAACTTGCTGATGTGAACAGTTTTATAATGGCTCTCCTTAAAAATACTTTTTACACCAATTTTAATTGGGAAATATACATATGAGTATATATCATATGCATATCTTAAAGAAGAAGAATGAAAAATGCCCAGGTACCCACTACAGAGCTTAAGAAAAAAAATACCAATATTTTTGAAGCCTTCTAGAAAGGCCTCTCTGAAGCATCTCCTTCCTTCCATTCACCGTTATGATGATTTTTATATTGCTTATTCCGTTGCATTTCTGAAAATAGTTACATATGTACGATTCCCTAAAAATACTTTTTTCCTGGTTTTATATTTTATATGTGAATCATTCTTCCTTTTTCCCCTTTTTTCACTACGCATTTAGATTTTGAGAGGTTTTGAGATTCGTCTATATACAAGTCCGTTTCCCATTAACTAGACTGGCACATCGTTGTCCTTCTGCTATTGTTAGACTTTTAAGTTTTTGCTGGCAAGAGCATCTGATTGCTCTTTTAATTTGCATTTGCCCTTTTTTTAAAGCCTGTTCTTAATTTTGTCTCATTTTTTATTAAATTGCTTGCTTTTGAAAATTATTTTGTAGATAATATTTAGTTTTTCTAGTTTAATTCTCTCTTGTAAGTTACATGTGTTTCAAATGTCTTCTCTTAGTTTATGGACTGTCCAGTTCTTATGATGTTTCTTGATTGTCAAAAGCTTTATACTTCAGTATACAGCTTTTTGAATTTAATAATATTTTACATTTTAATTTTGTGCTTTTTGCTTTCTTGCTTACAAGATTCTTCCCAATATAAGATCAGAAAGTATTCTTTCTTCTACAAGTTTAAAAGTTTAATTGTAACAATTTTAGACAAAGGACAAATAATAACATAATGAACACCCATGCACTCAACTCTATGTATTAAAACATTTTGCAAGCCCTTCCTCCTAATGATTCTTCTCTAAAATTGCTTTAACTATACTTGGCTCTTTACTCTTTCATTTAAATTTTAGGATGAGCCAGCCAAGATCCATTTTTAAAAATTGGATTTTAATTGGGCATTTTATTCAACTTAAGAATTGAATTTAAAGATTATTTTAGTGACATCTCTTATCTATGAACATGGTATATTTATTTTATTCAGGTACTTTATGTGCTACTATGCTTTGTAATTTATTGACTATCTTTCATTATATTGCCTCCTAGTTTTATTACTAAAATTAGAGATCTCTGTCTTTAAACTCTATTTGCTAATTGTTCAGTCACATTGTATTAAAAGAGCATCAATTTCAATATATTGGTACCATCTCCAGAAGCTTTGCTGAATTTTTTTGATTGCTTGCTTTATTTCCTTGTTACATCTTTGGATGACCTATATAGGTAATCATATCATTTGTAAGTAAGAATAATGGTTTCCTTCTTTCTCTTTTTAAACCACTTATTCAGTTTTTTCTTTTATTTATTAACAGAGCATCCAGTGCAATGTTTAATGGAAGTAGTAATGGCATTCTTGTCCCATTCCTCTCTTTACTGCGATACGGCTAACATTTTATAATGATAACAATGTTTGCTGTGGGTTTTTGGTAAATACTTTATCAGGATTATTAAGTGTTCAGTTTGCAGTTCATAATGTTTCATTGTTTGCTTTGTTTTTAACCATGAGTGACAGCTTAATTGATTAAATACTTTTCATGCATCCATTGAGATAATCATTGTCTCCTATTCTAATATATTTATGGGAATGATTAATACATTTTCTGATGTCAAATGAGAGGGAGAGGATTTTATTTTATAAATATGTTAATGCATGCTCACTTGCTTAAGAACCGGGCACTTTATGACTGCCAGTGTAAATAAATAAGGGCAAGTAGATTCTCATTGCATCACCCTCTGTATCTGTCAGATTCATTGCACAATGGTGTTTATAAACTGGATTAGAATTGCTGCTAATGCCCCATCTTGTAACTCTGACTGCTCTACCTATCCCCTGCTATTGTCAGGGAATGTTGAGGTGGCAATGATAGAAATAATGTTGTTAATATTCTTTTTTTCTTTCACATCACTTTTTTCACAAAGTGTTTTTATGTAGTTTTTTTTTTTTTTTTTGACATCACTGGAAAGTAAGCAAACATGTTTTGTTATAATTATCACATATATAATGTTTTTGCATTCTGAATCTTGATTTTATTTTCAAATATGGGATGGCCATAATAGCTGCCACATCCAATTTTTTTTATCTCTCATGTATACATTTATTTTTAATTAGTTCAATAATTTTCTGAATGTAAACAATATAGAATTTAGTAAGTTAATAAGCACTGATGGGAAAGGTCTCCAAGATAAATGAGCAAGTGATTAGTATGTTATTACTTACAAGAGAAGTTCGTGTTATATTAATATAAATTTTAAATATATATGTGCATGTATGATATATAAAAATATCTGGAAGGATATATGCATTGTTACCCATAGTGATGTAAGGGCAGGGGAATGAAGAATTTTTTTTTTTTACTCTCTGTAGTGCTGTTTTTTTTTTTAATATAAGCCCATATTTATGTATTTTTTAAATTAAAAATACACCACCAGAAGAATATGCCATTCATCTAACAGATGGTTTCTTGGAAGGAAAAAGAGCTGCATATAAATTCATTTGTATCGTAAATATACTTTTTTTATTTTTTAGCCACATGAATTAAGCATTTCATTTAATTATCAAGGACCACCTTAAATATTACTTTAAAAAATTCAGTCCTGTATTGAAAATAGGTATCCTGAAAACTTCCAGAACATTATTCGGAACACCTGTTTCCCCAACTAAGCTAAATCCATTGCCAGATGCTGAATAGACTTCGCCCATTACCACTTTGTATTTCTTGATAGTCTTATGTTTCCATCTTCCATCGTAATGTGTTCAGCTCAGCTTCCTAGAAACATTTGAACAATGGTTTAGAAAAATTTGCCTAATAATCTGGCACCCTCCAGATTTTTAACAGTGAATAATGTTACTTGTGCAAGTCAGAATCTGATACCAATTAAATGGTGACAGCTTTGCCAATAAATAAGAATATGCTCTTCCATGGCTAGGAAGGGAGACTGCCACAGCTGACATAAACAGACATTTTAAGTGTGTTGCATCAGGAGTAATCAGTCACTGAGAGTCCAAAGACAAAAATGATCCAAAGAAGGAAGAATGAAAAAAAAAAAAATCCCCTGTTTTTTTCTTTTTTGTCAAATTCTTGTATGGAAGGATTCTAACACAATAAACTAATAGTAGCCTTTGGTTTATTCTAAAGGCATTTATTAAAATCATAGTCCCCACCCCACAAGATCCTTGAGGTTAATCCTATCTTGCTACTAGAAAAGCAGCAGCCGTTTATCTTATCTTTTGACATCAGCATTGAAAAGTCTTCTTTGTATTTCCCAGACCTAAGCAAACAGTTATACCTTCAACCATCTTTTTCTTGCCCCTATTTCAATGGGCCCTATTGTTTGTCTCCTGATTATTTCATGTCTATTTTTCCCCTGTCCTAGAAGTTTCATTAGTATTTCCTAGCCATATGCCATTTATATCTTTGCTCATTATTCCTCTCACTGAAGATGAGAAATCAATTTCTGTCCATATCCTCTCCACTTACATTAATCAGAGATATATTTTGTAAGCAATAGAAACTGAATCTGGAAAACCTAAAAACAAATAGACTATGCAAAAAGTTACAGAATTTAGCATGAAGATGAAGGCTAGTACATTAGGTAATGGCAATGGGTAGGAAACAAGAGGGGCTAGGAAATTGGGAACACAGCCTCATATAACAGTATAGATTAGGGCACTGCTGCTTTCAGGGCTGCCCTGAACTCAATGCTGCTGACACCACTATGAGTGACTTCTCAACTCTGCCTGTGTTATCTACCTTGTTGCTTCAAGATTCAAATTTTGGATTGAGATCATTTGATTAGCTTACTCTAGGCTGTATGTCTTTTCCTCCATAGCCTCCTTGAAGTAGAGCCCAGAACTTCTGGCTTATTTAATGGGAAATTGGGCATAAAACACACAATACATTATTCTTCCAAAAACTTGAAGGATCTTTAGATTCTAAGTAGTAACAAAATAAAATAAATCCCCAAATAGTCCAATTATCCATCACCGTATGCTTCACTGTCCATATAAAGTCTATTTTATACTTACTGATTATTTTATTCTTTTAATCCCTATACATTTATAGGGAGTAATATGAAACAGCAATAATTTCTTAATTAACTAAATTGTTCTGTTCTTTTCATCATATCTTGTGTTTATGAAGGTGTAACTGGGATATTCCTTGACACAATTTCGGATGCAAAGAATGTAACTCCAAGAAGTGCCATGAGTAAAACACTAAAGTTTCCACCAGTTTATAGCATTAGATAATTAAGAAAGCCAAACTTTCATTGTTCCCCCTAATGCTCTAATCCTTTCACTACACCTACCAGCATCCTGACAGCAAGGAATCCATTCTAACTCTATCTCACATAAATTCACGAACTGTGATCAGACCAAGGAAAAAACTTGCCTTGGTAGGCCATGATTAAAATTCACTGGCCTCGTAGTGGTCACAGGTTTTAGGGTGACTTCTTGATGCATTAGATAAGGCTGTTCTAAGAATTGATGCACATAACCCAGAATTAAACTCGGTGTAGGTAACTTCTAACTAAACAGGCCAAGCCCCTTTGGTGAAAGTTTTTCTCATTCTCTGATCCAAGTACTTGCCCAGGTCATGGCCCTCCTGAGTGATGGATATGGGAGAGGGTTCTGCCTTCCCGAATAAAGAAGGCAGAAAGTTCACCTCTGATTGAATGATGCTGTTAGATGCCAATGCATTGATTTACTAGATATGGAATATTTCTCCTTAAGGAAACCCTATCCTGAAGGAAGCCCTATTCTGCAAACAGGCATGGTGGCAGCTAAGGCAGATGCATGTCTTTAGTGGAAACCAGAGCCAGCAGGAAGATGTAGCACTTCCTGAGTTCGGAAATGACTTCACCAGTTGACATAGGGCCTCTCAGTGTGTTGATGGAAGGAAGTCCCATGTTTTATGATTGAGCATTAGTGTCATACCACAATCAGCCACTCCCCAAATGTTGCATCACTCAAACTCCAGGTTTTACGGAGAATTTCCTAAGGTATTAGGTTTGGGTTTCTTCCTTCGTAGGATGCCATGGGTTATTTAAACAAACCAACCTAATCTTTCTCTTGCCATGATACCACCCTCTTCTGCCATGCAAAAAGAAGCAGTTTGCAAAAGTCAGTAAAAGAAAAAAAAATGCCTTGTTATTTCTCAAAATAGATGAGCTCACTTGTCTTCTATTTATATAAGAGAGACCACAGTAATTCTTCTCAACAGTATCAGCTACAAGGTGATTTTCTGTGCCTGCTTATTCTAAGAAGTAGCTGGCAATTTCTCTTGTTAAAAGAGAAAAAGAAAAAAATATACATTTACTCACTGATAAACATTTTCCTGTTAGAGAACCCAATTAAATAGCAGGCCTGTGTTGTATACATCTTTTATACACCCTGTAATGTCAGGTTCCATGAAAGCAGTTCCAGAGATTGTCTAATTCAGAGCTGGGGCTCCAACCCCCAACACATAGTAGATGCTTATAGGCTTATAGTAGGATGATAAAAATTCACAAAGATATAGAAGTCCTAATCCTCTGAACCAGTGAATAATAATTCAAATGGCAAAAGGGACTTTGCAGGTGTGAGGAAGGATCTTGAGATGAGAATTGTCTGGATGGGCCCTAAATATAATCACATGCGTCTTTATAACAGGGAGGCAAAGGGAGATTTGACAAAGAAGAAGGCAGTGGGACTACTGAAAAATGCTAGGCTGTGGGCTTTGAAGATCAGACCAGGGACCAAAAGTAAAGGAAAGCAAGTATTTAATTCAAGCTCTAAAAGCTGGAAAAGGCAAGAAAAACCTTCAGAAGGGAGAGTGACCATGATAATACCTCAATTTCAGCCCAGTGAAACTGACTTCAGACTTCTGACCTCCTGAACTGCAGGAGAATAAATGTATGCTTTTTAAACTACGAAGTTTCTGCTAATTTGTTCTAGCAGCCACAGGAAACTAATACAGTTTTCAACAAATATATGTTGAATAAAAAAATCAATGAACAGTAGGGATTCAGTAAATATTACATTAATTATAAGATGCCCAGATTGGTTCTTTGAATGTGAGAGAGACATCATTCTTTAAGTGTATCTGCAGAGTGAAAGCTAAATGCATTAATATAAACAGTTCTTATTTACCAATTTTTATTCTGGTTGTTTTTGTTGGTTTTGTTTTGTTGAGATGGGCAAATATGTTAGCTTCATAATAATTTTTTTTATTTTGTTATGCATTTATTCACAATGTTGAGGGGTGCCTACTTTCAGAATACATATATTCATGACAAATCTCTACCTCCTAGGAGTTTGCCATCTACCAAGAAACACAGAGATACACAGTGTGTGGTTTATATTATCTACTTACCACTGTTTGGGTTACTTTAATTGTTTGTGCCCCTGCAAGGCAGTCTTTTTTTTTTTTTTTTTTGAGACGGAGTCTCGCTGTGTTGCCCAGGCTGGAGTGCAGTGGCCGAATCTCAGCTCACTGCAAGCTCCGCCTCCTGGGTTCACGCCATTCTCCTGCCTCAGCCTCCCGAGTAGCTGGGACTACAGGCGCCCGCCACCTCGCCCAGCTAGTTTTTTGTATTTTTAGTAGAGACGGGGTTTCACCGTGTTAGCCAGGATGGTCTCGATCTCCTGACCTCGTGATCCGCCCGTCTCGGCCTCCCAAAGTGCTGGATTACAGGCTTGAGCCACCGCGCCCGGCCCAAGGCAGTCTTTTCTGCATTCATCTATTTACAGCATCTAGCACAATGCTTTCCACATAGCTAGACTTCAGAAATACTTAATTGAATGTATCTAGTGGCCAGAAATTCATGCTTTATTGACTGAATAAGGAATTAAGGAAACACAGTGTAAGAGTGTGTGGGGGGCAGTGTGTATTTGTGTGTGTGTGTGTTTATACATATGTATGATAATTTGGTGGTAACATTTTGCTGTTCTTTGTTTTCAAAATAAATTCCCTGAGTATGATGTCTTTTAAAATAAGGATATGCAACAATAAAAGTAAAGTTTATCGATTTACCATTTATAATTTTACAGCAAAAATTTTTATATATAAATATGCTTATATTTTATATAAATTATTTGTACCTATGTATTCATATAATCTATATGTATTTATATATAGTTTTATATGTATTCTATATATGTGCTATCTCTAATATTTTCTGATTCATAGAAAAAGATAATGTGCTCCCAAAAATATGTGATAAAAATACATAATACAAATTTTGTACATACATTTGTACTGCTTTTGTGGGTATAGAATTTGTTACGAGATACAACATGTCTTTATTCCACAACATTGACTTTTTTTACGATTTATATAACTTGATCAGGAAAAGTATAGAAATAAAGATCAAAACAATGTGAAAATAGTGACTATAAAATATTTTTCAAGTGACAATCAGTGATATTATTTCATTAAAAACACAAGATAAGGAAATTTTATTCTAGGTGGGTTTATTTACCAAGTAACAAAATATTTTGGCTTCTCTTAATTTTTTATCCTTCAATTGTGATTTCTTTCTGCATATGTTCAAGCTCCCCAGATAACTCTCATCTTCCTAGTGGTCGCTGTGGCATTTTTGCCTCCAGACCTGAGATTTATTTTCCCTCAAGCTCCTACTGTGGGCAGCTCAGTGGTATTCCCTATACTAATCTGTAGCTCCAAAAGCTCTTACTGCCTGGCAGTACCTGGCTTAGGCTGCTTATTAACTTCCTGTCTAATTTCCACAGTCTTAACATCTGGATTTATGGCAACTCATAGAATTCTAGACTATTAAGAGACACTAAGTTTGAGCAGGACAGTGTTTATTTTACTTAGTAGAATAATCTCTTCTACAACATTCCAAACAGGTGGTAGCTATACATTGAACAACCAAGAATAGGTGACTGATTCTCACAAAGTCGGGACAAATTGCTGCAATATTTTTATCAAAATAATTCTAAATGAGTTTCCTAATTTCTTCCATACAGGTTTCCTAGCTCTCTTTATGAAGCTTTACAAAATACTGTAATACCTCTTCCAAACAAAAATAAATAAATGAATATGTTTCTAATTTTCTTTCAAAACATTTTGACCCCTTTAAAAATTCTCTGCAACTTTGCAATACATCTTGATAATATCTTTAAGTGTGACAGCCAGAATAGAATAAAGAAATGAATTGCCAGTACAGAATACAGTCTATTTTAGAAAATATTGCCAGTGCAACCTGATATGCCCAGTCAGGAGGAAAGAAAGGCACTGATTCTTCATATCAACCCTACTCTAAATTTTAAGGGGAAAACTTTTGGTGAACACAGTTCTGGGTGAACTAACTAATGTGGCTACACAACCTCTCCCACACAAAGAAATGCTAAATCAGGTGTAATTTTAAAATACTTGGTTTTAATATGTAGCCTGAGAAGGGGAGAGAGAAAAAAATTCTAAGTGTCAAGAACAAGTAGAGAATTTGAAGCCAGTGACTTGGTGGAGAAGATTAGACATGGATGAAAGACTCTTTCCTATTCTGAAGCTGTAGCATTCAGCCAAGGAAATGTGACAACTTATTCTTGCATCATAAGAATTTTTTTTTTAATTTGACAGAATTGCAAAGAGAACTTACAAAGTTAATCATATTAAGATTGGTAACATGCTTCTACCAGAAATAATAGGTAAAGTATAAAAATCATAGGATATAGATTATTTCAACTAAGCACTTAAGGGAATTTATTTATTGTACATGCATAGCATCCTGTACCTGAAAAAATAATTCACTTTATTTTAGATAACATTAGTATGTAGAAAACCTTAACACATTCTAGGCCACAAAAGGTTGTTTCAGGAAATACCAAATAATAACATATAAACTGTATTATTTGACAAATATTCATTGAAATTAATAAACAGTAACAAAACAGTAGCCACTCATCAGTTATGGGAATTAAATGACACAAACCAATGGTTCATGGATTAAAAAAGAACTAAAAGTAGAGATTATATTTAGAATAAAATTATTTTAAAAGGGCTTTATGTTAAAATATGAACATTAATGTGAACCCAAAAAGTCAAAGAAAGGGAGAAATAGTGGTAACAGAAGAAAGTAATAAAATAGAAAATAAAGATACAAGAGTCTTTAAAAAAATAAACTATTAAAAATAAATAGGCCTCCAACAGAAATTAGGGAGGGCAAGAAAAGGAACATATAATACCAGGAATTGAAAAGGAGAAAAGTATCATGAGCTTTTAAAAAGTCATCAGAGAATGCTAAGAATAACTTAATGCCAGAACATTTGAAAACTTAGATGTTAATATCTTTAAAATGTATAAATGGCCAAAGCACACTCAAGAATAGGAAACCTGGGTGGGTGCGGTGGCTCACACTTCTAATCCTAGCACTTTGAGAGGCCCAGGCAAGTGAATCACGAGGTCAGGAGTTTGAGACCAGCTTGGCCAACATGGTGAATCCCAATCTCTACTAAAAATACAAAAAATTAACTGGGCATGGTGGTGGGTACCTGTAATCCCAGCTATTTGGGAGGTTAAGGCAAGGCAGGAGAATTGCTTGAACCTGGGAGACAGGAGGTTTCAGTGAGCCAAGCTCACACCACTGCACTACAGCCTGGGCGACAGTGCGAGGCTTGTCTCAAAAAAAAAAAAAAAAAAAAAAGAGAAAAGAAAAGGAAACCCAAACAGACCAATAAAAATTTAAGAATGGGTCATTAATCAAATGTATACTCACATTAACCAAAATAGTTATAATAATAGCATCAACTACAGTGGCAATAATGTAAATAATAGCAAGAACCCATTAGGCATATGAAGTTTTACAAGAGATAACTAATAAACATTCAGGGAAACAAACAGAATAACCTTTTATCTCAGGCAAGTAGGGCTAAATTTTACCTGAGTGGTGGGCACATGCATTTTATACTTTTAGCAAATTAAAAATATTCTGTAATTTAAAAACAAAAGTAAGATCTAGGAGGAATTTAGGAACACTTGATAAGAATAATTTTAAGTATATTCTCCATGAAAGACTTTTCTAAGTCAGACTTGATTGGAGACTTACGTTAACTCAGTGCATAGTAGCTATTAGGTATTCATAAATTGTCCCAAGACATCTCTCTGTTTTCATTTAGGTCGCTTAGAAACTAGTACTCTCAGAACATGGAGTGGAAAGGGTGATCATGGTAGCAACAGACTGAGGAGTGAATTTGCACTTGTGACAAGTGTAGGGAACTTGATCTATTGTGGTACAGGAAGTGTCGAGTTGAACATGTAGAGTTAGCTGCCTAGTCAGTTGAGTTTAAACACAAATCTTTGAGACCTAGGAGTATGGATGTTTTTATTAAAAATTGTCCTTAAATGTTTTCTGAATTAATAACTTTTATATTGCCAATTTATCTTAGACAGTAAGAAAATCTACTAGGGCAAGAGGACATTCTCATAAAATCCTGTATGGATCTCTAATGTGTCCCATTAGAATACATGTGGGGGTCATAAAAAGAAGAAATAATGGTACTCAATAGCTGTAAAAGTAATTTTGAGTCCTGGAAAGGGCAAAGGCCATGGCATTAAGATGACTGATAATATCCAGTTGTAGCCAGGATGTGGAATATGTGTATTCTCACATTTTATTGGTAGGAATATTAATTGGTAGAACCTTCCTGAAGGGAAATTTGGCTGCACTACTCTTTGAGTGAGCTATTCTATATTTAGGTTTTTTTCCTACAAAACTGTACCCATGAGAAGAAACTGTGCACACAGTGAGCTCTCTTTGTAAATGACATGAAAAGATGTCCATGTATAATTTTTAAGAGGAATGAATTTGCAAAATTGTGTAATTTACATAAAAATATATCTGTATCAATTTTATATGGTTGGCATAATAAATTACCACAAGTTAAGTGGCTTAAGCAATACAAATTTATTATCTCACAGTTCTGTAGGTCAGAAGTCAGACATGGGTCTCTCTATGCTAAAATCAAGGTGTCATCAGGGCTGCGTTGCTTACTGGAGGTTCTTCAGAGATTGTTTCCTTGCTTGTTCAATTTTTTTGGCAGAATTCAATTGTATAATTGAGGTCTATGTTTTCTTGCTGGCTATATATTAAAGGCAGGTTCCAGTTCCTAGAGGCCTCTATGTTACCTGGCTCATAGCTCTCTGCCTCCATTGTCAAAGACAGCAATGTCAGATCCAGTTCTTCTCATATCACATTTACATTTAATATAAATTATATTATATAAATATGTAGGCATATATAAATACATATACATACAGGGATGAGGAAAGAGAGAGGAATATCAACAACAAAAAACAAACGTGTATGTGTCTAAATTTTTAGAAATAAACATACCAAACACTGAACAGTTGCCAAGACCAGCTCAACTGGGGAGACCCTAACTCAGGGCGCTAGAGGAATTAAAGATACACACACAGAAATATAGAGGTGTGAAGTGGGAAATCAGGGGTCTCACAGCCTTCAGAGCTGAGAGCCCTGAACAGAGATTTACCCCATATTTATTAACAGCAAACCAGTCATTAGCAGTGTTTCTATAGATATTAAGTTAACTAAAAGTATCCCTTATGGGAAACGAAGGGATGGGTAGAATTAAATGAATAGGTTGGGCTAGTTAATTGCAGCAGGAACATGCCCTTAAGGCATAAATCGCTCACTCTGTTGTTTGTGGCTTAAGAATGCTTTCAAGCGGTTTTCCACCCTGGGCAGGCCAGGTGTTCCTTGCCCTCATTCCGGTAAACCCACAGCCTTCCAGCTTGGGCATTAGGGCAATCATGAACATGTCACAGTGCTGCAGAGATTCTGTTTATGGCCAGTTTTGGGGCCAGTTTATGGCCAGATTTTGGGGGGCTTGCTCCCAACATGTCTCCTTTCTCTGATTTGCAAAAAGATAAAAGCAAGGGCAGCTTTGTCACAGTGAGCTACTTCTCGCAGAAGTCGGGATCTGCATCTTCAGACTATACAAAGACAAACAACATAGACTAAAAGTATAGTCATTATTGAAATCACAGAGCTTCCAAGTGTTTTTATCCATTTAAATAGCTGCTAATTTATCTGCCGCTCCTTTAAGCACTCCAGTTCCTGGCATTAAGGTCAGGTGTGCCTGGGATGCTTTAAATATTTGTTTTTTTAATTTTGCTATATCCAAAAACAAGTTTGTAGAGTGTCCTTGTATATGCTTTTTTATTCTTTCCCAAATTTTGATCTTACTAAGAGCATTTAATAGTTTCCACAAACCCTGATGTTTAGCTCCTGTCATACGCATCTGTGTGAAGAGACCAGCAAACAGGCTTTGTGTGAGCAATAAAGCTTTTTAACCACCTGGGTGCAGGCAGGCTGAGTCAGAAAAGAGAGTCAGCAAAGGGAGGTAAGTGTGGGGCCATTTTATAGGATTTGGGTAGGTAAAGGAAAATTACAGTCAAAGGGGGTTTGTTCTCTGGCGGGCAGGAGTGGGGGTCACAAGGTGCTCAGTTGGGGAGCTTTTTGAGCCAGGATGAGCCAGGAAAAGGACTTTCACAAGGTAATTGATTTGCTTTCCAGGAAACCGATTTGCTTTCTAGCCTCACCAGGGCAAGTATTAAAGGACCAGCAAGTAGGCAAGGATAGGAGCAAAACTGCAAATATATTTTTTGGTCAGCCAGCTTTGTGGGGGAGGGGTGAAGTCCGTCGGTCTCCAGCAGGGGAGGCCGGGAGAGTCACTGGAGGTTCCTAGGTCCCTACACGCGCGCGCCGGGCAGCCTGCCGGGCAGCAGCTTTTATGTCCTGGGCCTGGGAGTGGAGGGCAGTGGGCGGGACATAGGCGGGTCAGGGCGGGCGGTGGGCGTGGCTAGGCGGGTTCCGGTTTTTCTCCGTCGGAGGTCAGGTTGCGCCTGCCTAGTGGACCTGTGTCTTTCCCTGGTGCGGGAAAGCTGACGGTGAAGAACCCGGAACTGCGCCATCTTGCCTCCCCTTCGTCCAAACAGTAATGTCAGTACTTAAGGCAAGGACTGGCCATTTTCACTTCTTTTGTGGTGGAATGTCATCAGTTGAGGCGGGGCAGGGCATTTTTATTTCTTTTGTGATTCTTCAGTTACTTCAGGCCATCTGGGCATATATACGTGCAAATCACAGGGGATGCAATGGCTTGGCTTGGGCTCAGAGGCCTGACAGCTCCTACAGCGGGCCACATCATTTGAGGTTGAGGTGCCACTATGCCGCCATGGTTACAGATAATAGGAACTTTTGCTGTGCTTGTTATTATTTCTACCATCTGACCATTTTGTTCAGATCATTTGAATATATTGTAATGGTGGCACGCAGACTAAGAGGTGCAATTTAAGCTAAACATCCCCTTAGGGGACCAATTAATAATGATTCCATAGGAATCGTTGTGCAGCACCTCTGCCTGTTCTGCAAAGCAATCTTCCTAAACAAGTACGTTCTTTTTTTCTAACTGGGTCCAATCCTGTTTTATAGCACTAAAGGAAGGGTATTGTTCTCCACCTGAAGTGATTTTTTTCCCAAACTCTAATGCACACTCCTCTAAGCTGTTCTATGGCATCATCCTGCATGACCAGTTGTGCGTCTAAACCAGCCCAGCCACCAACCCCCAAAAGTTAGTCTGCAGTTATGTTAATTTGAGGTTGGGCCTGGGTATTGTGAATAGCCTGAATGGAAGCTTCATCTGCCCACCAAGTTTTAATTGTAAGAACTGAGCGGAAGCTAGACAAGCTCGAGTAAGAGCATCCCAGTCAGTAGGAATCATCCGACTAGAAACAGTAACATTCTTTAACAGTCCCATTACAAAAGGAGAACCTGGTCCATACTGATTTATTGCTTGTTTTAATTCTTTGAGTAATTTAAAAGGAAAAGGCTCAAATGTAGCTATAATATTTCCCTCTTGATCTGGGGGGTGTGTTCTAACAGGGAACTGCCAAGCCTCTAAATCACCCTCTAGCCTAGCTTGCTGAATTCCTGCCTGAATAGAACTAAGAGCAGTTGCTCAAGGCACTGCTCGAACAGTCACTGGGGCAACTACTTTTCACCCAGTGTCCTCCAGAAAAGAAAGATCTGGGGGGTCATTTTCTTCAAAATAATAAAGAGGGGGTGCAGAAGGGTAGGGATGAACCTCTCCTTCCTTTGCCGCTTTAGCTTTAGCTGGCAAATAAACATGCTCTGTAACCTCTTCTGTTACTTTGCTGTACTCTTGTTCCTCTTCATTATCAGTGTGAAAAATTTCCAAGGTGAAATGAACCAAACCCCAAACCTGTCCCATTGTTACCCTGATGATTCCGAGCTCCCCTTCTTACTCACCATGGGAATTGCTTTAAGAGTACTCCGGTGTCCTCCAGCTAGTTTTCCGTTCCAACCATTGCTCCGGCGACACTTCAACCCGGATTCAACTCCCACGAATGGACACCACTTGCCAAGACCAGCTCGGTTGGGGAGGCCCTAACCCAGCAGCACTAGAGGAATTAAAGACACACACACAGAAATATAGAGGTGTGAAGTGGGAAATCAGAGTCTCACAGCCTTCAGAGCTGAGAGCCCTGAACAGAGATTTACCCACATATTTGTTAACAGCAAACCAGTCATTAGCATTGTTTCTATAGATATTAAACTAACTGAAAGTATTCCTTATGGGAAAGAAAGAGATGGGCCGAATTAAATGAATAGGTCGGGCTAGTTAATTGCAGCAGGAACATGCCCTTAAGGCATAAATCGCTCACGCTGTTGTTTGTGGCTTGAGAATGCTTTCAAGTGGTTTTCCACCCTGGGCGGGCCAGGTGTTCCTTGCCATCATTCCGGTAAACCCACAACCTTCCAGCTTGGGCACTGGGGCCATCATGAACATGTCACAGTGCTGCAGAGATTGTTAATGGCCAGATTTGGTGGGGGGCTTGCTCCCAACAAAGTTTTTATTGAAAGTGAATTTCAGTTTTTTTTTTTTTTTGAAACAGAGTCTCGCTTGGTCGTCCAGGCTGGAGTGCAGTGGCCTGATCTCAGCTCACTGCAAGCTCCGCCTCCTGGGTTCACACCATTCGCTTGCCTCAGCCTCCTGAGTAGCTGAGACTACAGGTGCCCACAACCATTTTTTTTTTTTTTTTTTGTATTTTTACTAGAGGTGGGGTTTCATCGTGTTAGTGAGGATGGTCTCGATCTGACCTGGTGATCCACCGCCTCGGCCTCCCAAAGTGCTAAGATTACAGGCGTGAGCCACCGCACCCAGCCAGATTTCAGTTTATACATATACATTTAAGAATGACTTATATTTGTACAACAAGCACACATTAATGTTGCACTTTAAAAGGTAAAAAGAAAATAATTTATCAATTAGGCTCAGGCACTTGATCAAATTCAGTTTTTTATTTTCTAGTATAAACACCTAGGGAAAGAAACAATCTCTAAGTAAAATATATGTTCCATGAATTATTCATCAAAGTAAATAGCAGACTTCACTGTAGGTGTTATGCTCTAAATTGAAGAAATTAACCTGTAAAGTATTGATTGACCGAATTGCTGCATGTCTAAATAGAGTGGCAATTCTCAGTACATAATAATCATTAACAGTACTGCTACTACTAACTCTTGCAGTCATAGTAAAAATATAAAAATAGTTTCTTTTATATTTTATCACTTTCAGAACATTTTCAATTACATTACTTTCATAAATTCTGAAAACAATCTTTAATATTAAGTAGGCAGCATAGAAAATTACCACATTTTGGAAGGAAAAATATTTAGAGGACCTAGATAAGACTTGCTCAAGGTCCAATAGGCCAAAATTGTGCAGAACCAAAATATGTACTTAGATGTTCTGTTTTAGGAAATATATACAATATAGAAATAAATAAGACTTCTTTCCTCATGAGGTTAACAGTCTATGAAGGGGGATAAGACATGCATGTAGATGGCTTCACCCAAAGCGAAACGTCATAAGTGTTATTTAAAAGGGTTCCAATGAAGTGTAGTAAGAGTTCAGAGAAAAGTTATTGCGGGGGGCGATTAGTCACACAGGTACTATTTATACTGGGTATTAAATAATAACTAATTATGGTATGATTTTCTATAAACAAGAATGGAGTAGTAGTGTGAGAGTATCAACACAGGACTGAGCAAGAGTGGCTCTTTTAGAGGTAATGGCAAGGAGACGCCAGAGAGAACCAAGAGTCATTGTGCAATTAGAATGAGCAGCAGAAGACAAAAGAGAGAAAAGAAACAAAGGTGACTCTATATTTTTCATTCTAGATACATAGACTAATGGAGTTGCTGGCAAGGTATGGGAAACATTTTCTCACCTTCTCTGACTTCTCAAACCTACTGTACACTTGTTACTGCCCCAAGAATTGCTTTTCACAAGGTCTGCAGTGATTTCCTTGCACTAAATATATTTTTAGTCTATACCATACTTGATATCTTGGCTATATTCAGCTCTATACTCAGCTCCATCTATCTTGAACATTTTCTCCCTCTAGTTTCCTTGACCTCACATTCTCCAATTTGACATTTGGCATCCATGTAAAGTGCTTACTGCACTCAATCCTCTGTGCACACCCACATGTTCTAAACATATTACATTGAGTCCTAATATTATTTCTCCCACAATTCCTCTGTAGACTTCTCTTTCTTGGTCTAGACCTTAAATAGACCGTCTTCTGACTGGGCGCTGTCTCATATGATACATACTCACTGTTGGAAGTCTGTTTTCATTTTTATGACTTCAATAACCACTTTGTCCTCTTCTGGTCCATATCTCAGTGGAAAGTATCCTTATACATCTTATAGATCAAACTATAATTTTTGGCCTGTTTTTTCCCCTCAGGCCCTCATCAGAGAAAATATAAATCTTTCAAAATATATTTTACTTTAACTTTTCTGTATATCTAATGTCACCATTCCAATGAAATGTTTTATTAGCTTTCATTTAAGATCTCTCATTCTGATTGATCTTTCACCTGCCTTTGGCTTTTCAATATGACCTCCACACTGCAGTCAGAATGATCTCTCTAAAAATCAAATTGATCATGTGATTCCTGTCCTTATAACCTTCCAGTACTTTCTCTGTCTCTCAGGATAAAGTCCAAATTCTATAACACAACATATGGAACCCTTATGGATTTGGCTGATGATTACTCTTTCACTCTCAAAACTCACTACTCCATACTCCCTTCACTTTCGCTGTTATGAACAATTTTCTGTTCCTAGACTTGCTTGTCTGCCATGTTTGTTCTTACACCAATAGTACTGTTCTTTGCTTCTCTCCTTCACATGACCAATTACTATTTAAGCTTTAGTACTCAACTTAGACATTATTCCTTTTAAGAAATTTTTCTGACACCCAAGTTAAGACTAGGTTCCCCATTTTGTTCTTTCATCCTACCCCAAACTCATTGTATCTTGGCCTTATCATATTGCATCATATTTTTCAGCTTACTTATATGCATGTGTGTCTCTTAATTGTGTGCAAACTTCCTTGGGAGAATTACCTTATCTACCTCTTCCACTGATTACCCACAGCAAAAGGACCTGATACAAAGGAGGTATTTGATAAATACAACAATGAATAAATGAACAAATGAACATCTGAATGAACAGGTAGAGACATTTGGGAAGGTAGAAGATGATGATCTCAATATTGGGTGTATGGCTTTGACTAAAGGTATTACCAGAATATTCAAGCAAGAGCAGGAAATCATCTGCATGGATAAACCAGAGCTTATGGGAAGTACAAAAGTAGAGAGTGAGATCTGAGAGCCATCCACAAAGTAGAGAGAGTTGAAGTCATAAAACTAGATGAAATTGGATATAGAAAATATGGATTAAAAGGGAAGACAGGTAATGGTGAAACATTTGGAAATACCTATGTCAATTTTTAGCCGAAAGCGCAGTACACCTGAAATCAAATGAGTGAAAACTCCGTTAAGGATTCTAGGCCAATAAAAGGACTCTGGGCAGTTAAAAATTAGTAAGAATTAATGTTTGAGAAGAAGAAGCTGTTGACAATGACTTCCAGACAAGTAAATGTATTAAACACTGGCATACCTAAACACTGACTACCTAATGCTCTTAATTACCTGGTAATTAAAGGCTAAAATGTCTAAAGGAACATGAAAATAGTGAGCCTACATGGTGTAGGAGCCAAGGCTAATCAGTCTACTTTGAACTTGGAGTAATTGACTTTAAAACAAATCAAGGAAAGATGCACTGGTTCTTCCGAAGAGTAGTGTGACATTACAGAAGTAAATATAGGAAATTCTGGTGCTTCATAATTTTCAGTAGAGAGGAACGAAGGCAATGACAAACACAGCACAGAGCAAGCCCAACCCTTACTTTCTCTGATAAGCAGCTTTTGGAATTATCTGCACAGAAGACGTAGAAAGTAAGCTATTTAAAAGGGAAATCAGCATGTGTTAACTTTTCTCTGATCTACTGATTCTTCCTAAAACTTGGGCACTAACCTTGAAAAGGCAATTGAATACCATGGTATTCCTGGACTGAAGGCTGGACCAAATGGAAAAGGAGATTTAGAGAACTGGTCCCTAGTACAGCAACCGTATAAACGACAGAGAGGAAATCATACACAGATTAAATTGTTCCACTAAATCTGCTCATGCCCTACTCTCCTTTTAATTCTTTTTAGAATGCTGGATTATTAAAACTTACACTAATTGCCTTTCCAGTTTAAAACATTAGAGGGATGTTCCAAAAAATATATTTGGAATATTGTATGTTTATACATACACACATGTGTAGTGTGTATATATATATATATATATATATATATATTTCAGATGTACAATGAAGACATCAAAAAGGTATTCTCCCATGTGCTGTTTGGACAAATACCAGGCCATAAATGACCTCTCTTCATTCAAGAAGGAGAAACAAAGATGAAAATACAAAAAGGAATTGATTTTTCTAATTAAAGTAGTAGAACACAACTCTCTAAAGATTGTTCTCAAAAAAATCTTCCTTGAGAAACAAAAATTTTTTAAATGTGTCTGTCTTATGCTGTCAAAAAAATTCACAAGGACTCTTGCGGCAAAAGATATAAGATGAAGTGATGAACAAAATACTGAGTTCAAATTCTACAAAACACTCTTTAATATTGCTAACTTTTATGGGATTTGGGCTGCAGATGCATATTATAAGTGAGACTTCATTCCCCACCACCTGTCAAAGCAAGCGACTATGGATGTCAGACCGTATGAGTGGCTAGACAGGAAACCACCTATAGGAAAATACTTTGTTATACTTCTCTGGTCTGGTGGTGGTCTAACAGGAGGGGTTTTTATAAGATAAAGGGACATGTACGACTTGGATAAAAGGGTGCACCAAAATTGCTTAGACCAAAATCCATAAATAAAGACCTACAGGTAAAAAGGTACAAGTACAGAGGAAATAGGCACCCATGCAACAAAGAGAATACCAACATCGTGCTATTATTATTATTTTTGTCTCTTCAACAATGTGGCAAATTTTCCATAAAATGGAAGAACAATTTATATTACAAGTTCTTGCAACAAGTGGTGAATATAGTATCTGATGAAGTAATTTAAAAAATAAAAATCCTGGTGCTTGATAGTCTGAAATAATAGGTCTTACTCTCCTTAGGCAGCTAAACAATTAGGCAGATAATAGAACGTTATACTCCTCCATCCCCTTCAACTTCATTCTACGTGAGTGATAAAATAAAGCACAATAAATAGAAGACTTAGAAGAA
This sequence comes from Colobus angolensis palliatus, assembly GCF_000951035.1. NCBI lineage: Eukaryota > Metazoa > Chordata > Mammalia > Primates > Cercopithecidae > Colobus > Colobus angolensis. The sequence goes on from NW_012117354.1 coordinate 2,700,020, forward strand.
TTCTATGAAATTCATGTAGCACATAAGTTATTTTCTTTGCAAATTGCAAATAGTATCCTCTCTGGGCTAAAAAAAATGCTAGAAAAAAATCCTTTCCTTTGGACTAATCAAGACTTTCACCTAACCTCACTCTCTTTCACCCTCCAATTTTGTCTTGCTGTTTTTTATTGACGGAACCCAACTGGAAATCAGAATACAAGGGCACTCGATTAATTCAGTTCACAGAGGACTTCTTCCTGTGGCACAGAGCAGGGTAGGGAAAGTCACAAAGTAGACCTCGAGAAAAAAACAGCATGGTGAGCAGTCACAAAATGTATACACAAAATTAACAGATTTTTTTCCCTTGAAGAGGTCAAATCTAAAAAACAGAATAAAAATAAGAATGTGCAGGATCTATATAAAGAAATCTATACTCTACCAAGGTACCTGAAAAAGTACACAGATAAATGAAGGCTTATACCTTGATTTTAGGTATAAAAAGTTAGTTTAAAGACATCCATTTATCCACCTGGATAAACATGGTCATTGTGTTTTAAATCAAAGTCCCAAGAGCTCCATTTCACAACTTGAAACAATTTAAAATCATGTTAGAAAATTAAATAGTAAGAAAATACTAGAAAAAAAATCAGAAGAATGAGTAGAATCATAGAGCTACAATAATTAAAATAGGATGGTTTGGGGGGAAAGATCAGTAAGTTGGATCAATGAAATTGCATAGAAAAGCAATAAATTGATTCTTACATTTCTATGGGCATGTGAAAACTATGGCATTTCTAATCACAGGGGATCTTGTAGATTATAAGATAAAAGATGTTAGGCCTATTGGATAACTAGTTTAGGGAAAATAAAATTCAGTTAAGATCTGGCCTCAAGAAAAAAAAATGTAAATACATTACATATTTATATGTAAAATCAAAAAAATCATTAATATATAAATAAAATTCCATAAGTGTTTCTATAATTCAGATGTAGGACTATACAGTAATTTCATGATAAATCAATTAAAAGATATACTAAACTCATTTTAACTGGATGAAAACCATTTTCACCCACTTAATTTTTTTAAATGTTGAAATCCACTCATAAACAGTAGCTAGAAATCAAAGTCAGAAGGCTAATATGTATTTAAAAAGCTAAAGGGTTAGCTTTATGAGTGTCCAACCTATGGAGTCACGCAGGACCATAGTTGATAATGGCCCCATACTTGGTTTGATATTCTGCTGTCACAGTCTTGAAATCTTTAACACTTTTTGAACAAAGAGCCCTGGATTTTTGTTTCGCACTCAGTCCTGCAAATTAGGTAGCGGTCCTAGTTAACCTTCCAACATACTGAGTGAAAGACAAATTAAAATATGTTTTTTAAACATTGTTTTTAGGCTAACAACAATAAAATAAAAACACTTATAATATCATACAACATCAAGAATGTAGAAAAAGAAACTCATACACCTTTATTTCCACCATTTGCAAATAAGAATCATATATCAAAATTTAAAGTTAATACTTTTTATTGAGCATTTTTTCCTACAGAAATAGATCTACAGGGACTAATTGAACCCATACATAAAAATAAGGATATTAATCACAGTATTGCTAATAATAACAATAATATGTGAACCAATCTAAATGTTCATAAAAACTGGTTATATATTGAAGGATACATTTCTGTAGTTTCATATGATGCTTCAACCTGAAATGTGACACAAATATACATATAAACACATACATTTGAAATGTAAAGATGTACAGTATAGTGATATGGAGAGATACTCATGATTCATTGTTAAGTGGAAAGCAGACTACGTAACAGCAAGGATAGTGAAATGCTACAGGTAGCTGTATACAACTTTTTATATATAGGTATAAAAATATGTGAAAAGAAAAACAAAGATATTTTTATCAGGAGTTACAGGAACTTTTATTTTCTTGTTACAATTTTACCTAGCCTTCCTTTTAACAATGGACTTTTATTTCTATTAAAATAGAAAAATAAATCAGCTTGAACTAATAAGAACTGGGTCATTTATGGCTGTGATCATTTAAATATTTAAATAAATAATTTCAAAAATCGTTATAATTTTGTGTAAAACAAGGGAATTAATATAAAAAGTTTTGAAAGAAAAGTTAAATAACATTAAAAAGTTATGTTGTTCAAACATGTCAATTATACAGCTAAAAATTGGGGGGCGTAAGTATAAGCATACTGGTTTCCTCATCTTAAAAATCAGCAATTACATCTATGCTGCTTCAGCCCTGACACAGATAGTTAGAAGAATATAGGTTACGTTTTATTTTTGTAAAGCATAAAGGTAGTCAAATTTATAAAGATTTTGAGAAGCATAGAAAGTACTTTCAGATGGCACATAATTGTGAGATAGAAACATGAAGTAGTATGTCTTGAACTGGAGTGAAGAATAGTACTCAATGTGAAAAATAATAATTTATGTGGATTCAAATTTAATTACGAAAGGAAATCATACCACACTTAATGAACCGCAGAAAATTTTAGTCTTTCATCTAAAATGCGAACACACAGAATGTAGCTGAATCCAGATGATGTATTACAGTCATTGAGTTCATTCTCTATGTTGATTAAAATAAAGACATAATCTCCCATAAATTGCTTCCTGATATTCCTTTAAGTTGTTTTACTTGAAAGAGATTTAAAATGGAGAAATACAGCAGACATCTAAAATAAATGCAGGACCACCTGCAGGTTGAATCTCAGAAGTCTGATGAGTAGAGATACTTCAGTCAGGTGTCTGATGCAAAACATCACATTTCTATCATCATTTTCAACTGGAAAGAGGCTTCTTGGAGGTAATCTAGGACTATATGGTAGTCAGATTGAAAAGTAACATAATACAAATTTCATCTTTATATTTGAACTATGAAAATTTACTTTAAAAAAATTATTGGATGTTTAGTCATCTTGCCAAAATCAATTAAAGTATATTATTATTTTTTATACTCTTTGGAAACATTTTTACACATGTAATCAAAGTGATAGAATAAGAAAAATTACATAAAAATTCAAAAGTTGAATCCATTTTGTCTGTATTGATTGTATTGACAGCTGGATAAAATAAAATAATTAAAGAACTTATGCCTTTCAGAACATTAACAGTTTCTAACTGTTTCAGTTATTCAAGATAAGTTCTGGATATCTATACAGCATAGTGACCACAAGTAGCAACACTATTTTATCTTTAAATTTACTAAGATAGTAGATCCTATGTTAATTCTTTCTAACACACAAGCACACACAAATTAAAATAAATAAATAAATAAATAAATAAATAAATAAATAAATAAATAAATAAATAAATAGAGGTGGGAAGAAACTTTGGGAGGTGATGGATATTTATAACCTTGAAGATGGTGATGGGTCATGGATGTATACTTACTCCCAGACTTATCAAGTTGTATCTGCTAAATATGTACAGCTTCTTACATGTCAATCATATGTCAATGAAGTGGTTTAAAACAAAAACTGAAACAAATCTACGTTAATTGTAAATGCTTACAAGTTATCAAAAACAGTACTGAATTAATGAGTGGTGATTTTTTTTTTTTAATGAAGCTGACCCTATACATAGGTGGATGCTTTAGTGACAAAATTTGTTGAAGCTTGCAAAAACTTCAGACACCTACTGGTGGCCAAATGAATAAACAACAAAACTGCTGCTGATTTTCTTCAGCAGGTTTTCTGTAGATCATAAGCATAAGGAGTAGCGGTTGTGTTTTTTTTAAAATGCAGACACTCTTACTGAATGGGCAAAAGCTGGAATTATTCCCCTTGAAAACAAGCACAAGACATGGATACCCTCTCTCACCTCTCCTACGCAGCGTAGTATTGGAAGTTATGGCCAGTGCAATGAGGCAAGAGAAATAAATAAAGGGTATTCAAATAGGAAGGAGGAAGTCAAACTTTGTTTGCACATGACATGATCCCCTATCTAAAAAAAACCCTATAACTCAGCTCCAAAGCTTCTTACAGTGATAAGCAACTTCAGAAAAGTCTCAGGATACAAAATCAATGTCCGAAAACTGCTAGCATTTCTATACACCAACAACAGTCAAGCACAGAACCAAATCATGAATAAACTCTCATTCACAACTGCCACAAAAAGAATAAAATACCTAGGAATACAGCTAACAAGGGAAGTGAAGGACATCTTCAAGGAGAACTACAAACCACTGCTCAGTGAAATAAAAGAGGACACAAACAAATGGAAGAACATTCTATGCTCATGGATAGGAAGACTCAATATCGTAAAAATGGCCATACTGCCCAAGGTAATTTATAGATTCAATGCCATCCCCATTAAGCTACCAATGACTTTCTTCACAGAATTGGAAAAAACGACTTTAAAGTTCATATGGAACCAAAAAAGAGCCCGCATTGCCACGACAAATCCTAAGCCAAAAGAACAAAGCTGGAGGCATCACGCTACCTGAC
>NW_012117354.1:2705745-2747567 GCF_000951035.1 Colobus angolensis palliatus
CAACCCAAATGTCCATCAGTGACAGACTAGATTGAGAAAATGTGGCACATATACACCATGGAATACTATGCAGCCATAAAAAAGGATTAATTCATGTCTTTTGTAGGGATATGGATGCAACTGGAAACCATCGTTCTCACCAAACAATCGCAAGAACAGAAAACCAAACACTGCATGTTCTCACTCATAGGTGGGAATTGAACAATGAGAACACTTGGGCACAGGGTGGGGAACATCACACACTGGGGCCTGTTGTGGGGAGGGAGGATAGGGGAGGGATAGCATTAGGATATATACCTAATGTAAATGACGAGTTTATGGGTGCAGCACACCAACATGGCACATATGTAACAAACCTGGCACATATGTAACAAACCTGCATGTTGTGCACATGTACCCTAGAACATAAAGTATAATAATAATAATAAAAATTAAGGACTCTATAATGAAAAAAAAAAGAAGACATGCATGCAGTCAAAAAACTTATGAAAAAAAGTTCAACATAACGATCATTAGAGAAATGCCATGAAAACCACAATGAGATACTATCTTACACCAGTTAGAATGACTATTATTAAAAAGTCAAAAAACAATAGATGCTCCAAGGTTGTGGAGAAAAAGGAACACTTCTTTTTTTTTTTTTTTTTTTTTGAGATAGAGTCTGGCTCTTTCACCCAGGCTGGAGTGCAGCGGCGTGATCTCTGCTCACTGCAAACACCGCCCTCCCAGGTTCATGCCATCCTTCTGCCTCAGTCTCCCGAGTAGCTAGGACTACAGGCGCCCGCCACCATGTCTGGCTAATTTTTTGTATTCTTAGTAGAGACAGGGTTTCACCGTGTTTGCCAGGATGGTCTCGATCTCCTGACCTCGTGATCCTCCCACCTCAGCTTCCCAAAGTGCTGGGATTACAGGTGTGAGCCACTGCATGAGGCCCAAAAAAGGAACACTTCTACACTGTTGATGGTAGCGTAAACTAGTTCAACCATTATGGAAGACAGCGTGGCGATTCCTCAAAGACCTAGAGGTAGAAATACCATTTGACCCAGCCATCCCATTACTAGGTATATACCCAACAGAATATAAATTATTCTATTGTAAATATACATGCAGACATATGTTCATTGCAGCACTATTCACAATTGCAAAGACATGGAATCAATGTAAGTGCCCATCAATGATAGGCTGGATAAATGAAATCTGGTACATATATACCATGGAATACTATGTAGCCCTAAAAATGGACGAGATCATGTCCTTTACAGGGACGTAAATGAAGCTGGAAGCCTTTATCATCAGCAAAGTATCACAGGAACAGAAAACCAAATACCACATGTTCTCACTTAAACGTGGGAGCTGAATGATGAGAACAAATGGACACATTGTGGGGGAAACACACACTGGGGCCTGTTGGAGTTGGGGGTAGGAGGAGGAAGACCATCAGGAAGAATAGCTAATGGATGCTGAGCTTAATTCCTAGATGATTGGATGATCTGCACGGCAAGCCACCATGGCACACGTTTACCTATGTAACAAACCTGCACGTCCTGCACATGTACCCCGGAACTTAAAAGTTGGAAAAAAAATCAGATGTTTAGGCCCTGCTTCAGGATTACCAAATAGAAATTTGTGGAGTAAGACCTAGGAATCTGATTTTTTTGCCCAAACCTTACTAAACCCTTCAAGTAGCCTTGTACATTAACCTCTGGGAAGTGCTGTTTATAGGGTCATAGGCAAGAATCAAGAGGAGAGAAAAAAGGAAAGTCATGGAGGAGTAAACAAAGGTCATCAGTTGGTTTCTTGAGAGCGGCTGACTTCAGATGTCTCATATGCCATTCTGCATTAAGTCTCGATTCTTTGAAGACAACATGATGAGAGATAAATGGAGAGTTAGGTGAACAGAATAGGGTGAGGGTGGAGGGTGCAGGAACCTGCTTTATCAGCAGTGTTGCAGACAAAACTTAGGATGGAAAGTTAAGAAATTTCATTTATATTCTTACCTGCTACATGAATTTTGAAAAAATAAATTTATTTCACTGTTAGCTTTAAAGGAATAAAATATAATAGTTGCATCCTTCCAGCCTCAGATAAATATTCATATGAATGATTAAGAAATATTTCAAAGAGCTTTGGCATATCTTCAGAAATGAGACTTCCTTCACAGGCCTACAACTTGTTATTATACTGTTCCCTTTCACTAAACTATTCTACACCCTCTCCCTTTTCTTGTATGTGAAGAAAATATTGATAGATTTCCTCACAAACTAACACTATTTTCACAGAATACCTAATATTGTCACTAGACATAGAATTTATTAATAAGAAATATTTAATATTATTGATAAATTGCTAACGTTTTATTTTCACTTCATGTTCACCCCAATTTTTCTTTATTGAGCAAATATGCTTGAGTCTCTGTTCATTCAGGATACTGGTAGACCCAGTCAAGAAGTGATGTGCTAAACAGACACCATCGTGAAGTTTACAGGATAATATCAGAAACAAACATGAAACAAATGTTCAAACAAACACATTATTCATAAAGTTAATGCAGCCAACAAAAAGTATAGAGTGCTTTCAGAGAATCTAATCTGCAGGGTGCTAATAGAGTAATCTAATAAGGAAATCAGTAAGGAACCTCTTAGAGGGTATGCCATTTGAAGAGGATAAAGGACAAATTTGTTAGCATTTGCCCACAAGAGTTGAAAGCATTGCAGACAGAAGAGAATATAAATAAAAATCCTGAAAGCAGTCCAGTGTGGATAGAGCATAATAAGAGAGAAAGTAGCTGGAAAAGAAGCTGAAGATGAAGGCAAGAGTCACAGCATAAGCTTAAAGAATATGTGAGGCCAGGCATGGTGGCTCATGCCTGTAATTCCAACCATTTGGGAGGCCCAGGCGGGAGGATCTCTTGAGCTTAGGAGTTCAACACCAGCCTGGGCAACATATCAAGTCCCCATCTCTACAAAAATTTTTGTAAAAATTAGCCAGGCATGGTGGTGGCTGTGGTCTCAGCTACTTAGGAGGCTGAGGCAGGAGGATTGCTTAAGCCAAAGAGATCGAGGCTGCCATTAGCTGTGTTTGCATCACTGCACTCCAGCCTGGGCAACAGAGTGATAACCTGTCTAAACACTTTTTTTTAAAATAATAAGCAAAAGAAGTGGGAAGTCCCTTAAGGGTTTTAAACAGAGGAGTAACTGGAGTTTTTGACTGCCCCACGAAGAAGGGATGAGGCAGGAGCAGGAATAAACAGGGGAGAACGTTGGAAGCTATTTTATTCTAGGTAAAGGATAATAGTGACTTGATGTAGGGTCTTCTAGTGAAGTTCATGAGAATTGGTCAGCTATAAAATACATTTTGCAAGCAGGCATGGTGACTCACACCTGTAATCCTAGCACTTTGAGAGGCCGAGGCAGGCGGATCACCTGAGGTCAGGAGTTCAAGACCAGCCTGGGCAACATGGTGAAACCCCGTCTCTACAAAAATACAAAAATTAGCCGGGTGTGGCGGCGGATGCCTGTAATCCCAGCCACTCAGGAGACTAGGCAGAAGAATTGCTTGAACCCAGGAGGCAGAGGTTGCCGCGAGCTGAGATCGTGCCACTGCCCTCCAGCCTGGGCAACAGAGTGAGACTGTGTCTTAAAAAAAAAAAAGAAAAAAAAAATGTTTGCAGGAGAAACCACCTAAATCAGTGATCACTTGGTTGTATGGTGGCTGGAACGAGAAGGAAGAAACTGTCTAGTAAACCCAGAGATAAGAATACTGACCTATCCGGAGTTTTCTCATTTTTAATATGACCATATATGGCTGAGCAATAGGGGTTTGAATAACCCTAGAGGAACCTTGACCTAGAGATGAGCCTAACCATAATGGTGAAATAGAACTTGCTGCCAGGAGTTAGGAAAAGTGCATTTCAGGATATAAAGTACAGTGTTGAAAAGGAATCACAACAGATGTTAGTTTTGGAAGCTGTGGTGTCAGAGAGAAAGCATGCTGATAGGGACACATTTAGCAATCCTGGATGGGAGGCAGAGAGGCAGCCAAGAAGACAGACAGACAGGTGGCATCTGAAATTCCCCCTCAGACCAGGCAACAGGCTTTGAATGTCAAGGCAAGACTACAATCCCTCTCTTTGTCACAGGCATGGGTAAACCCAGAGGATCTAAAGTATTGGGAAAGTAACCAAGAGACGGAATTGAATCCACAGAGGGAAAGGCTTCAGAGCTTCATGTGAGAATGAAGGCAAGACAAACTTTCAAAACAACAGCAAGACCAGTGGCACAGGTGACAAAGCTCAGTGTCAAATGGTTGGACTAGATAAAACTATCTAGGTAAAGCTTGCCCTAGAACCTACAGGGCTATGGGTGAGGATTAGGAAACCCCAGCTGTTAGAGAACAGGGAGCCAGACACTTACAAGTGAAAAATACTGAAAGAGAAACTTCAATTAATGGGTGATACTGACACTTATTTTGCCTCTTGAGGAATATTAAAAGAGTAAATCTACAGATCATTAGTCTGCATTGTTCTGCCACAGACAGTTTCTTGCCTCAATGCCCAATGTCTGTACTAACCACAACACTAACCTTTTAATCCTCTAGTGTTGTGGATGGAACTGTTTTCTAAAACATTTAAGACTACCATACCATCCAGTTTCTCCCATCTGTAGCTCTTTCTGTTCATTTAAGAAATAAAATGATCATTGTATTATTCCTGCCAATGACAGACATGGAAGACAACTGGTGCTCTCTGCTGAGGCATGTGGCAGCAGTAGGAGGTACTGTGATTGAAAGAGTTGCAAAGCCCTGTATTCTGATTGCTCCCATTTCCCTCTCATTGTATCTGAAGAGCCAGAGAATATTTCCAATCATCGAACTGTAAATTATCCTTTTCAAAAGACAACCAGATAGCCAAAAAAAATAAATGTCTTCTGGACATAAGAAATTTTGATAGAGGCTCTGCAGGTCCATAAACTCTCTGGCTCAAAATCCGTGTGAGGGGAGGTTGTAATAGAGTCAGATGACCTACAATTTCACCCACAATGTTTATGGGAAAATATCTTTTTTGGATATATATTTTCCTCATCAGGATAAGCAGATATAAAAGATATGTGAGTATATTGGCAAGTGCTACATAAAAGAAATATAGCAGCATTTAAGCTGCAAGGACATACTTTGGGAAGGTTTATTATCAGAAATTTAAAGCACATTTTTTAAGGCATTTGCTTGTGTCCTTAGTACAATTTTAAAAATATGGTCTCTGGTACAAAAGAAGAAAATACAAGATGAAATATCAACAGATTGACAAAAGAAGGATGTTAATTAAAAGGAGGAAGATAAAAATTGAAATGACATATATAATAACAAGAACTCTCTACATAAGGAAAAAATTACTGAAAGATGTACATATATCCAGCTAAGAGATTAATTCACATAAAAGACTAAAGAATGCTCAGTGTTAGGCATTATAAATGGTGAAATCAAATAAATTGAATGAAATATTCTAAATAGGTTTTGAAACAAAATATAAAGGAAATACATAAAATAGAATATATGACATGTAAAAATGACCATAATAATCCAAACCTCAAATTTCTGATTATAAAAACCTCGTTTCACCCAACTGAGAGGCGAATGAGAGCTAAAGGAAGCAAAGTAACATAATACTAATATTCAGAATTCTATCAGGTGGTATCAAAGCATTATTTGGTTTGTGAAAGTGATCACTGGAATTTATTTTAACTTTTATGTATCTGTAAAATTTTAAAATAATATGTATATTATATGAAGCATTTGCAATAAAGGTGGGAACATTGTATTCCATAAGGATCTAGATAAGAAAAAGCCAGTAAAGAAGCATTTTTTTAAGTTAAAATTGAAAGGGCAAATGAACAAAGTTTTCAGATGTAACAACTTAAAAGTTTTGAACTTGAATGGGTTAAACCGTTCTATTAAAGATCAGTCCAATTATATGTGGTTTCCAAGAGATGTACCTAAGGGAATATGATCTAGAGAGGTAAAAAAAAAGAAAGAAAAGAAAATAGAAAAAGAGACTGGCATAGATACATCATCTAAAGGCAAACAAAAGAAAGATCATAACATTAAAATCAGCTATATCAGATTCTGAGACAAATAAATCATCATAAAATATAAAAGACTTCAGTTTTATGTTTAAAAATGATATATCCACAATGAAGATATTAGAATCATAAACCTTTATATGAAAAATAACATAGCTACAAAATACTTAAAGTTAAAGCTATGCTATAAAATTTTACAACACAAAGTTAGAAAACATTTTAGCTTTGAAGAAACATCTGCCAGGTTTTGAATACTCAGGTAAGAAAAAAGTAAAAAAGTAAGGGCTATATAGTATTGTAATTTATACATTTTTTAAATAAAGAGACCAAGTATATTCCAAATAAATGGAATATACACTTTATTTTAAAAGCCAATGGCTCTTTTGTAAGAACTTGTCATCTAATAGGCCAGAAAAATGTTAAATCAGTTACAAAAAGAAAAGCTGAATTTGTGCGTGCCACTTTATCAGATCACAATACAAAATAGCCATTAATAGCTAAAGTTAAAAATTAATTATTTGGAAATAAATAATGCATGGCTCATTAACACAGATCAAAGAAGATTACAGATTGTTTACAAAGCAATACAAATGACAATACTTCATTAAATATTTGATAGAAGCTTTATGTCTATAAGGCATCTGACTCAAAATCAGAGAGGTGGAATGTATTAGCAATAGGTAGATAGTGAATAAAACAAGGACAGTGCATCTGTAATGTTTATAACAAATGCCATGTGTGGATATACGTTTTCTCATGAAGATTAAGCAGATTTTTTAAAAATGAAAATTTGCATTAATATAGTAAATATAGCACCCACTCGACAGCCAAATCATGTGCAGAGAGTTAGTTTTTAAATTCTTTCAATACAAAAGACAAGAAATAAAAGAAATACATGCAAATAAAACCCCAACAGAAATAAATTAATCATTCAAACAACCTAGTCAGTTTAAAATGTAGGTTTCATTATTATTCAGGTATTGTGAGGCCAAAAATCAGGAGGCAATTGCCATTGTATAGACAGTTTGTTCCCATAGAGGAAGGGGTATGCCATGCCATACAAGGCCATGCTGGGAAGCACCAGATTCAGTCGGGAGGCAGAGGGATTTGAGGGGTGGTGGAGAGCTTGAGCAAGACCTTTATTGTGGTTTCTGCAGCAAGATAAACAGGTTTAGAAGTGGCTTGTTTAATCCCAGCATACTCTGGGGTATAGGAACTGTCCCTAATTGTCTAGTATTTGACTCTGGAGTGATTAGGGCAGGGGATAGTGACCCTGAGTATGACAGCCTCCCAGAGGAGGTTGTGGGGTGTGAAAGCTCTGCATTGTTGGTTTGCATATGAATCTTACAGTCCTGGGCCAGTCATTTACTATGTAGGAGATGGCTAGTCCTGGAAGGGGTAGGCTTTCCAGGATCAGCAAAACCCTAAGATGTCAAAGCATCAGAATTTCAGGAAATGGAAAGGCATGACTTAATACACTGTTGAACCCAGCAGGTGGTTGAAAGCAGGGTTCGCCCTGCGTCGGGGACCCATCTGGCTGTGTTTCTTTATCTGCCTTCCATAATCATGGCAGTTGCTCTGACACACTGATACATTCCTAGTTAGGAATAAAGAGCTTATTACCACAGCTGCTGTAAGTGCTATCAGTAGACAAGTCTCAGATGAAGAGTTTCCTAGTCTGCATCACTCTTCCTTCCCAGGTGGGCCTCCATCCAATGATTAATCTGTGTAGGACACCGTTTCTCAATCTTGGCACTATTAACCTTTTGAACAGGATAATTTCTTGTGGTGAGGGACAATCCTGTGCATTGTAGGATGTTTAGCAACATCCCTGGCTACTCCCCTACTAGATACTATGAGCACCCACCCCAGTTATGACAAACAAAATGTCTTCAAACACTGCCAAATGTCTCCTGGGGGGCAAAATCACCTATGGCTCAGAATTAATGATGTAATTGAACTTGCATTTATTCACTGACATGTAAATACTTTCAGATTTATATTCCAGCCTAGATCTCCTACCTAAGCGTCAGCCTCTGTATAGCTAACTGCCTATTGCCCATGACCTTTTATCAAAAGACCTTACATATTTTATGCTTAAGAATATGGATTTTAGAAGTGGCTGCTTATGTAAAAATCTCATGAACTAGCTTTGTGACACTGAGGTTCCACTAAGCCTTTGTTTTCCTCAGTTTTCTTTCCTCATCTATAAAATGGACATGATAATAGGATCTGCCTCATAGGTTTGTGGTGAGAATCAAATTAGTGCATGTAAATACTTCAGAAACAATTCCTGGAATATTGCTAGTTCTCAATAACGCTAGCTATTACTATTAGTCAAGGAGTGTCTTGAGGGTACAAAATGCAGTATGTTCAAGTCCATCTGAATCCCTCATCTGCCAACCCTGGTCATTTTTCTGTATTTAGTATTTCACTAAATGATACCACCAATCACTTATTCAAGCCAGGTGCTTAATCAATGTTACTATTGATTTTTCCATCTCCTTCAGCAACTACCTCAATCACAAAATCATATTGAATCTGTATTCTTAGAATTGGTTGAATCTGTCAATCTTCCTCATCTCAATTGTCACTATTTTCATTAAATCGTGCTTCTTATTACAAGAACTACTGAAGAAATTGAGAACATGGACTCTGGAATCACAGAGACTCTAGAATTAGGTTTAAAGTCCAATTCTACCAGCATCATGGTATTGAGTAAATGACATTTTCTCTCTTTTTTCATTATTCTATTTGTTTAAAACAAACAAAAACAAAACAAAAGTGATAATACTTACCTCAAAGAAATGCAAAGAATATTATGAGGAGCGCTGTTTGTGTTACCCTAAGTTGAAATAAAACAACCATTAATAAGAGACTAAATTAAATAAATTGTGACATTTTTATATAATAGAATACTGCATAGTAACGAAAAGCAAATGGCCACTGCACAGTCTTTTTTAACTCAACAAACTCAAAGAGAATGTTGAGTTAAAAAAAAAAAAAAAGCAAAAACACACAAATCACTAGGTAGTATTTACAAAACATTTGAAATAGGAAAGACCCAACTGTATTGTTTAGCAATGTGCACTTAGTGATAAAACTGAAACAGCATGTAGTTGTGATTATCATAAAAGTTAAAGACATGCACAGGACTAAGGAATATTGAGGAGTCTTAGTTTGGGAAGTAAAAACCTGGAGGTTTTGGAGGTGATGACAGTGTTCAGTTTCTCAATCTGGCGGATGGATGCATAATGATTTATGTATACATACTATATTTTACTGTATTTAATATTTTGTGCACCTTTCTGTTTGTGTTGTATTTCACAAATTAGAAATGGTTAGATGAAAGGATTGTGGTAAATGAAAATTATATATAAACACAGAAATTTAAAAAAAGTGATTAATGCATCACATTTAACCGCATATATACATACATACATATGTATATATAAAGCTTTTGTGAATAAAGAGTTAGTATTAAGCCTGCATATCAAGACTGCTTCAGAAAGATCTTAGATTCTCATAGGACTGTTTCCGTGGAAACAGTAGATTTAAGACAAATGAGGAATGTTTTGACTGGCTCATTGTTTTGCAGAACACAACATCTGCCTCAGGTTATAGGGGCTGTGAGTCATCATGCACATGGGCATTGAGCCTGTGGGTTAACTATGGTATAAAAACTATTGGTGGGAAATAGAGGCTGTAGCTTCCATGTTTCAAAGTTGCACACACATCTTGGCAATCATTTGTGGCAGCCATGCATACATATGTGTGTGAGGATGTAAAAGAAATCTTTTTTTTTTTTTTCTTTTACTACTTTTTTGTACTTGGGTAGCTGCTGAGATGAGGTGATGATGAGATGAACATGCTGCACCTGCTTCATGTATTGCTTATTTCCTTCTATAATGCTAAGTAAATAGTATTATATTAAAGCTTGCCTGTGTCTCCTGACTCAGCTTGCTAGCCGAAGACAAATGCTGTGCTAGACAATGGTGTCAGAAGTAGCCTTGGCTTTCAGGCCCTTGAGTCAAATCATTGTGATGCAGGAAATAGGACAGGATAGGGTTGGGGAGCAGATTTTAATGAACATTTGATGGCTGGATGGCTGAGTTACACAGATTTATCTCCTAGGAAACTGTTAAAATGGATAGTCAAAGAAAGGCAAAGGGAGAGGGCAGTTAAAGATATAAGAAAAGGGTGAATCAGATACAGTTGTCATTAGATGGCTGTTAAGACACAGGATGAAAATTTAAGAAATTTATTGTTAAGACACAAGATGAAAAGATAAGAAATTTATTGAATTCTCTGAAAAGATTTACTGGCTCATTATCACCGGTTGGGAAAAGGAACGTTTGCTCCGTATGTGCCAGCTGCCTTCCTTAATGAATCCCATGAGATATGATCCCTTTAAACCAATCTATATGAGTTTAACCCAGATTAGTCAGTCCTTTCTCTGGGAATAATCTGGCCTAGGGCCACTAGAAGCATTTCACAAACAGTAAAGAACAAATTGTCCTGACCCGTTTTTACTAGTAAAAGAGGCTCAAAGCCTCAAAGGGCTGTTTGGATTCTGGAGCACATACGTTGGCCCCAGTATACAAAGAGACTAGAAAAAAAAAAATGGATTTGAATGAGATCCAGAGAAGAAGGCAAGTCAAGCTGTCCCTTTGGTATCATATTTTATAAACCTGACATTACCAGTAGTTTTAGAGAAGTCCGCTACTAAAAAATCCAATGACACTGTAAGAACAAAAGTTCTGACCCAGTGTGCTAAATAAACGCCATTGGTAGAGGCAGTAGAAACCAGTAAGGATTAACTTGAAGGCTAAGATATTTTGTCCTACCCCACAGAGCAGTTCAAAGACCAAGTGCTTTGGTTCAAGTAGAATATCCTAGGGTTGGTGAACAAAACATTTTGAGGCCATTGAATATTGGTACATAAAGTACTATAATACACGTGGGGAGTAAAAACACAGTGTTAAGAAGCCAAAGAGGAAGCTAAGGGCTGGGGTGGGAAGGAGACACTGTGAGGGAAAACACCAAGGCCCTACCAGAACACCAGAGAGGAGCATGATAAGGAAGTAGTGGAAATAGATAAGAATAGTGCTGCTATCCTCCGCTTGAATGAATAACTGGAAAGGTTATGAAGCAAAAACAGAAGGTCTTGCCTTTCTTACTGGTGTATAGCTGAATGCTAGGGATCTGCCCTTTGCCAGGTTTTTATCAGATCTCTTAAGTGGGAGGCTTTACAATTGCCCTTTTCTGTAGTAAATACTAAACTGCATCATTTTCCAGGAAAATAGCAGGAAATCTCAATCTTGATTAAAGAGATCATGGAAACAGTTGTGCTCATTCATCCCCATCAGTTCTCTTCATGTTAGGCCTGTCTGTCCTGTGAGAAAATGCAGAATTAAGTGAAACAATTTTCCCCAAAGTCTCTGTTATGCCAGGCATGATTAAAAACTACCAGGAGGTTCGGCAGGGAATGTGCTTTGATAATAGAATCTGGAAAAAATGCCAAGCATCATTTATATCTGCAGGAGAGATATTTCATTACCTATATTTTAGTATCTTCCTCTAAGGTTATGCACATTCTCCAAGATTTAACTACTGCTCTGTAAGACAAGATTTGAGTCTCTTCATTTCTGAAAGCCCATTGATTCGTGAAGTTGATGATATGATACTTCCCCTCTCAGAAAGTAAGCTGAGAATGGAGGCAAAGAGGATTTACGAACTGTAGCTGCAATAGGACTAGATAAGGATGCCTGAAAAATCTGGTTAAGATTCCGGACCTAGATTAGTCAGTCTTTTCTCTAGGAATAATCTGGCCACTAGAGGCACTTCACATACAGTAAAGAACCAATTGTCCTGACCCATTTTTACTAGCAAGAGAGGCAGAAACCCTCAAAGGGTTGTTTGGATTCTAGGACACATATGCCATATTTGGAAATCCTGTTGGTCCCGATAGACAACGTGACTAGAAAAAGCAATGGATTTGAATGATATCCAGAGCAGAGGGTAGGTCAAGCTGTCTTTTTGGAATTTTATAATCCTGATATAACCAGTGGTTTTAGAGAAGTCCACTACTAAAATACACATAGACTCGAGTCCCTAACCAAAGCCTTAGAATGCTACTTATAGGTGGTTGCAGGAGTTTTGGACTAAAACAATTCTTGATATTGTGTTGAGAACAGCCTATTTGAGATACAGGCATTAGCATGTTTTTTGGCTCTAGTAAGAAACAGCCCTCATACCCAAAGAGCACCAGATCACATTGCATTGCCTATGATGACTTGAGGCTTTAGTTATCTACAGTGTCATGGGTGATATAAAAAAGAGATTCCAGTAAAAAGGAAGTTGTACAACAAGTTCCTTGGTAAAATATAAATGATATATGATATGGTTTGGCTGTATCCCCACTCAAACCCCATCTTGAATTGTGGTTCCCCTATTAACTTCAACATAATTTCTCATAATTTCTACATAATTTCAACATAATTTCTCATAATTTCTCATAATTTCAACATAATTTCTCATAATTTCTCATAACTTCAACATAATTTCTCATAATTTCTACATGTCATGGGAGGGACCCAGTGGGAGGTAATTGAATCATGATAGCAGTTTCCCCATACTATTCTCATGATAGTAAGTTCTTATGAGATCTGGGTTTTATAAGGGACTTCCCCCTTCACATGGCTCTCATTCTTCTCCTTCCTGCCACCATGATTTTAAGTTTACTGATGCCTTGTCAACCATGTTGAAAAATTAAACCTCTTTACTTTATCAATTACCGTCTTGGGTACGTCTTTATTAGCTGTGTGAGAATGGACTAATAACATATATTTGGGAACATGCTAAAAAATATCAACTCGGAGGAAATGCACTCTATCCATGAGCAGGTAACATCTCTACCTCTACAGTGGCCCTCCGGAGGAGCTACCCACTCTTATTGCCAAAGGTCCTGAACCCTGCTGAGACAAAATATCTGACTTATTTGCTAATGAGAGTTCTTGTAGTGAATGATGGGACTCTATATGGAAGGCTGCAGCTAACCTCCAATATACTGTAAAAATCTGAGCTGAAGAGACAATGATAAGCATACATAGTGGTCTGAATAGACGTCAGTATATGTTATGTGTTAATAGTTCAGGAAGAATGTGGTTCTTGGCCTCAGGGTTATGTCTTAATATTTAAAGCCTCCTGGGCTTTCCCTAGAACTATGTTGCACGAGCAGGCAGGCAAATGCTTCCTTGATACATAGATACACACGATTATCTTGATGTGAAGAGATGCAATTGTGGAAGTCTCTATAGAAACTCCTGGGGAGAAGCACATTTCTAGATGCCTACAATAAACACCCAGTAGTGTCTCAGAGAAGCACTAGAAAGCCAAAGTAGATGCCCTGGTCTCCCAAAGGAGAAAATCAGTTGAGTATATAAGATGAGCTGTCACAGTGGTGCTCAAGCCATGCCACGGCAATTGGAAGCAATGGCATAGACCAATGCTACCCAGAAAAGCCATTACTGTTGTGACAGGCTGTCCTGAATGTGATCAAGAAGAAAGAAAATCCAAAAATGGCACTGGAGAGAATTCCCTGAGGTCAATGGCAAGCACATCACTGGCAGATAGATTATACCGAACCCAGTTAATTGCTTCTGGAGTATTCCAGCGGGTCTTTCTGGGGATAGACAAATATTTTGAGTCCCCTCCTTGTATTTCATAGGGAATGAATTTTACCATGGACGAGTTCCCAAAATGAGACAAAAAGAACCATATGTAATGGACATATACTCCTACCAGCAACATAGGAGTGGCTTAATTAAAAATTGGAATGGTCAACTAAAACATTCATTTTGAAAGACAGGATGCTAAGGAAGTGAAGAATGAAAAGAGCTGTCTGGGAAGCTTTTAAGGGGTGTGTGCTTCACCTAAACATGGGGGACATTGAAGGGGGAATAAACTTAAGAAAGGTTTTTTTTGTACTGGGAATAAAGGATTGGGAAATGATACTGTGACATAAATCTTTGTCTTTCATAGCTTACAAACCTTTCCTTTTCTGTTATCAGATCAAGTGCATTAGACAAACATTGCATTTGCCCTTCTTCCAACTAAAGGGAGTATACTACTTAAGATACTGTATTCTTTTACACTTGGGTATATGTTTTCCTGAGGACATGTAGATAGTTATTTTGCCCAGTGTGACCAAGGTAGGACTGACCCTAAGTACTGCTTTATTGCCTAGTGGTAGAGGAGGACCTGTTATCTTTTACCTTTGCAAACCTATCATCTGTTTTTAAGAATGAGAAAAGGATTTGGTGAGGCTTTATTTTTATCTGGAGGGAAGAAAAAGTCATTTGGGACAT
The DNA here is from genome assembly GCF_000951035.1 of Colobus angolensis palliatus. Classification (NCBI taxonomy): domain Eukaryota; kingdom Metazoa; phylum Chordata; class Mammalia; order Primates; family Cercopithecidae; genus Colobus; species Colobus angolensis. Next base: position 2,720,189 of record NW_012117354.1, read on the forward strand.
TATCCTGTGCAAAACCTCTGGGAGAGGGCCTGTATGCTCATCCAGGAAGTGCTCTCTGCTATGCTTTATTTCTATTGTGTTTAAAGGAAAATGTCTGAGTGCTTTAGAAGTCCAAGCTGGACAAATGCAATGTTAAAATGGTAAGGACCACCTGAACTACAGCAGGATGTCACTGGGACAAGTGATCCTGTCATCATTCCCTTACAATATATACACCATGAATTTAAAAGGAGCCAGATTTCCTGAGATGCAGTTAGTGGCCATCGAAAGACCAACACTGTGTCCTCTCTGTAGGGTGAATTGGTTGTGCTCTCCTTTTATATGTGGTAACCAGTGTCAATAAAATCCTGCTTCTTCATAGCAGAGGTATGATGAGACCCCCCCCCGTCCAGAAGGAATTCTGAATTTACTGAATACTCTAGTGACTATTCCTTTCATTGAAAATGTATGGCATATGGGCAAGAGATAGTTCTGTTGGGAAGGATGAGGAAATTACACTGTAGTAAAAATAAGTATTTGGTGGGCTAAGTATTACTTTAATATCTTATCTGCTGCTATCTGCTGTAATGTTAAGAAGTAGTTTGTGTGCTAAGCATTACCTTAATCTTTCACCTACTGCTATTTGGTATAATAAAGTATTTTATGGCCTCACGTATGGAAATTAAAGGAAATAAAATGTATAATGACGATGACCCTCCAGGATCAAAAGATAGTTTGAGAAACTGATTTGAAATCCCCACTTGATGATATCCCCATAGAAACTAATTGTCCTTAGAGAAACTAAACACACGTCTAAGTGTCCCTAAAAACATTTAAAATATATGTGTGATATTGAGTGAGAGGGAGACTGTAATTCACTAATAAGATATCAAAAGACTTGTTTAGTGCTTTGGTTAAGATGAATATGTTTTGGGAAGAAGATATCTATGCTCTATTAACAGTACAAATTTGGTGGTCACAAGTATACTAGCTTGTTTTTTCCTGTGTACAGAATATTAGAGATGTGCCTATCAGAAAAAATACAAAGGAACATTTAAGTATGTTTTGTGGAATATTGACTTGAGGTCATGGAGGTGAAACTGTGAGTAAGAATTTAACATTAGCTTGGTCTAATATGGACTTCTCAGAGAGTGACTTCAGTTTCCCATGGCTCTGTTGCCTTGGGAGGAATGAAGCAACAAAAATGAGAAATGGTATTTCTGTATATTGAGTGAAATCAGCTCTGGGTTGGGAGAGCTACAAGCTGGCATGCAGTTTGGGCCTATAGACTTGAAGAGCACAAAGGATTACTGGAAAGCACAAGTCTGTTGCTTCTACCTGTTAAGGTGATCCACACACATCTTGACTCTCATCCATGGAAGCCAAATATCCATGTAGTGAGACGGACAACCTGTGTACTTGGAAGTTGCTGAGCAAGAAAAAGATAAGTTGAAGATGCTCTAGTTGCTATAGTTTCTGCCTTGTATCCTGTCAAAAAATAAACAAATGTAGCAATAGATTAAAGCTGATCTGTGTCTTAGGAGTGGGCTTGCCACCTTGAACCTGGAACTGTAGCTGTGGTTCTTTGATATTTATTTCCCCCCAAAACAGAAAATAACTTTACACTTAAAAAAGTCTCCATTTAGTTTTTATAACAATAATTTTTATAAAGAGCTTTTGTTCTTTATTACAAAAGTTTTCTATTTCTAATAAATGCTATGCCAAAAATAGTTAAATTGTATTAGTTAATATATGAAAAATTATCTTTTTACTAATATATCCAAAGTATTCACTTACTTACTGCCACAGGGTAAGATTCATCAAGTGGTAGTAATTTTTTAAAAGCCTCACAAATATATCTATGGTTGAAAACCTCCAAATACTTCTCCCTTTTATAACTAAACACTAAAATCTATCAATGCTCTCAAGAAAACATCTATTCACTACATAACCAGTCTTAAATCCTTTCTTGTGGTTGCCACCCACAATCTCTGTATTCCTATCTATTAATTAGTAGATAAACAGATATTTAAAAATATTCGTGTTTCCAAATGTGCATTTCCTTTTTTTCCCTCGTTCTTTGTTATGTTTTCTCCTTTCTTTACAATCACTCATTTTCACCTTAAACCTTCCCTAGAGAGGCCAACATTTAAATTCAGGAAATGCAGAGAACCTCTGCAAGATACTACACAAGGAGACCATCCCCAAGACACATAATCATCAGATTCTCCAAGGTGAAAAGGAAAGAAAAGGTCTTAATGGCAGCCAGAGAGAAGGGGCAAGTCACCTCCAAAGGGAAGCTCATCAGGCTAACAGTGGACTTTCCAGGTGAAACCCTACAAGCCAGAAGAGATTGGGGGTCTATATTTAGCATTTTTAAAGAAAAAAATTTCAAACTAAGAATTTCATATCCAGCCAAACTAAACTTTGTAAATGAAAAAGAAATAAGATTATTGTCAAACAAGAAAATGCTAAGGGAAATAATTACAGCCAAACCTGGCTTACATGAGGAAAAGAACACTAAATATGGAAAGGAACACCATTACTAGCCACTGCAAAAATACACTTAAGTACACAGACCAGTGATCCTATAAGGCAATCACACAAAAAAGACTGCATAATAACCAGCTGACAACACAATGAGTAGATCAAATCTGCACCTGTCGATGCTAACCTTGAATGTAAAAGGGCTAAAAGCTTTAATTAAAAGCCACAGCATGGCAAGTTGAATAAAGAAACATGACCCATTGGTATACTGTCTTTAAGAGACCCATCTCCTATGCAATGGCATCTATAGGCTCAAAATAACAAGATGAAGAAAAATCTACTAAGCAAATGGAAAACAGAGAAAAAGCAGGGGTTGCAGTTCTAATTTCAGACAAAACAAACTAAACCACCAATGATAAAAAAATACAAAGAAGGGCATTTTATCATGATAAAGGGTTCAATTCAACCAGAATATCTAACTATCCTAAATATGTATGCACCCAAAACAGGAGCACCCAGATTCATAAAGGAAGTTCTTAGAGATCTACAAAGAGACGTACATTCCCACACAATAATAGTGGAAGGTTTCAACACCCCACTGACAGTATTAGACAGATTATTGAGGCAGGAAATTAACAAAGATATTCAGGACCTGAACTCCTGAACTCAACATTTGACCAAATGGACCTAATAAACATATGCAGAATACTACAACAAAAACAACAGAATATATATTCTTTTTATCACCACATGGCTTATACCCTAAAATCAACTGCACAATTGGACATAAAATCATATTCAGCAAATTTTAAAAAAGTGAAATCATACCAACCGCCCTCTCAGACCACAAAACAATAAAAATAGAAATCAATAATAAGAAAATTACTAAAAATCATACAATTACATGGAAATTAAACAGCTGCCCCTGAATTACCTTTGGGTAAATGATAAAATTAAGTCATTAATGAAGACATTCTTTGAAACTATTGAGAGCAAAGATAAAACATGCCAAAATCTTTGGGACATAGCTAAGGCAGGGGTAAAAGGGAAGTTTATACAACTAAACGTCAATATCAAAAAAAATTAGAAAGATTTCAAATTAAAAACCTAACATCACAATGAGAAGTACTAGAGACGCAAGAGCAAACCAACGCCAAAGCTAGCAGAAGACAAGAAATAACCAAAATCAGATCTGAACAGAAGGAAATTAAGACATGAAAAACCATGCAAAAGATCAATGAATCTAGGAGTTGCTTCTTTGGAAAAAATCAATGAGATAGATAGACCACCCCTAGACTAATAAAGAAAAAGAAAGAGAATATCCTAATAAACACAGTTAGAAATGACAAAGAGGACATTACTGCTGACTGCATATAAATACAAAAAGCCATCAGAGACTACTATGAACACCTCTATGCACACAAACTAGAGAATTAAGAAGAAATGGTTAAATTCCTGGACAAAAACAACCTCTCAAGATTGAACCAGGAGGAAACTGAAACCCTGAACAGATCAATAATGATTTCCAAAACTAAATTAGTAATAAAATGCCTACCAATAAAAAAAAAACACACCTAGGTTCAGATGGATTCACAGCCAAATTCTACCATAAGTATAATGAAGAGTCCATACCATTTTGACTTAAACTACTCCAAGAAATTGAGGATAAGAGACTCCTCCCCAACTTATTCAATGAGACCAGCATTATTCTGATACTAAAACCTGGCAGAGACACAACAACAATAAAAAAAATTCAGGCTAATATCTTTGATGTATATATATTTCAAAATCCTCAACAAAATACTAGCAAAATAAATCCAGCACACATAAAAAATTAATCCACTATGATAAAGTAGGGTTTGTCCCTGGGAAGCAAGGATAGCTCAACACACAGAAATCAATAAATGTGATTCATCACATAAACAGAACTGAAAACAAAAAAACACATGATTATCTCAATAGATGAAGAAATGCTGTCAATAAAATTCAACATCTCTTCATGCTAAGAACCCTCAATAAACTAGGTATTGAAGGAACATAATTCAAAATCATAAGAGCTATTTACGACAGGCCAGGCACAGTGACTCAAGCCTGTAATCCCAGCACTTTGGGAGGCTGAGGCAGGCAGATCATTTGAGGTCAGGAGTTTGAGACCAGCTTGGGCAACATAGTAAAACCTCGTTTCTACTAGAAATACAAAAAATTAGCCAGTGAGGTGGTGCACGTGTGTGATCCAGCTTCTTGGGAGGCTGAGGCAGAAGAATTGCTGGAACCCAGGAGGTGGAGGTTGCAGTGAGCCAAGATTGTGCAACTACACTCCAGCTTCAGCACTGCCAACATCATACTGAATGGGCAAAAGCTGGAACCATTCACCCTAAGACAAGGATACCCTCTCTCACTACTCCTATTCAAGATAGTATTGGAAGCCTGGCCAGGGCAATCAGACAAGAGAAATAAATAAGTGACATCCGAATAGGAAGAGAGGAAGTCAAACTATTCCTGTTTACAGACAACATGACTCCATACCTAGACAACCCCATAGTCTCAGCCCCAAAGTTCTTTGATCTGATAAACAACTTCAGCAAAGTGTTAGGATACAAAATTAACATACAAAAATCTGTAGAATTTCTATACACCAACAACATACAAGATGAGAGCCAATTCAGGAATATTTAGGAATACAGCAAGCCAGGGAGGTGAAAGATCTCTACAAGCAGAACTGCAGAAAACTGATCAAATAATGAAACAATGAAACAAATGAATGGAAAGACATTCCATGCTCATGGATAGGAAGAATCAATATCGTTAAAATGACCATAGCCCAAAGTAATTTACAGATTCAATGCTATTTCTATCAAACTACCAATCACATTCTTCACAGAATTTTTTTTAAAAAACTGTTTTTAAAGTTCATATGAAACCAAAAAAGAGCCTAAATAGCCAAGGAGATCCTCAGAAAAATGAACAAAGCTGGGGTATCATGTTACCTGACTTAAAACTATACTACAGGGCTACAATAACTAAAACAGCATGGTACTGGTAAACAAACACATAGACCAATGGAACAGAATACAGAGGCCAGAAATAGGGCTGCACATCTACAACCATCTGATCTTTGACAAAGCTGACAATATCAATCAATGAGGAAACAATCCCCATTCAATACATAAATGGTGCTGGGATAAATGGCTAGCCATTTGTAGAAGATTAAAACTAGACTCCTACGTTGCATCATAGCATCATATACAAAAATCAAGTCAAGATGGATTAAAGACTGAAACGTAAAACCTAAAACTATAAAAACTCTGAAAGGTACCCTAGGAAATGCCATTCTGGACATAGGACTTGGCAAGGATTTCAAAACAAAGACACCAAAAGCATTTGTAACAAAACCAAAACTTGACAAATGGGAACCTATTAAACCAAAGACCTTCTGCACAGCAAAAGAAACTATCAACAGAGTAAACAGACAACCTATAGAATGGGAAAAATATTTGCAAACTATGGATCCGACAAAGATCTAATATACAGAATCTGTAAGGAGCTTAAATTTATAAGCAAAACACAATCCCATAAAAAAGTAGTCAAAGAACCTAAGTAGACACTTTTCAAAAGAAGACATGCATGTGGCCAAGAAGCATATTTAAAAATGCTCAACATCGCTAATCACTAGAGAAATGCAAATCCAAACCACGAGATACCATCTCACACCAGACAGAATGGCTACTATTAAAGAGTCATAAAATAGCAGATACTGCTGGGGTCGAGGAGAAAAGGGAACGCTTATTCACTGCTGGTGGGAGTGTACGTTAATTCAGCCATTGTGGAAGGCAATGTGGCATTTTCTTGAAGAAATTAAAACAGAATTACCATTTGGTTCAGCAATTACATTATTGGGTATATACCCAAAGGAATATAAATTATTCCATCATAGAGACACATGCACACATATATTCATTGCAGCACTATTCACAATAGCAAAGATATGGAATCAACCTAAATTTCCATCAATAGTAGACTGGATAAAGAAAATGTGGTGCATATGAACCATGGAATACAATGAAGCCATAAAAAAGAATGAAATCATAATTTTTGCACTAACATAGATGGAACTGGAGGCCATTACCCTAAGCAAATTAATGCAGAAATGGAAAACCAAATACATCATGTGTTCTAATTTATAAGTCAGAGCTAAATAGTAAGACCTCATGGACACAAAGACAGAAAAGATAGACACTGGGGTCTAATTATGGTGGAGGATGGGAGGATGTAGAGGATCAGAATAAATATCTCTCAGGTAGTACGCTTATTACTTGAGTGACAAAATAATGTGTGCCAACCCCCGTGACACACAGCTTACTTATATAACAAACCTGGACATGTACCCCTGAACTTAAAATAAAAGTTAAAAAAAACTTTCCCCACCCTTGATCACCTCAGTTTTAAGGATATACTTTGTTGTAAGTATTTAAGCTTTATCTTGGCAAGAATGAATTACTTCTAAAGACCTTCTGGTTTTCCTTGATCTAACTTTATGATCATCATATGATCTTCCAACCATTTGATTTATTTTTCAAATATTTCTTTCAAGCACTTTGATATAATCAAGTGCCCGGCTGGTAGGCACAAGAATTCTGGTGACTAGTCTAATATGTCAGTGTCCACATGTTAACATTTGAAGTTAAACATCAATGTTTAATGACTTTATTAATGTCAGCCAGTGCCTGAGGACCTTATAAATCTAAAATAACTGAGAAGCCCAAATTTATTGCATTCACAAACTTAAGGACTATGCCATGAGCACCGAAGTATCATGGCTAGCGAAGCTGCCTTTTTAATGTTATCTCCCTCTAACTGCTGTAGTCAGGCTTATATTTTTTATTAACATGTGTCTCCATAAGTACAACATTTTTCCTTACAATGAAGTTAATACCACTTTTATTCAATTTACCTAAGTCAAAGAGAGCTTTACAAATAGGTATTCATAAAATGCTTAAAATAAATAATTACAAATAAACACAAATTTTAGTTATTGCTCCCACATGGAAGAGATATAGAGTTGTTGTTAAGACTATGGACTCTGGAGTTATAAAATCTTGTTTGTGTCTCAGGTCCACCTTCATATTCATGTGACCTGGAACACTTAAATTTGTGTTTCAGTTTCTTTATGTGTAAATTGGGAACACTAATAATAGCATCTTCATCATGGGATGGGTGTAGGGAATAAGTAAAATAATGCATGCCAAATGTTGAGAAGAGTGCCTGGCTCATAGAAATACATCTTAACCCAATAAATATTAACCATAACATATTTTGAGCTCTCTTTTAATATAGGACTTGGGTTGCTGAGGTCATAAAATGATCTTGCAAATAAGGACTTCAGTAGCAAGGGAAGCTTTGGGATGTGGGTAACTAGGAATTGTGCTTAAATGTGAAGATATTGTGTGAGTTTTATGTGCTAATTGGTTTCCATTAGTCTGATTGGTCTAAGTCACTGACTTTCAATTAGTGGAATATTGACTTTCCTTGTAAAGTAAGTTAAAGGTGTAGTGTGATGCCAACCTAGTATTTTAAACACACCTTATTACTGGGACATGCAAAAATGTTGCTCTCTGCCAGATTGCTGCTCTGTGTCAGACTATAAATGGCTTTACTCAAATAGCCAAAAAGTGAATAAAATGTGACTAAATGAAGGTCTTAAGTAAATGTGAATAGAACTTACTAATTTCAAGAATCGTGCCAAAAACCTCTAGCATACTAAAAGAAAAACAACACGGAAATTGAGAGCCACCTAAGTAAGTAATAACAGTTGACCCTTTAATTGTTGATTCCCATCATCAACTAGACATATCATATTTTATCCAAAATGGTATTTCTAATGTATGCTCCCATTGCTGCCAGAATGAGCATCCCTTAATACATACTTGCCCATTTTATTCCCCTACTTAAAATTCTTCTGAATTTCCCTGCTTTTAAAAACCCATTCAGGCCATGATTTCCAAACTTTCTTGCTTCTTGGAGTCCATTCTTCTCAGTCAAAATAAATATTGAGCAGTTTTATTTATTAAGTAGTTCGATTCCAATGACTTAACAGGGGTAGTGTTTACGGTGTTTCACAGATATTGCTGTGTTTCCTCCTGAGATTGAATGTATCCTATGGTGCTACTGAGTGTCTTCTCTGGCATCCTGAGTTGCCTTGGTGCACAGTTCTGGAACTCTGACATTATGGTGTATCTGTTCTTCCACCATCTGCTTGCATCTGCTTAAGTTAAAAATCTGTCTCCCCTCCCTTTGAGTATTGGTCCCAAGCAAAAACTATTTCTTCATACACAATTCTCAGATCTACTGGAGAATTGTATTCATCTATGATTTTGCTCATTCCAGCTCCTCTGCCTGACCACTTTAAGAACATCTACCTCATCAGCAAAGTTTACGTCTAATATCACCTCGTTTATTAATGTTTACTTCCCTTTATCTCTGCCAGGTAGAGTGACTTCTTTATGTTTGCATTATGTTGTGTACAGACTTTTATCATAGCAGCTATATTATTTTATTTGAACTATTTCTTTGTGGCTTTCATTCTCATCTAGACTGTAGGCCCCTTATCAAGAAGTAAAATCACACCTAACCTGTCTTCATATTTGTAGTATTTTACAGAGAGCCTGGGGATTTAACAAAAATCTGACCAATGAAAAGAGGAATTTCTGCTATTCAGGGCTGCTAGTCAGGATCCACTAGGAGAGTTTAGAAGGAGGTGATTTATGGCTACAATTTCAAGTTTCAGGGTTTTCATGAAGAACATTAAAGGAATGTTTATAATTAGTGCATTCGGTATTTTGACTATCACTTCCTACAAAGATTATAAACTTTGTTTCCTCACCAGTAAGTATTGGTCTTATTTAAAATATGAATTTTTCTATCAAAAATTGTTTTATCTTAAATAAAAAGTTCATCTCTTCTCAGACTGAAATTTTACAACTTACAAAAAAACCCTATAACCTTTGGGGAGGTTTTATTCAGTATTCATTTTACCATTTGCAAATTTTAAAACATTTACTGATCACACAGTTTAGCAATATATTCATATGTATGTGACAAAATTAATTAGTATGTATCAATTTCTTAATGTGAACAAAGGTCCTGCAAGTATTAGATTAAATACTTAAAGAATACTTTGACAGTGCGTTGCTCTATAAAAGAAAATGTCTTGGCTGTGTCCCAGTGAAGCACTTGACTCTTACAGATATGGGCAAGAAATGAGATCATATTAAACTTCTCTTCCAGTGTTATAAGTATTCTACTGAGATATAATAGCTTCTTCTGTTTCCAAAGGGATACTGGGTTTTCTCAATGATTTTTTTCCAATTTAGCAGCTAATTCAATTGCCATTATATAGTTTCTTCTGCCCAAGACTCTCAAGAGTGTTTGCCTCCTGAAGCTACTGATTCTCACAACATGACAGAATATGAATTACTAACAATTCATCACATATTTAATAACAACAGTACTTTTATCTCATGCACCTTAAAAAGATTATTTTTCAGTAATGCAAAAAGCACCCTTGTGAGATAAATATGTTTTCCAGTATTGTATCTATTTCAGAAATGAATGAGCACTGGCCCAGAGGTTCTATTAAGGTCACAGAAGTCACTGGTGCACTAAGGCATGGAATTCCCAAACTGGCAACTTCAAGAACCTTGTTCTAAACATTCAGTCATATGAGTTACATTATATGTGTTTGAAGGGAAAAAAGATGGTAGAGAATACAGATATTTTTATCCTATCGGAAGACTGTTATTTTTTTTTTAAATCTTAGCTTTATTCCAACAACTTTATGGGCATTAGGAGGAGGGAAATGGTATTTGGCAGCTGTCTTATTTGTGCTAGTCACTATATTATATGTTTTACAATAATATGTTGTTAGATTTAGCCAAAGATTGTGTAAGATGGCTATTATTGCTTTCATTTTACAAGACAGAAGAAGGTTACCATCTACTGAAGGTCACATAGCTATTATGTGGAAGATTTGGGTCAGGGTGATTTCTGAAGCCCATACTCTCCCTAACTAAAAATATTTCCTTTGCATGTTGCTGTATATAAGAATTGAGGAGTATGTAAAATTATGTGACATACCTACTTTTAAGAAAATGACATACTAAAATCTAAAACCATAATTATTAATCCTAAACTTAAAAAAAAATAAATTTAACTAAAATGCTTAATGTGACCCACCTTACAGTTGACCTAAACTGGCTTAATGTTCCTCTCAGCTTGACTAAACTTTAGATAGGTTTCTTACTGACTGTAGGCCTCCATCTTCTCTTTTGTTAGAGCATTGACAAGTAAATTTCCAAATATATATTTTTTCTCTGCCAATTTTAAATGTATGTAAATCTCTCTCAGCCTCTTGCAATTTTACAACCTAGGAGTGCTTTTCCAGAGGACCTGGGAACCAGCCCTTTGAAATGTAATCATTAAGGAAGAGAGTACTTTTATCTCTCAGTATCGGTGGGAAGAGATGCCCTCCCAGATATCCTCTCTGAAGTAATCCTCTTTACATGAACACAAACTCTCTGTTATCCTTACTTTTTCAAGATTTCTTCACAACACTACCTGACACACTGTTGTATATGTGTTTGTTAGTTGTCTGTCTACCATGTTCCCACACCTTAGAATATAAGATCTGTTTTATACTGTCTGCCATGTTTCCTGCTACTGTGTTTTGTATCTTTTAGGTGGTCTTAATATGCTGTTGCTGAAAGAATGAATTTCTTCTAGGTGTCCATGAAACTGAGTAGGGATGAAGATCACCTAAAAATGCAGACACAGAAAGGGTGAATCCTGGATGGTCTGAATTTAGAACACTCAAATAAAGTCTTGTGGTGATCAAGATGGATAGAGAACTATGAAATAAACCTATTGTGACTTTTTTAGTATTTTGGAGGCCCCAATCCTTCTTTAATGAGAACTGTCATTCCAAGGACACTGGATATTCTTCTGATTGTAAAATCATTTTGCTATAGGCAGAACACGCCTTTGTGTAATTTTTAAATTCTGAGTCAGACTATAAGTAATTACTCAATTTTCTTATTTTAACAGAGATTCAGAATGTATCTCTTTAACCAAAAAGAGTTATAGCATAAAATCTTTTAAAAATGTATGCTTTTACATTGGTTTTGTCCTGTGATTGATTTGATGCCCAAAAGTTGTAAAGTACGGCTAAATTTGGGAGCCAAGTTATTAATAATTAAAGACTGATTTATCTTTGATGAAGAGTCAAAGATGGACTGATTTAATTACCATGAAATCTGGGGTTTTGTGTAGTTATTTCTCAAAACTTAGGATATTTAATGACAGATTTAAAGAAATGAAATCGTTTCCTCACTAAAATACTTATCTTAGTTCAGCATATTTTCTGCCAGCTCTTTCTAAGTGAATTTGAAAACTCGGAGTCTCATGTGGACTATGATTCATATTTTTAAATCATGAAATATATTTTCTTCATTTCAGAATGCAATTTTCCTACAGATAAGAAGTTGGATTCCTTCTAATAGAAGAATATAATTGCTGACTGATAAGATTATAAATTTGCAAATAAAAGATTCAGGGTATATTTAATGAAACAGAGGAAGAATAACAACATCATAGGAACCCACCTGAGTTGAAGTAGGATATTGCAAGTATGCTGTGAATTTTTTAGAAAGGTTATATATGAAATAAAATAACTCAGAACATGAAACAGTTTGGAGCCTTTTAGATATATCAGTGAAAAACTGTCTGAGAAGCATGAGGTATAGACCAATTATAACATTAAAAAAATGTCTCCATTAAAAGTATTTTAAAAGTATATCATATTTTAATATGATAAAGTTACTTTAGTAGAATTTAAAGACAAAAAGTTTTATGTAAATATAGCCCACGTGTATCCACAGTAATGTTCTTTGGCTTCAAATAAAAGACCAACAAATGCTACAAATAAGAAAAAAACTAGTTTTGATTTAGAGCAGACATCTTGTCAGTGGGTGATTTTAAAGTTAGCTTTTCAGTAAACAAGCTAGTGAGTAAAATGAATACTTTTAGTGCAGCAGTGACTTTTTTCCCAAGGCTGAGATTTCTGTTTACAGAGTTCCATGACTGATTCCTAAGGTTCAGTTCTCTTATCATGCTGTATATTTTTAAAAGCTTTATTGAGATATAATTCACATATTATACAATTCCAAGTGTATGATCCAAAGGATTTTAGTATATTCATGGAGATATACAACCATCACCACAGAAAATTTTCCAACATTTTCATCACCTCAAAAAGAAATTTCTTTGTGTGTTTTTTGTTTTTGTTTTTGTTTTTTTTTATTTTTTGAGACGGAGTCTCGCTCTGTCGCCCGGGCTGGAGTGCAGTGGCCGGATCTCAGCTCACTGCAAGCTCCGCCTCCCGGGTTTAGGCCATTCTCCTGCCTCAGCCTCCCGAGTAGCTGGGACTACAGGCGCCCGCCACCTCGCCCGGCTAGTTTTTTGTATTTTTTAGTAGAGACGGGGTTTCAACATGTTAGCCAGGATGGTCTCGATCTCCTGACCTCGTGATCCGCCCGTCTCGGCCTCCCAAAGTGCTGGGATTACAGGCTTGAGCCACCGCGCCCGGCCTTCTTTGTGTTTTAATGATACCTGGGCCTTTCTCCTGCAATTGTCCTAAAGTGTGGATGAAGAAAGAACCTTTACAGTTTGATAAATTCTTTACTCCGGTTACTCACCTTCTCCCCAGTCTGAGACAAAGTGGGTTTACAATGGAAACAAAAAATAAAAATAACCCTGCATCATAACTACAGTATAACAATGACAAATAGTGAGTCTGGATATATGAGAAATTTGAGGACCAGTGTATTCACATTCACTTCCAGAACACATGGTTCTCTGCATCTATTTAAATGTGAAATATCTTTTGCTTTCTCTCTGGGAGGGAACTAAATTGTGTTGAATTCTATACCCCTTGAATCTAAAGAAATATTGAGTGATTTTCATTACAATTCATTGAATCTTTGTGTGAAATCCAAATTACCTTACCACTAAAACATTCCTATTCTATCTTTCACATAACTTCAGTCTTGCCTTCCAAGCCCTCACCATTTCCTCTTCCAGCCTTCCAAACCCTCATCATTTCTTTTTCCAACATAAAATGAATTACAAGCAATTTCCACAGAATTAGTTGTTCTTCACATATACCATCTTTTAATGGCCTATGGGTAAAATTTTTTAGTAAACGTCCCTCTTGGGAACTCCTAATTTATATGAGTATAAAATATCCCAAGAAGGCTTAGAGTGAAGACTCCTGTGTTAAAAAATCTTTTCAATATTCTTGGGCATAGAGCACTTTATTTGTAAAATTTATGTTAGCATACAATGGAACACAGTTTGGAAAAAATACTGTGTAATTATTCTCCTGTTTCATTACCTCTACATTGTTTGGGAAGAATGAATTTTTTGCATGCAATATTTTCATGCTTTGGGTTATATTACAAAGATAGATTTCTTATGCCTGAAGTAACAGATCAGTATCATATACACTCTTAGATATTTTGCGTAGGAGTTGCTCAATTTCTTCCAAAGGATTTCTTCTGGTTACAATATATTTCTGTTTCCTCCCTTGCACATTTGTTTACATTTGTATCATCGTATTTTAAATCTTTGTTAACATGAGAGGAGGAATGGGGTATTTTATTTCAAGTTATTTTATGAAATGTTTGAAGAAAACTCTATAACTTGTATCTTTCATTAACGCTAACATTTATATTTCCATATACTTTTATTCAACTTGAAAACTATTTTTCTACGAACCCTCTTGTTTTAGTTAAAATAGTTCTAATTGGCCGGGCGCAGTGGCTCAAGCCTGTAATCCCAGCACTTTGGGAGGCCGAGACGGGCAGATCACGAGGTCAGGAGATCGAGACCATCCTGGCTAACACGGTGAAACCCCGTCTCTACTAAAAAAAACTACAAAAAACTAGCTGGGCGAGGTGGCGGGCGCCTGTAGTCCCAGCTACTCGGGAGGCTGAGGCAGGAGAATGGCGTAAACCCGGGAGGCGGAGCTTGCAGTGAGCCGAGATCGTGCCACTGCACTCCAGCCTGGGCGACAGAGCGAGACTCCCTCAAAAGAAAAAAAATAGTTCTCATTTAGTTTTTGCTCTTTGCAACCAAAGAAGAGTATTAGTATCAAGTTCAAATAGAGTTCTCAATTAAACATTTTATGACCTTTAAAAATAACTTTAAAATTTATTAAGAAGAATCAAGAGACGTGTAGAAAATTTTAATGTAGCACAACTAAAAATCAATATTTTTAGGCCATAGTAAAACTTAAACAGATGTTATAATAGTTTTCAAATTGAATAAAAGTACATGAATTTCAGAATTTGATTTTGGGACAATTAGTCAAAGATGTCAAAAGGCTCAAAATGCTTGATTAAAACAGAGTCATAGGTCACTGTAATATTATATAATATTCATTTAACTAGAATAATAATCAGAAGGCTTCAAAAGCAATGTAGAAATTTACATGGATTACAAACCTTACTCCTTCAAAAGCTAAGTTTTCCTAAGTAACCCAAAACCCAAGAAAGACAATGTAGCAATTATCTTGATAAAATATAATATCTTTGTTTAGGCTAGTTACTAGAAAGTAAAGAAAAACCGCAGGCAGTCATTGTTTCCCCTTACAGGAAGCTTATTTAGGTAACCTGGAAGTCAAACTTGATGAAAAAGGTACTTGAATTATGCTAGACACAGGAAAAATGTGTCTAAGGTTATGAGAGTACACTATATTATAGAGGAATATAAACAAGAAAATGAGTATCTTGAGCTCTTAATAACGGCATGGGGAAGTTTTCTGGTTACATGGAACAATTTAGACATAAAGAAAGCCAAGTGTGTAGAATCTAATTATATTGGAGGAAAGCATTGCTTTTCTAGGTCTTCAAAATAAACATTTTAGCATCAGGCCACTAACACAAGAGTTAGAAGTGGAGAAACAAGTTACAAGAGTTGACCAAAAAATTTGAACTTCTGAGCTATAAATCTGAGAAATTTCAAAAGGAAAACTTTACCTCAAGAAATGAAATTACCATTTGAAAAGAAAAGGGCAGCATTTTAAATTTGAAACTAGAAAAATTAAATACATCAGCAAGAAATGTGGCAGAAATAGAAACTGTCTGCAGTTTAGAAGATGGCATTAAAGATACAGATTTTAAAATAAAAAATCAAAACCTGTTGGCAAATTTATTAAGAGCAGGGCAATACTTCAAGAAAACCTTGAAGGAAGCCCCCTTCCTCCACAGGCTCAGAATGCTTGCTCGGGCTCCCCGGCCTCTCCCTGCTCCCGGGCGCCGGACCTGGTGCAGAGCAAAATTGTGTAAGAGCCCACGCACTATAGCAACCCAGCCAAGTGTGCGCATGCTCAGGCCCGCACAGACAGGCCTGCCTCCTGCTGCCTTCTCTTCCTCCAGATTTTGGGTGCCAACAAGCATGGGAAGCAGGTGGGGGAGCTGAGGGGCAGGGGAGCTGAAGGCAACTCAGCACAGACCTCCAGGAGCCCCACAGCACAGAGAGCCTGAGCGTCATAAACCGCAAGTTGATAGTAACAGGAGGCAGACAAATTCCTAAGCGGGAAGGGGCGGGTCCCCAGTGAAACCCCACCTTCAAGCCTGGGATGGCCTCAAGCCTGCAGGCCGCGCTGCCAGTTCCCTGTGGAGTCCGGGACCCACAGTGAGAACTTCACTGAAGCCTTTCGGCCAATTGGATGGTGCTTTTTCCGGGCCCACCCATGACCACCCATGGACCAATCAGCATGCACTTCCTCTATTCTGAGTCCGTAAAAATTCCTGGGTTCAGACAGACACATCTCTTCGGGACGACCTATCTATGGTAAGGATGCCTAATAGTCTCCTGAGAGCTCTTCTGTCACTCACTAAAGCTCCTCTCCGCCTTGCTCACGCTCCAGTTGTACATGTAACTTCATTCTTCCAGGATGCAGGGCAAGAACTCAGGACCCACCACACGGCCAGAGCAAAAGGAGCTGTAACATATTGCTGGCCAGCTCACCAAACTACAGATGGTGACACACTCCTGGACTGCGGGAGTAGAGCGGTGACCCTCCTGGGGTCCAGACCTTGGGATTCCCCTAGCCAGAGATGCTGTAACACTGTAGGCCTCCTGCTGTCTGCCTAGGCTGGGCAGCCGCCCCACATGACAGGAAGCAGTGGCAGGGCTGGGCCAGCCTAAGGGTGGGGGAATTGAGGGCGCTGTAAAACAAACGGGGTGCACCATGCCCCACCTCCCCACCCCCCTCTCGCCACACTGTGGGCTACAAAGAGAGAAGAGCTGCCGCCCTGCTGGGGGCCCGGAACCCAGGGCTCCCTAAGCCTGGGCTGTGACAAGCTGTAAAACCCTCTTGGGGGCTCTGCGGTTACTAGCGTCTCCAGACTTTCAGGTACCACCATGTTTCCCTGTGCCAGCAGCGGAAGATGCTTTTGGTATGACTGGTTCAGCCGCAGTCTCGCCCACCGCCAGGGCCTATGCCCGTGCCTGGAGCTTCCCCTCCAGCCCAGCTGGTGCGCCCGGTGAACGCACCCTGATCTTGCTGGCTCACACACGCCTTGCCGCTCACCTTTCCTTTTAGTTTACATTTAACTAACCAGCTTTTGTCTATTTTAAAAATTATTTTATTTTTAGATATGTCTTTTTTTTTTTTTTTAAGACGGAGTCTCTCTCTGTCGCCCAGGCTGGAGTGCAGTGGCGCGATCTCGGCTCACAGCAAGCTCCGCCTCCCGGGTTCACGCCATTCTCCTGCCTCAGCCTCCCGAGTAGCTGGGACTACAGGCGCCACCACCACGCCCGGCTAATTTTTTGTATTTTCGGTAGAGATGGGGTTTCACTGTGTTAGCCAGGATGGTCGCCATCTCCTCTCCTCGTGATCCGCCCGCCTCGGCCTCCCAAAGTCCTGGGAATACAGGCGTGAGCCACCTAGATATGTCTTTCTAAAGAGACAACATCATTGTATTGTGCTCTTTTAAAATTCAAACCCTTACTATTTCTTTTTTTAATAGAGACATTTTAAAGCATTTATATTCATTTTGTAATGTTATCCTTGGCTTAGCTTTTGTCACTTAATTATCATATTTTCTCTAATATTGCCTTCTTATGGTTTTGTTTGTTTTTCTCTTTTGCTGGTGGACTAGGATTTATTATCTATTGAAACAATCTGGTAGTTCAAAATTTCTATTTTTGTTTATCCTCACTCCTTTTTAGAAACATTTTTATGCTTTCCTAATTACTATATTAAACTCTGTGCACTTATTTTAGCTGTAATTTATAGAAAAAATACTTTTACATTGAATCAACTTAAAATGAGGCTTTACACCTTTTTCATAAAACTAAATTTGGGTTTCTTTTTTGCATTTTAATTTTAAGTTACTCTGTGTATATGAATTTTTTCAAAATTAATCATTTTTTTAATTAATGAAGGCAGTCTAAGTGATTCTTTAGAAGTGTTTGCACTAGGAACATAGTTACTGTGTATATTATGCATGATTGTTGGGACACTTTTCTAATCAGAATTTGCAGGCTATGTTTTCTCTTTAATATACAGGTGAATGTACTGTATGAATAACACTTCAATCAAGTTAATCTAGTGTAGAAGCTGTCCAATGGTGGCTTCTCCTTCCATCACCTAGAAAGGTTCCTAGTGCTATGTCAGAGAGTGAGGCCATTGCTCTGAGTGGCTGCCTCTCTGAGAAACATTGTCAACATTTGACTCAGTAACTGCGTGTTTTTCCCATGGTGATTGGGAGTACAACAGATTCTCTAGCAAAGCAGTCCCCAAACTTTTTGGCACCGGAGACTGGTTTTATGGAAGAACATTTTTTCACAAACCCAGGTGGCATGGGAAAGGATGATTTTGGGGTGATTCAAGTGCATTACATTTATTTTGCAGTTTATTTTTATTATTATTACACTGTAATACATAATGAAATAATTATACAATGCACCATAATGTGGAATCAATGGATCAATTGGGGCCTTGAGCTCATTTTCCTGCAACTAGACAGTCTCATCTGAAGGTGATGGGAGACAGTGACAGATCATCAAACATTAGATTTTCATAAGGCGCATGCAACCTAGATCCCTCATATGTGCAGTTCACAATAGGGTTCATGCTTCTATGAAAATCTAATGCTGCTGCTGATCTGACAAGAGGTGGGGCTCAGGTGGTAATGCAAGTGATGGGGAGAGGCTGTAAATACAGATGAGATAATGTAGGTGATGAGGAGTGGCTGTAAATACAGATAAGCTTTGCTCACTGGTCTGCCACTAGCCTCCTGCTATGCAGCCCAGTTCCTTAGAGTCCATAGACAGGAACTGTTGGGAATGCCTGCTCTAGCAGACAGGTGAATCTGGAGAAATGTGGTTACTATTGCTCTGGTAGATTACTGAATCATAAAATCCAACAACTCTCAACTGTAAGAAATACCTTGCCCTGAAAATAAGGGTGAGAAAGGGAATAATAATAAAATTCATGTTATGTTCTTTGATAATTTGCTCTCACTAACACAGTCTTCTGATTTAAGAACCTGGGTGTCAAGGGTGTTAAATTAATTGTCCACAGATGGGTTGTGGAGGATTGAAGTAATTATTCTTTCTGTTGGGGAGATCTGGCTTCACTGTGGAAGCTGTTGTTGACCTTAATGTATCCCAGGGATACTAGAAGGATAGTAACCTTCAAAACTGGAAAACTTAACCAACATCAAGAGTGAAAGAAGGCTTGGAAATCAGTATTTCTAGACACTAGTATCAGCTCCTATACACACTAAAACTAGCTTTGAGATAGGTAAGTATAAGAAGTATCCTGGTTGTCTGGCTTAACTTCCTTAGGATGTTTGCTAAATTGTCCCAACATCTTTTAGTTACATCAGAATTACTGCAGAACACTACATGGTTTAAGTCACACATATCATTTTTTAAAATCAAATTGCCTTGGATAATATCTGACTTAAATTCATGTTGCACCATTTCTTTTCTTTCTCCACAACCTATACAGCTGAATTTTATCCATTCTTGCCCTATGGTAATTGTAAAAACAGTATACAATAATTTTTTTCCTAAAAAAGTTATTATATTTTCTGAATTCTTAAATTTTTATTAACACTTTGATCTGTTATGCATTAATTTAATTATAAACTTTGCTCCTTGAATGTTTAAGGCATTAACATTCTTATGCAATTGGTAACATTCTTATGTCATGTGTCACTATTTTTATTTGATTTTTCTTTACGTAGCTTTAACAAAAAGACACCTACGTAAATGCAGTGTTGAAGAACAGGAAAAAATGACCCTCATTTAATTTTGGCTGGGTGCTGGCAGGTTTTGCTTCACTCTTTTGAAGATGAAAGGCAGGTAGTGAGTTAATGCCCAATACTGTGGATGACACAAACTAGATATTCAATAACTACTTTTTCTCCTTCTAAATGTGAGACGCCATTTAGAGCTTCCCATTTTTGTACACAGAGATCTTTTCTGGGTTCTGCAGTGGGAACAAGAATTCCCTTTCCAAGGAGTTCTAATTTGGAAAATGGCAGAGTAGAAAATGGCAGGGTAGAATAGGCTGAAAGTATCTTTAGATTACTTTGAGAATTCTAAGGCATAGAGACAAAATAGAGGATTAGGGATTTAATTTTTCTTTGGAAAGTCTTTCTATATTTGTGTGTCCAAGGTTAATAATGGTTCAGTTTTTCAGGTTGGCTTTTTTCCTATTTCCTTGAATTAGAAATTTTTGTTAAGCAAGTCAAAGACTCATCTTATTTATGTTCTTGTCCATTCTTACAGTGTGAGTCAAGGATAAGAATCCTAGTTATGTTATAATTGCCTAATTGACTTTTCCAATTATTGAGGATTTAGGAAAAAACTAATAAAATTCTATAAAATACTTTACTTCAGATTTAAGGTTTTTTTCCCCTTGGTATTTGGATATTCTCATGGAAATTTATAAAACAGGAGGTTGACGTCTCTAGCAATTTTAGTGCTTCATTGTCATGCTGGAAGTCAGCCTTTCCACTCTCTTAAGACCCTTGAAGCCTGAGTGATTTTACTGAAGACTTGATGGCTAAAGCAGAATATATAACCTGAAAACCCTAGACTAAATCCAACCTGCAGATGTATTTTAATAGGTCCACATAAGGGTTTGTTTTTAATGGTAAAATAAACATAGCAACATAAGCTCACCATTGTAATAATTTTAAGTGTACTATTCAGTGTCATTAAGTATATTCATATTGTAGTGCAACCATATCACTAACTCCAGAACCTTTTCATCAACCCAAATTAAAATTTACTCAGTAAAAAATAATTTCCATCTCTTCCTCCCCCCAGCCCCTGGTAACCACTATCTGCTTTTTGTCTGTATGAATTTGACTGCTCTGGGTACCTCAAATAAGTGGAATCATGCAATATTTGTTCTTTTGTGTCTGGCTTATTTTGCTTAGAATGACGCTTTCAAGGTTCATACATGTTGTAGTATATATCAAAACTTCCTTCTTTTTTTAATGTTGCTGAATGATATTTCATTGTATGTATATGTCATATTTTGTTTATTCATCTGTTCATGGATATTTGGGTTGTTTCCACCTTGTGGCTATTTTGTGAGTAATTCTGTTATGAATATTGGTCTGTAAATATCTTTTCAAGTCCCTGCCTCTGCTTTCAATTCTTCTGAGTATGTACCTAGAAGCAAAATTGCTAGATCAATGGTAATTCTATGTTTATTTTGGAGGAGAATCTCCAAACTGTTTTCCACAGTGATTTTACCCTTTTACATTTTTTTTCCAGCAATGTATGAGGGTTCCTTTTTATTTTTTTGTGAGACGGAGTTTCGCTCTTGTTGGTCAGGCTGGAGTGCAATGGTGCAATCTTGGCTCACTGCAACCTCCACTTCTCATGTTTAAGCGATTCTTCTGCCCAACCTCCCAAGTAGCTGGAATTACAAGCACCCGCCACCATGCCCAACTAATTTTTGTATTTTTAGTAGAGACAGGGTTTCACCATGTTAGCCAGGCTGGTCTTGAATTCCTGACCTCAGGTGATCTGCCTGCCTCTGCCTCCCAAAGTGCTGGGATTACAGACTTGAACCAGCACACCTTGCCTCATTGTGGTTTTAATTTGCATTTCTATATTGCGTTTTGAAAAAATAGTCGATATTGAAATACCTAAAGATTTTACATAGAAACCTTGAATTCCAGCTTATCTTGAAAAACCAGAAGGTGTGATAATATATATTTCTACCTTTCAGCCATGAAGCTGAGAAGTGGTAGCCCTTGTTAGAGGAATACATACTTCCAGACCAGGTATATGCTTCCTATTTTGTCCCACGCCACCTTATATGGCCCACTCATTTATGTTATTTGCATATCCATATAAATAGTAAGTTTGCAGTCTCTGTCATTTAGTCATCCCAGACAACATATGTTTTCATCTGGGATTAGTCCATAAATATTCTGATATTTAGTTGCTGTGGGGTGATACTTAGTTGCTATGCTGTGACGATAATTGACACAGGTCATAAAAAGTAACTTAGCAGGCTGAGTGAAATTATAATATTTCAGTTATTATTGCCATTTTAGATCAATAAACATAACGTTTGTGGGCAGGTTTTGACTCAGAATATGTCTTAAATTCAAATTATCCCCAGGAGTGTTGCTATTTTGAGTGTTTAAAAAATCTAATTAAATTAAAGAAACATTTGGAAATTGCCTACAGTACTTGCACAAGCAGTTTTTGTGAAAAACAAAAAAAAGTAAATAGCTATTTTAATGGGAAAAACATTCAGCCATGAAGTCTATTTTTCTTGTCTTTGACTGTAACAAAGCAGGTTAGACTGGAGTCTATTCACAGCCACAAAAACCAGCACCTCCACAATGTCGGCCTAAATTCACTGAAACTTTTCCTTTCTGTTAAGAAAAGGAGAGAGATGAGATAATAATAGCAGTGATATGATGCATTCTGTTTCCATACAAGGCCTGTTTTTGAGTCCTGAATGAAGGAGGAGTTAAAGGCAGAAATGTGTAGAGTAATTTTGGGCAAAGTCAGAACTGCATTGGGAACAAGGAAAACATGTGTTGTACAGAATTAGGGATAGTGTTTTTTGCCTCTCTGTGCAGTAAACAACAATGCAGCCAGAAGCTTAAGAACATTTGTCAATGTTTGGCGATAGCAACCTTTGCATGAATATTACTTATTTTTCTGATGAGCACCACCAATGTTGAGGCTTCTCTGAATGGTGGGAAGAGGAGTTGGATAAGCAGAAGACAGAGCAGAAGAACAAGAACAGACCAGAGGCTGTGCAGTAGCTATAGTTGAAAGAATGATGTGTGGATCCACATATGAAAAACCTATTTGGGAACAGTCAGAAACAATAAGGACATTTTGGAGTATTCTAATTTTCAAGAATATATTCCTGCAACTCTTGCCATTATGATTTTGAAAAGAAAGAAATCTGCAAAGTTACCTGGAATTATTGGGTTACTAATTTGTATCAGTTAAATGCCATCTATTGCACAACAAACAAGATTCTTTTCTCAATGGGATTGAAACAGTGAGAAAAATGGTATATTGCATAACAGAAGTCCAGAGCAAGTGTAGCGTTCAGGCATAGTTCACATTTCTGCCGTCATTTTGGTTTTGCCCTTCTCTCTAAGTCTGGTAATGGGGAATATGCAGTCATTCCAGGTACCATATTTAGCTGTGTTCAGAGAAAAATTAAGGGAAAGTATTGCCAGAGGCCCCCCTAGACTTCTCTTTGCATGTCATTGGCCAGAAATAGGTGAAATACCCCACTGCAAGAACACAGTGGTTAAGGAAAGGAGAGTTCTGAGCTTAGCTGGGATATCTCAGATTACCCTTCTGGGGTAAGAAGCAGAGGTCGCCTTTCCCTCAGTCACATGGGATAGAGAATGAACTTGAACAGAAAAGGAATTCAAACATAGATAGATGAAATAGAAGTTATTTAAACTATTAGGAGTGTCCATCCTTCTTTTTCCCACTCTACTTCTCCCATTATTATTTTCGGGGGTGTATTCGTGTTTGTAAGCTGTCCTTATTACTATTTAGTATTAAAAATTATGGTGAGAATATGCATGCCAAAGTAAATAAAGGAGAGATTCTGAATAAGAGAGAGTTTGGGAGGTAGAAAAGAGTTACATGACCTAGCTGTAATGATTTAATAATTTATACAATTTTGCTATAAAATACTGCTTTAGATATTGGATTGGATATAGCCGAGAATTAGAAATTGATAATTATTTCATTCTTTATTTTTTCAATTCAATGCTTTCATATCAATAGCACTAATAATGTGTTAAGAACAGATCATATATCACCAAACTTTCCTTTGCATAACTCCCAACATGCTAAGTTCAATATAAATTCATATGTATTGTCAATCTTATTTATGAGAACATCATTTTTCTGAAATTTACTTTAAATATATTTATACATGTATAATGCATTTACATTATTTTTTGTTCTTAATTATTAAGAGAGTAAGTCTACACTCATTAAAAAGTTTACAAGAGAATTACAGGCCGGGCCCCGTGGCTCAAGCCTGTAATCCCAGCACTTTGGGAGGCCGAGACGGGTGGATCACGAGGTCAGGAGATCGAGACCATCCTGAGCTACACGGTGAAACCCCGTCTCCACTAAAAAATACAAAAAACTAGCCGGGCGAGATGGCGGGCGCCTGTAGTCCCAGCTACTCGGGAGGCTGAGGCAGGAGAATGGCGTAAACCCGGGAGGTGGAGCTTGCAGTGAGCCGAGATCGCGCCACTGCACTCCAGCCTGGGCCACAGAGCTAGACCCTGTCTCCAAAAAAAAAAAAAGAGAATTACAAACAACAATTTCTGAAATAATTGGCTTTCCTTTTATGCAAACTGAATTAAGAAAATGTACAAGATGATAATTTTTATTTAACTTTCACAATTTGTTCCAGTAACTATTTGAGATATCTACAAAGTAACGCAGTTTATATAGTACATGTTTCCAGAGGAAATAGATTTTGAGATCAGGGTTGCGAGGATATGCGTCAGGCCAAGATTTATGTTAAAGAAGATGCGACAGGAAGGCCTCCTAATGGGTTCCACACAAATATCAAGGCAAGGAAAATTGATATTTACTGTTAGAAGGAGTGCAAGAAAATTTGTTTGCTGCATTATAGGAACTGTGGTTCTTGAGATGATGGGAAGGAGAACTTTAAAGAAATATTGTATTGAAAGCTTCAGAAACCACTGAGTGACCACTTACATTTGCTTGGTAATAGCAGTTGTTTGGGGGAAAGGTATAATACAATTATTCTAATCTGCTGTAAAAATTTTGCAGAAAATAAAGAGTATCTATGTTAACTGATAGTGTTGGGATAAGAGCAAAGATATGCATTTTATTGCTAATTCATATTATGGATGGTGCCCTAATTTCAAGGGGGCTTGATTGCACTTCACTGCAGTACTTGAAAAAAATTTTATGTAAATTATTCAAATTATACAGTTTAATGTTTTCAATTAGCTATGCTTTATTGATTTCTAAGATTTTAAAAATCAGTGATGCACATTTTTGTAACTATTTTTATATTAATCATATTTCTAATTAGCTTGTAGTCTCATATAATTTCTTGATAATATGATAGACTCCTTTAAAATCCTGAAGATACATTTAACTAAATTTTCATCACAATTGACAAGCTGCAATTTTACCTGACAATGACATTTTTTAAAGTACCTGAAAATATACTAATTATATTTTCCTCGAAAAGATTTAAAGTGATCATTAATTAGTGCACTTGATGTTTTATCTCTTGTCATTGCTAGTTATTCTGCCAAGATGGTAAATACAAACCCACAATTCTGTCCATTTATAATGAGCCACTAAGTTTGCAACACTTGATTTGAAATTTGAATTCCAGATGGCAAAACCCCTATTAGAAATATTTGTGGAACCTGCAACTCATTCAAAAATTCTATAGATTTAAAATGTGCTTAGCCATAAATATGTGATCATTATAAGAAGTTTTACATAGAAGTGCAAGTAGCCCATAAATGCCTTTACATTTTCCATGCTAATGTGGATGCTGCTATAAAATTGCAAAATATGCTGTGGCAATTTTTATCTAGTTTGTAGTTCTTTGCTTTTAACATTGGTAACACACTGATGCACATAAGGCTCTCTTACTTATTTGATTAAAACATCACCTGGGGTGCGCCCAAGACGGCCAAATAGGAACAGCTCCAGCCTCCAGCTCCCAGTGTGAGCAACATAGAAGACGGGTGATTTCTGCATTTTCAACTGAGGTACTGGGATCATCTCACTGGGGTGTGTCTGACAGTTAGCACTGGTCTGCGGGTGCAGCCCGACCAGCGAGAGCTGAAGCAGGGCGAGGCATTGCCTCACCTGGGAAGTGCAAGGGGGAAATTTTCCTTTTCCTAGCCAAAGGAAATTGAGACACACAACACCTGGAAAATCGGGTAACTCCCACCCTAATACTGGGCTTTACCAAGGGTCTTAGCAAGCGGCACACCAGGAGATTATATCCCACACCCCACACCTGGCCCAGAGGGTCCCACGCCCACAGAGCTTCCCTCATTGCTAGCACAGCAGTCTGAGATCTAGCTGCAAGGGGGCAGCGAGGCTGGGGGAGGGGTGCCCGCTATTGCTGAGGCTTAAGTAGGTAAACAAAGCCGCCTGGAAGCTTGAATTGGGTGGAGCCCACCACAGCTCAAGGAGGCCGGCCTGCCTCTGGGGACTCTTCCTCTGGGGACAGGGCAGAAACCTTGGCAGAGGTAAATGCCCCTGTCTGACAGCTTTGAAGAGAGCAGTGGATCTCCCAGCATGGAGGCTGAGATCTGAGAATGGACAGACTGCCTGCTCAAGTGGGTCCCTGACCCCTGAGTAGCCTGACTGGGAGACATCCCCCACTAGGTGCAGACTGACACCTCACACCTCATACGGCGGGGTACACCCCTGAGATGAAGCTTCCAAAGCAAGAATCAGACAGCAACACTTGCTATTCAGCAATATTCTATCTTCTGCAGCCTCCGCTGCTGATACCCAGGCGAACAGGGTCTGGAGTGGACCTCAAGCAAACTCCAACAGACCTACAGCTGAGGGTCCTGACTGTTAGAAGGAAAACTAACAAACAGAAAGGACACCTACATCAAAACCCCATCAGTACATCACCATCATCAAGGACCAAAGGCAGATAAAACTACAAAGATGGGGAAAAAGCAGTGCAGAAAAGCTGGAAATTCAAAAAATCAGAGTGCATCTCCCCCTCCAAAGGAACGCAGCTCATCGCCAGCAATGGAACAAAGCTGGACAGAGAATGACATTGACGAGTCGAGAGAAGAAGGCTTCAGTGAATCAAACTTCTCAGAGCTAAAGGAGGAACTACGTAACCAGTGCAAAGCAACTAAAAATCTTGATAAAAGAATGGATGAATGGATAACTAGAATAATCAATGCAGAGAAGACCTTAAAAGAACTGATAGAGATGAAAACCGTAACACAAGAACTATGTGACAAATGCACAAGCTTCAATAACCGACTCAATCAACTGGAAGAAAGAATATCAGCGATTGAAGATCAAATGAATGAAATGAAGCAAGAAGAGAAGTGTAGAGAAAAAAGAGTAAAAAGAAATGAACAAAGCCTCCGACAAATATGGGATTATGTGAAAAGACCAAATCTATGTCTGATTGGGGTGCCTGAAAGTGAGGGGGAAAATGGAACCAAGTTGGAAAATACTCTGTAGGGTATCATCCAGGAGAACTTCCCCAACGTAGTAAGGCAGACCAACATTCAAATTCAGGAAATACAGAGAACGCCACAAAGATACT
>NW_012117354.1:2755667-2757418 GCF_000951035.1 Colobus angolensis palliatus
CAGGAAGGGGATCATCACACACCAGGGCCTATTGTGGGGAGGGGGGAGGGGGAAGGGATAGCATTAGGAGATATACCTAATATGAATGATGAGTTAATGGGTGCAGCACACCAACATGGCACATGTATATATATGTAACAAACTTACATGTTGTGCACATGTACCCTAGAACTTTAATAAAAAACAAAAACAAAAAAAAACAAAACAAAACCACCATAACTAGATCCCAAACTTCTCATTTCAAATGTATAGCCTATCGTTTTATAATAAACTTGTTTCTTAGACCTAAAGGTATAGAAAAAAATTTGAAAATCCTTTCATTACTCATAACCAAATTCAACTATTTTAAATCTATTTATTATAAAACAAAACTTTATTTCTCACTTACTAGATGACAAGTACTCTTCTACATGAGTGATAAGATAATGAGACATAAATCATACAATTAAGTTTGCTTATAGATAAAGTACATGTTCCCTTGTGCTTTCTTAATATTCTCAATACTTTAATCAATACTTTTCTTCTCTAGTCTCATGAAAATTATTTTTGTAAATAATTTTTGTATTTGAAAATTGCAAGAAACCCCATGGTAGATTTCAATGGATATGGTATTTTGCAATTCATTACATCAAAAAGTAGACTCTATTCTCCCACTCATTTAATCTTGATTAGCCTTGGGGATTTGGATTGACCTATGAAATATGGCAGAAGTAACAATTATATGAATTCTGGAACTTAGGGCATATGAAGTCTTGCAGCTTCTGCATTTGCCCTAGTGAAACATTGTCCTTATGATGCCATGTAAAAATGCTAGTTTGGTTTACTGGGAAACAGTGGGACACGTAGAGGTGTACAAGACAACACACACTATTGGACGTGTGAGTGAGGCCATCATACCCCATCTAGTCCAAATAGAGCCATCAGATGACTGCAACCACTTAAGGTGACCCCAGTTGAGACCAAAGTAACAACTAGCTACCTGAGCCCAGATCAAGTTGTTATACTATAGACTCTCTAGCAAATAAATGGTTGTTCTAATTCACCAGGTTTTGAGGTGGCTTATTCTTTAGCAACCGATAACTGAAACGGACACATACACTTACTTTAAAGTAGACTCATTAGTCTCCACTGCCTTCACGAATCAGAATTTGTTCAAAGTTCTTCTGTTCCAGTCCTATGACATGCCTATAAAGGTCAGCAGTTCCTTTTCCCATATGTTCACTATTTCTGTTCCCATTTGTAGACATTATTTTTTCATCTTTATGAAGAAACTTCCCAATCTTGTTTATTTCCCACTAAACCTCATAAGGAAACTTAGAAAAAAATAGACATTAGAAAAAGAGGAATAAATACATAGTATATGTGCCACAAATTTCTCTCTGGCACTTAAAACTGACGTCACTAATTTATCATTTTTTTTCTCATGCAACAGTGACATCGCTTAATAATAAAAATTGATCTAAACTGGCGCATAAGATACATTTTCTTACATCTAACCATTCTATTAGTGTGGCTTCTGCCACACTGAGACTATTCTAAATTCTTAGTTGAATGTTTCATCACTGCAATGTAAATTATCTTGCTTATGTAAAACTATTGCAATTTTGACCTCTTAACTCTTATTTTAGGACAACATTGTATTTGGTGCATTTCCACTCTTCTGTCATGTTTCTAAATTTCATTTTGCTTTCAAAGTGTTTGAGGAAAAAAATATCTCTTTTGCGTAATCCTTGATTTTGGTATACCAAGAT
>NW_012117354.1:2758553-2761254 GCF_000951035.1 Colobus angolensis palliatus
TATTAGCTTATAGAAACATCTCTAATTTTTTTCTTGATGACTTTGTATCCTGCATCTTTACTAAATTAATTTATTAGTTAGAACAGTTGTGTGTGTATGTGTTTGTGTGTGTGTACATGTAATCTCTAGGGTTTCCTGTATATAAGATCATGTTGTCAGCAAACAGAGACAATTTCACTTTTTTCCTTCACTACTTGGATGTCTTTGATATCTTCCTCTTGCCTAACTCCTCTGTTTAGAACTTCCGTTACTAGATTGAATAGAAGTGGTGAGACAGGGCATTCTTATTTTACTCCTGATCTTAGAGAAAAATCTATCAGCTTTTCAGCTTTTCACTGTTTAGAATGTCATTAGCTTTGGACTTGCCATATATAGCCTTGATTGGGTTGAAGTACACTACCTCTTACCTAATCTATTGAGTTTTTATTGTGAAAGCCTTTTGAATTTTGCCGAGTGATTTTTTACACCTATAAAGATGATTATACAATTTTAAATCTTCATTCTATTAATATGGTGCACCTCATTTACTGATTCACATATGGTGGAACATTTTTTCATCTAAGGGTTAAATCCCAGTTGATCATGATGAATGATTATTTTAATGTATTGTTGAATTCAATTTCCAAGTATTTTGTCAAGAAATTTTGCATCTGTGTTCATCAGGGATATAGTCCTGTAATTTACTTTTTTGTGTATTGTCCTGTCTGGCTTTGGTATCAGGGTAATGCTAGCTTCATCAATAAGTTTGGAAATATTCCCTTCACTTCAGTTTTTTGAAAGAGTTTGAGAAAGAGCAGTATTAGGACTCCTTTAAATGTGTGTATAGTTCAGCTGTGAAGCCAACAGGTCCAGGGCTTGATGGGAGGTTTGTTAAAACTATTTCAGTTTCCTTGTTTGTAATTGATCTATTCAGATTTTCTATTTCTACTTGATTGGGTCTTAGCATATTGGATGTGTCTAGAAATTTATCTGTTTCTTCTAGGTAATACAGTTTGTTGATGTAGAATTGTTCAGAGTAGTGTCTTGTAATTCTTTGTATTTCTGTGACATCTTTTGCAATGTCTCCTCTTTCATTTTATTTATTTGAGTCTTCTTTCTTCTTTTCTCAGTTTAGTTAAATGTTTGTCAATGCCATCTTTACAAAGAATCAAGTCTTTCTTTCATTGATTTTTTTTGTATTGTTCTCGTCTCTAGTTCATATATTTCTGCATAGATCTTCGTTATTTTCTCTTTTTTGCTATCGTTAGACTTAGTTTTTTTTCTAATGTTTTCTAATTCAAAAAAATTTGAAAATCCTTTCATTACTCATAACCAACTTCAAATATTTTAAATCTATGAGAAGTTTTACATAGATTTAGATTACTTTTTCTTTTTTTTTCCTGATATAGGCATTTATTGATACATACTTTTCTCTTGAAACTGCTTTTGCTACATCTCATAAGTTTGGTATATAATGTTTCCATTTTCATCAGTCTCAGGGTGTTTTTTGCTGTCCCTTTTAATTCTTTAACCTATTTTTTTTCAGAAGCCTGTTGTTTAATTTCCACATATTTGTGAATTTACCTAGATTTCTTCTTTTATTAATTTCTAGTTTAATACCATTTTGATTGGGAAACATATGAGATACTTTTTAATCTTAAATTTGCTAAGACTTGTTTTTTGGCCTCATATATTATCTATCATGGAGAAGGTTATATGTGAACTAGAAAAAATGTATTCTGTTGCTGTTGGATGTAATATAGTGTTTATGGGCCTTTTAGGCCCATTTGATCTAAAGTAGAATTGAAGTTCAATGTTTCTCTAGTAATTTTCTGTGTAGATGATCTCTCTATTGTTCAAGGAGGGATATTGAAGTTTCCTATTACTGTCTTGCAGTCTTTCTCTTTCTTTTGATTTTTTAATAATTGCTTTATATATTAGGTTCTTTATATATTTTATGCTTATACATATTTACAATTATGTTCTCTTGATAAATCGATCCCTTTATTATTATATAATAATATTCTTTGTCTCCTTTTACAGTTTTTATCTTAAAAGTCTATTTTGTCTGTTATAAGTGTAGCTACTCCTGTCCTTTTTGGTGCTCAATTTGCAGAATGTCTTTTTCCATCTCTTTACTTTTAATCTATGTGTATTCTTGTAGGGATATAAGTTGGAGCTTCCTGTCTAAAAGTACATTCAGTCACTCTATGTCTTAGGATTCGAGAATTTAATTCATTTATGTCCAGGGTAATTATTTTTTATTTTTATTTTTATTTTTTGCAGTGCAACTTTTTAATATTTAAAAATGGGGTGTGGAGTGTAGACACCAATCAAGATAAATGGTTAAACTGTGGTATATCCATACAGAATATGACTCAGTAATTTTAAAACGGGCTATTCATACATACCATAGACAAATTTCAAATTCTGTTGCATGAAGATAGCAAACAAAATTAACACTTTATAGACAGACTTACATAAAATTCTAGAAAAGACAAATTTACCTATAGTGAAAACTACTCAGTGGTTGCCTAGGGATTTTGGGGGAAGGAGAGCACTGAGAGAAAGGTTAAGGGCCTGAGGTTAACTTTGGGGATGACAGATCTGTCCAACACCACTGATAGGGTGATAGTTTCAAGTGTGTGTGTGTGTGTATCAAGACTTACTGGTACACTTTAAATATGTGCAATATATTGCATGTTGGTTACACCTCAGTGAA
>NW_012117354.1:2761923-2802698 GCF_000951035.1 Colobus angolensis palliatus
TGATCTTGACCTAACAGTAACACGGCCCTGGAAATTCTGAGATTTCTGGATACCTGATCCCATTCAGCCTCAGTGCCTGGACTGTCTGTGGATGTGTTTTTACAATGGGTACTTCCCCTCTAGTTCGCCGCAATCTCCCCAATCCCAGTTATTCACATCCAGTATTTATCAATTTTATTTCCCTACTGGATGCTTTATATCTTACGAACAGTGGCCTGTGTACCAGATTCAGACCTTCAGGGAATATGGCCACTCGGCAGGTCCTGAGGAACAGCTTTCCCTCAACAGTGCTGGGGAACATGGGACATATGCTGGAAACAAGATATTCAATCCATGCTGTTTCAAAACACTCCAGGCTGTCACAGCAGTGGCATCCTCCTCAAGGTGAAATATGGACTCTCTAATAACTCTAAAATCCAGACAAATCAAGTCTATACAAGATCTGAATTCTTACTTAACAAGCTTTGTCAGCTATGGAAGTTAACATCAAAACTGGTATGTCCAGGGTAATTATTAATAGGTAAGGACATGCTACTGCCATTTGGTAATTTGCTTTTTGGTTGTTTTGTAGATCCTTTGTTTCTTCCTGTCTTCCTTTGAGATTTGATGGTTTTCTCTGCTGTTAGGCTTTGATTTCATTCTTTTAGTGTTTATGCAACATCATAAGGTTTGCTTTGTGGTTACCATGAGGCTTACATAAATCATTTTATATGTATAAGAGGCTATGTAAGTTGATAATAGCTTAATTTTAATCACATAAAAACACTATATTTTCATTGCTCCCTCTAACATTTTATGATTTAGATATAAAAATTTACATCTTTGCATACTTTGTTTTTATCTATAATTTTGTTTTTAATTAAGTCTTATGAGCACACATAATTTTTAAATTTGTGTATGTCTCCTCTACTTTCATCCTTTTAAGTTGGCAAAAGTACCATTCCCAGTCATAAATACACAGCAGTTCTACAGTTTTATGTTTCTGAATGGCTGTTTAAAGACAGTCCTAAATTATAACTTAGTGTGACTTAGATAGTAAAGAATTCAAGAGTGACGTTTACCTTGCTATTTTTAAAGCATCTGACCTTATAGATGATTGATAAAATGTGAGAAGTGTTAAATAATCTTTATTTGATATTACACAGAAACCACGCTAAAATGCCTTTCAATAAGCAAAAGGAACCATTTTAGATACAGGGAATTCTAATTGCATTGGCATAGTTAAGGCCAAAAATATAAAGTAGACATTGCCACTTTAGCCCTTGCGTTTATGAGACAAATGGACACAAAACAGTGAAATCTTGCTTCGCTCTGAGGCAGTGAAGGAATTTCCCCAGTATTTAAATATATTCACATAACCAGTTATATAAATCTAAATATAAAATCAATCTCCAATAAGTTTTAAGATAGCATTTGCCATCTTTGTAAAAAGTTTAATATTACTAATGAAGTCCAATTATGTCTTTAGAAGGAGTAAATAGTGACAGCGTTTACTGAATCAGAATTACTATTACAATTGAAAAAAAAAAAAAAAAACAGATTCACTTAACCACAAGCCAGTCTTAGTTATATCAGGACTACCCAACAAAAGATATTCTGTCAGTCATTTATGATCTGAATTCTGGTGTATGAGATCTATTAAATTATGGTACATATAAAAAAGTCATGAGACATTTCTATTTTCTAATAAATAAGTCAGTGACCAATTGTTACTTAGTAGCTTTTTCTGAGATAAGCGATCAAGTCTGCCTTTCCTGCCTTCTTAACGACAGAAAATATCATCATTTTGTTCCAGGATGTACTTCTTAAGATTCTCCAAATACTCCTTCAGTGTATCCTCTCCCCAGGTGATGCCTTTGTTCTTATTGGCATCTGTGTACGAGAATCCAATGACCTGACCTGTCTTCTGCCCAAAGAGACCATGGAGATTTAGCCCAGTCTCTGCTTGCCTTCCTTTTCCACGGTACGCCACTGGACACACTTCTGAATAAAAATCTTTTTGCCTTTCCCAACATCACTCATATTTAATTCTATCTTTTGTTCCTTGCACTGAAAATGTTCCCACTTGGAAGCCAGACATCCTGCTCTATGCTTTGTGTAATTTGTAGCACTTAACAATTTATTGTAGCCAAAGTTGTTTTTAGTAATTTTGTCTTATAACGCTCACGTCATAGATAAAATTGTTTTATATACCACATTTTAATATTAGAGAATTTTGAATACGACTCTTTTTTTTTTTCAGTTATTTGACTTCATGTGCTTTATGTTATTAATTAGCAGCCCTTCGTCTCAACTTAAATAAATCCCTTTAGCAGTTTCTCTAGGGCTGACCTAGTAGTGATGAAATCTCTTAGCTTTTGTTTGTCTGGAAAAGTATTTATTTATCTCTCATTTCTGAAAGATAGTTTTGCTAGGTAAAGTATTCTTGGTTGGCAGGTTTTAAACTTTTTCTTCATCATTTTAAATATATCCTTCCACTCTCTTCTAGCCTGCAGGGTTTCTGTTTAGAAATATGATGACAGTCATATTGAAACTACTTTGCATATGTTTCTTTTCACTTACTGCTTTCAGAATTCCTTATTTTATTTGAATTTCGATGGTTTGAATATTGTGTGTGTTGGTGAATTTCTCTTTGGATTAAATTTAATTAGAGATCTCTGAGCTTCATGTATCTGAATGTATGCATCTTTTTTCAGATTTGGGAAATTTTCTGCCATTAATTCCTTAATTATAGTTTCTATAACTTTTAAAAATTCTTCTTCTGGGCTTCCTTTCTGCAAAGGTTAGTTCTCTTGATGGTGTCCCATGATTCCTATATGTCTGCTTTGTTATTTCAGTATTTTTTTGTTTTTCTCCTCTTTATAATTTCAAATGTTCAGTCTTCAAGCATACTGATATTCTTTTCCTCTTGATAAAGTTTGCTGTTGAAGGTTTATAATAAAATTTTCAGTTCAATTGTTGTAGTCTTTATTTCTAAAATTTCCATATAAATTTTTTGTTTTTTAACAAACTTTAAATTTTATTTATACATTATATTCCAAAGAAATAGAAATATATGTAGTATAAACATGTAGTTTATATATAATATGAATTATTTATATATAATATGAATTATGTATGTATATATAATATATACATATATGTAATATATGAAATATATAAATATTAATACATATTAATATAGTATATACTATATATTATATATAAATATATTATATATGTATATACTATATGTATATATAAATATATGTGTATAATGTATAATATATGTATAGTATATAATATATGCTAATATGTATTAGTACTAGTATATTTAGTATATTTTATATACATGCATATATATATATATATATGTACATATTTACCTGTACTCCTTTAGGATGAGTATTCTGAATGCTTTGTCAGTCATTTTATAGGTGTCTGTCTGTTTAGAGCTTATTATTAGAGGTGTATCAGTTTCTTTTGATGGTGCCATATGTCCCTGGTGCTTCTTAATTCTTGGATACTTGTGTTGGAGTCAGCACATTTCGGATAATGGCCACATATTCCATCCTTTGCAAGTATTTTTTAGCAGTGATAGACCTTTATTATTTGGTCTAGCCTGGGATTCTGAATAGGCCAGCCGGTAGTAACCTTGGGTAGACAGACTTTAATGTTAGGTTCTTTGGTTGGGCTGGGACACTGA
Organism: Colobus angolensis palliatus; assembly: GCF_000951035.1. Lineage (NCBI taxonomy): Eukaryota > Metazoa > Chordata > Mammalia > Primates > Cercopithecidae > Colobus > Colobus angolensis. The sequence goes on from NW_012117354.1 coordinate 2,765,609, forward strand.
TTGTGCTCTGCAGTTGAGTGGAGCTGCTGGTTGTGCTTTGTGTTACAGTGATACCGCTGGCTGGATTCTGTGGTCAGGTGGAGCCACTGGCTGGGCTTTGTGATCAGCTCTAATTGGGCCTGGTTGCAGGCTGCATTCCCTGGATGGGCAGTACTGCTGTTCATAATTTGTTTTTGGGCAAGACTGTAGGCTGGACTTTGAAACTTATCCACCAAGGATAAGGTCTTTGGGGGATTCTTACTTGGCCACATGAAATGATGATTATCATATTAGTGAAATGCAATGAATAAAATGTTAGCTTCAAGAAGGCAAGGCTTTGCTTGTCTTTTCCAATAAAGTATTACCTATACCTAGAACAGTTATTAACATATACTAGAGGCTTAGTGTATGCTTTTTTAATGTCGGAGGGATGTTGAGGAAACCACAAAAGACTGAGAGATTTAAGTACAATAAAACTGAAGGCTATCAAGCAAATTGTTTATGATGAATGATGTACAACAAATTATACATAAAAAAATTAAAGGCCAAATAAAAACATGGAAAACAATTTTGTGAATTGATATCATAATTAAGAAACACATTAAATCCCTGAGAAATAATTGCCATCACATTAAAATAAAATATAATAGACTATAAACAAACTGTTTAATAAAAAGAAAAACTTACAGACAAAAGCAATTAAAAAGAAGTATGTGTATAACGCTGGTATTCAATGGTTCAACTGTGAAAAACAAATTTTTACTTCTTAAATATTCAAAGATTTAAAAATTATTCTTCATTTCTAATAAAGTTATGTGGGAAAATTAATTTAATTTTAAAATTTGCAGTCACAAGTATAAAATATAGGGACAACAGGACAATGTGTGCTAATCATGTTATAATTTTTATCATTATATACTATAACTTAATTTTTAATAATTTAAAACAAACAGTTTTTATATAAATATTTAGCCATAGGAAAATATTTATTTTGATAGTAGTTAAAATTGTGATGTATCACAGACAGTCTCAGAATCATTAAAATAAAAACTTGGCTAAATAAATTATGGTACATCTCTGAAGAAAAACTGTAGCAAATGTATGTTGTTGTAAATAATAATTCGATTACATGCATCCACTCACAATAAACCTCTTAGATATTCATAAGTAAAATCATATCTTATTTTGCCTACATGACCCATGTGTTTCAAATAATCTCATGAATCTAATATATTCCTTGTTTGATTTCCACAGATACAGAATCTAATGCTTAGTCTAAGTTTTTCTTATGTTATCTTGACAGAATAATCTAAAAATGAATGATATTATAAAGGAACATTGGATAACCACAATCACAATTGCAATAAAATACTTTAAGTACCTCTTTCAATATTCAATAGACAAAGCAAGGAAAAATAATGCTATAGAATATTTAATTGAGGCTATTAATAATGCTCAATTAACATTCATTGAATAGTGCTCGTTAACTTTGAGCTAATAGACAAATAAAACCTGACAACAAAAGATTTGTGCATTATTTTTTTTGCTTTCTATGTAATTAAGTTCTACTCTTTTCTGCATTATTCCTTTTGTCACTTTCTTGAGTTTATTCTGATGTATATTCTCAATTCCTAATTTGTATATTTCCTTAATTTCAGTACTTTTTTTCTTGTTAAAAAATGGAATTTGCTTACTAGTGGTGGATAACGAACTGATTTAGCTACCTTGGAAAATAATTTGCCATATTGAATACTGTTTTAGCTGCACATATTTAAGACTCAGCGCTTCTACTTAATCCTAGGAATATACTCCAGGAAATCTCATACATGTGTACAAGTATATGTACTCAAGGATGCTTATTGTAATTTGGTTTATAATAGGGAAAAGTGAGGGAAAAAACCAAAGATATATCAAAAATGGCAAAATATATTGTATAATTATCACATATTACAAAACTACATAGCAGTAAAAATTAATGACTCAGATTGTCATATGTAGTTTATAAACATGGATAAAGAGTAAGCAAAATGTTAAGTGAAAAAAGGAAATTGCTGAAAGATGTACAGTATGGTAGGTTATTTGCTTTATATGCATATATACAATTATATATAATATATACATATCAAACATATGTCCTATATTTAATACATTATCTGCATGTGTGTGTTGGTGTGCGTATGGTAATACCTGTACAGTAAAACTATTAAAAGTTGCTTTGGGTTAATATATGCAAAATTTAGGAAGGTTGTCATTTCTAAGTAAGAAATGAAGGAAAAGGTTGGGAACACTAGCAAAGGGGATTTAATAAAAATCTGTAATGGTGTTTTATTTTTATTTTAAATAATCAAAATTTAAGATGCAAAAATGTGAATAACCAAATTGAACGGTAGAAACATGAATGTTTCATATATCATTCTATTTATTTAGACTTAAAATAGTTCATAATTTTTTAAAATAAGTAAACGAGGGATCATTGAACATCCTCTTATCCTCTCATATTCCCATTTTTTTGCACCAACCTACTATGTGCCCTTGGTGTCACCTCCATTCTTCTCATTATTGTATCTTCTCTCCCAAGTTAGACTGAAAACCCTCTGAGCTCAGGAACCTTGTTAAAGAAGTTCTTTATCCTCAATGAAGTAATACAAAGTTTTGGGGGAAACATAAAAATATTGCATTCTTAGTTGTCATTTTTTGTATTGTCCAACTTCTAAACCATTCTTCCTTAGATAGCAGACAAAAATAAATAATTTTACAAAGATATCACAATAATAAAGAACAGAGATAGATGAAAATAATATTTTTGCCATGTTGAAAATAAAATATTATTTTCATCTATCTCTGTTCTTTCATTATTTTCATCTGTCTCTGTTCAATTATATGCAAAATATGTTTGGCTCTGTATATTTTTGAGCCAAACATATTTTGCATATAATTGGTACGTAGTGTTTTTAGAATTGATTTTATTTGTTTTTAAATAGAGAAGGAGGCTGTGCTATATCACCTAGGCCGGTCTCAAACTCCTGGGTTCCAGCAATCCTCCTGCCCCAGACTCCTGGGATGCTGGGACTACAGGTACAATCTTCACTTGTGAATGTGTAGGGTAGATGCCAAACACCTGTACAAAAGTGTAACATTTAGTCTCTCTTGCAGATACTTCTGTATATTTTAGTAAAGTATGGACATAATAAACATCTATAAATATAAAATGCATTTAGAAACCAAAAACTAGACCACTCTCCTTGGGACCTTGGGAGGCCTCTTAAGTAGATCTCATAGTAAGAATAAGGAAAAATACAAACGGAAGCCTTCATGAGAAGGCCATTAACAGTTTCCTAACAAAAAGAAACACTTTGGGAAACCTAAACCATATGGAACAGAAACGTTGTATCAAAGGCTATGAAACACTTTCTCTTTCTTTGTTTGTGTTGTTTAATATTGCTTCCTCTTGGAGTCAGGGAACCTCAGATAAACTTGGTTTCCATATTAAAGAGAAAATTTCTACTGATTTAAACTAGTCACTATTCCTCTGGGTATTGGTTTTTACATCTCTTTGCCTGTAACTTTATGGTTTGCACCTCAAAGAATTTTCTGACAATACTTTTTGTTATGTTCCTTTTAGAATTATTAAATAAAACTCTTTTTCCCTTTGTCTCTCTTCAATCACTTTTCTGTGAGTTCTGAGCTTCACACTCTCCTGCTTGGGACTTCTCAGAGCTTTAATGATTGTAAATCAAAGCATATTAGCTGTCCAGGAATAAAACTGTAAATGAGCTTTGAATCATAAGGGAATTGTGATTTTTTTCTTTACTAGCAATAGAAGTTTTTTTTTTTTTTTCAATATTATGCCTTGAAATTTGTCTAGATGAGATATGCAAGGTAACTTTTAAAATGTGTCTCACCGATGGGAAAATACCTTGACTGTAATGCTTGTCTGAGGTGTACGCCTTATTTCTAAACCTCAAAAATGGAATTTTAAAAATATTCTGAAGCCTATGTTTTCCTTTTAATAATTTAAGAAAATATCTCTTTTAGAGGATCATTTATGCTGCACAGAATATCAATGTAAATTCTAATACACCAACTTTAACTTACTTGAAAAGTATCTTTGAAGCAATTATTATCATACCTGAGAAATAGCAAAAGTTTTTGAAACATTTTATTATTCGAGAAAAACGTTTTGTCATCTGTGATAGTTGTGCAATTCAACACAGTATATGATGATTTTTAATTAGCAGAATTTTATATTCAAGGGTTATATCTGAGTGAAAATGCAGAATGATACTTAAACAACAAGACTTTCAGAAATAAACCAAATAATTTGTAGGTACACATTAGGATATTTCCATTGTAAGTGAAAACTCTAATGCAAATTGTCTTAAATGTTTTTTTTTTAATATATATAAAATATAAATCCAAAGATAAACTCCAAGGGCGATATGAACTTATTTTGAAAATCCCCCAAATCTGGGTTCTTTCATACCCACTCAGTCAACATTAACTTCACCCTGCCCCATTTTCCCATGCTTGCAAGAGATGTTCTGTTTACATTTGCCATAAGGAAAGTAGAGAAACCTCTCCTAAAAAAGTGTAAAATAGTAGTTCTCTTCACACTAATTGGGCGAGCTTAGGTCACATGCACAAACTTGAGTCAGAAATTATCACCAGAGAAAGAGGTAAATACATTAGTGCAAAGTTAATGAAGCTTTAGACCAAAACTTGCATGAACTTTTACTAAGACCTGGAGAGGATTCCTTAACAATGTACTCACATGTTCACATTTTATTTATTTCTTTTTGATGAAAATTGCAAAATGAGTCATTTTAAACTTCAATTAGTTAAGATCTTTGTGTGTTTGAACTCTGACTTAGCTTTTCTCACACTATTCTTCATTGCAGATGATGTTCAAGCAGCTTTGAATATTATAGGAGCTCTTGCCAAGAAGAATTTTGTTTGGAGTTCTTTTAGTTTGGGGTTCATGGGGCGTATTTATGTGGTTTGCAGTCAACTTCCTCTTTAGTTGATACAGTGAAGTTTTGCTAGACTTCTTCTGACTTACTGCCCATTTTGCATAGATTGAATTATGATATTAACATATTTTAACATGTTTGGCACTGGAAAGTTGTCATTAATGATGGAAAAAAAGATTCAAAATATAAACATAAGAAACTAGTGTGTGGAATACTCTTCCACTATCAGATGAGTAAAATTGTGAGCTGAGGATTCAGTTCTCATCTATAACTTACTAAAATGGAAGATTTTTCTTATTTAGAATACATATCATACCATAGAATATGTAAGTATTATTGAATTATACATTTTCCCCTTTTTACTGCAAATTACATGAAACAGAATTTATTAGAATTCTTCTGTTTGTAGGGCACAGGCCTGTAGCAGAAGTAAAAACAAGTTATTAGCAATAATAAAAACTAAATTTGAATTTAACTTTACTAGATAAAAGCCTGAAGTATTTTTTTTTATTCTGCTGTCGGCATTGAATCTATGAAACTATAAGAAGTGGTGATCAAGGGCTATGCATTTTGAAAAGGAGGGAAATTGGCCGGGCACGGTGGCTCATGCCTGTAATCCCAGCACTTTAGGGGGCTGAGGCAGGAGTATCACTTGAGCCCAGGAGTTTGAGACAAACCTGGGACACAGAGAGACCTTGTCTCTACAAAATTTTTTCAAAATTAGCCAGGCATAACAGTGTATACCTGTAGTCCCAGCTGCTCAAGAGGCTGAGGTGGGAGGATTGCTTGCACCCAAGGTATTGAGGCTGCAGAGAGATATGATTGTACCACTGAACTCCAGCCTGAGAAACAGTGACCCTGTCTAAAAACCAACAATTAAAAAGAAGAAAGAAAGTAGGGAAAATGTACTATAGAAATGAACTTCTTGTAGTTCATTAAAGTTATATTATTTTTGTAAATTCTGTTATATTTATAGTACCTTTAGTCAGCTTTAAAATTTTTAATTTGTTATTATTAATTTTATTTTCAATAAATATTTAGTTGTACCTATTCACAGTTTTTGTTATTTTTTAAAAGAGATCCCCCACATTTTATAGGCTTTTGAGCCCCAAAGAACGTTGTTCCACCTGAACAAGAGAATGAAATGCATAGGTAGACTACATAGGCCAATCGGGATTCTTCTTTGGAAACAAAAATAGGATATATTATTGAACATGACTTGGGTTCTTCTGGAATGGGAGGAAATAGAGGCTGGGCGACCTAATAGGAGTTTTCAAGTCAGAATAAAAGAAATAAAATAGATTCAAATGAGTTAATTTACAGTTTTAAAAATACCAGTAAAGTAAAAAGAAGAGAAGAATCTTCCATGTGTGTGCAAGAGCAAAGAAGATCCTACATGTTTTATGGCCACATTTCTCTTCTTTTTTCCTCCAGACAGAAATATCCATTAATGAGAAATGTATAATACACAAGTCTGAGTTTATAAAATAACTAAAGGGAAGCGTTAAGTCAATAATGTAAACATTCTGATTTTAAAAAGAATGCATGTCAAGATAGTTGATAGAGATATCTGTTTTCTACATAAATCTTGTCTCAACAGAAAACATATGGATTACTGCAAATAGAATAATTCTTGATGTGTTTAATGACATAGACAAAAGGGAGACTATAAGGATACTAAAATAACCTGGAGTCAGCAGCTGCTGACGTGGTACCACCCTTAGACTTAAAGGAACAAGAGATAGCATGGTTATTGGAAGCCAGAGGAATAGAATGGGATTTGGGTGATGTTTATTGAAAGGATTAGCTAGTTTGACCTCATTTTGAAAGGGAAGGAAGAAGCCAGGTAATATTCTGACCTTACTGTCCGCTCTTCCTCTTTCTTTGTTCCTCCAAACTGCTAGGTTTCTCCACTGATTGGACTCAACTGGAAGTCAGAGGAGTGAGAAACCGTGACTGTGCGATTCATACAGATGAACCTCCTGAGTTAGAAAGAAGGACAGATAATAGATATGGAGGAGAAAAATAGCACTAGATACTAATGAATGAATGATACCCAAACAATTTTAATTTAACTATGTGAGTGAAACAGATTATTTGTGGTAAATAAAAGGTTAAATTCGTTGTGTACTTCAATTGATTGGCTATCTAATGACATGGAAAATGGATAGTCACATATATTCAGCTATGCACAAGACAGTTATTTTTCTGAGTTGGGTCACCTGCTTCCAAGAAATATGTATCACCATTCACATTTCTCTCATGTTCATTATTTCTAATATTATTCCTTCTTTCTATCAACACTTTCAATATTACACATAATTATATTTGAAGAATCTACACAGTTCATTTCACAATTGCATTCATATAAAAAAAGAAGATACAAGAACATTCGTTTTGAAGAGAAAAAGAATAGTTCTGTTACTTCTTTAGCTCAGTTCCTTAAAGAGATAATAAAAGGAGTACACTATAATTTAAATTTACAGAGTGATTATAAATAATTTTTAATACAATTATTACATTCACTTGTGCTGTTAAAATATAACACATTTTTAGAAAAATGTTTAATCTATTTGTTTGATTCTTCCCAAATGAAAAGCTCAATCTAGATCCTAAAGTGAAATTTCACATTTTCCCCAATAAGACAAATGTACAATGACCTTCAGTTCATTTTATCCAAAATAATTAAGGAGTTATAGATTATAAGATAAATGAGATAAATGAGATTCAGTCTAAAGAGTTTCATGTATATGTTACTTGTGTGAGTGTGCGTGTGCATATGTATGTGTGCACATATGTGGTAGATATATGTGTGTGCATATGTATGTGTGCACATATGTGGTAGATATATATCACACATACCACATATGCCACGTATGGGATATCTATACATACATACGTGTATGTATGTGTGTATATATGTATACACATATATACATACACATCAAAGGTGGTGTAATCACACATTTAAAAAATACAATGGACTACTTTCTGGGTTCCTTTGTGAGCACTCATTGGAAGAAAGCTTTTTCAGAAGAAAAAAAAACCTCTGCCAGTTTGTTTATTAATTATCACTGGATTGCTTTTACAAACAGTTGTTTTCGTCCACTATTATTTCAGAAAGATTAAATTGTTTTAAGAATATTTTTGTCTTCAGACTTGAAAAAGCTGTAGCAAAGAAAATCAGCCCCTTTGGTCCCACATAAATAACTTCCCTTAGTTTGTGCCACACCTGAGTCTGGGATCGTATGGCATCTTGTTTTGGGGATTTCCAGCAGTTTTGCCATTGTTTAAATGAATTTGGCACTGCTTGTTCATTTCTACCTTCATTCTTACTCCCTTTCTCTTCTCTCTCTACTTTTATTTTAAACAAATATTTATTGAGCACTGACCCAGGAATGGCTCTGGTGATGACTGTAACATTAAATAGAAGATCTCTGACTTCAAAGCATATTTATGTAGTGAGGATATTGACAGATAGAGAAGCAGGATGATAAAACATGACAAATACTGTGGTACAGGAAGTTCAGGGTGCTGGGTGCACACATAGTGTGCTCCTAACCTAGATTTGGCTTCCTGGAAGAAGTGATATCCAAGTTGACATTTGAGTGATCAATAATAAGTAAGAATAAGTAGGAGTCATCCTAAAAGAAACAGTCGACAGGTCAGGGAGGGAATTCCAGGCAGGGAGATCCACAGGAACACTAGTAGAGGGGCAGGAAAAGAGAGAGAACTTGAACTAGTTGAATGACATTTTTAATCTCCTCATTTCATTTTGCAGTGTCAAAGATAGCTCGTATGATGCTTCTGTTTCCGGGAAACAAGTTGTGCCACATCTCTTGAAGTTTGTTTCAGGATCTTTAAAGCATATTTTTTTCTGTCTAAAGAGTATCCCTTCACAAACTTTCAGTCTGTAGTAAGCCAATTCTATATGTTTGGGGTGACTGATCATGGTTTGCCATTTTATAATTTTTAACACTGTTCAAAAATCCAGGGCAAAAGCATTGATTACTAAGTTAGTTCTCATCTGAATATTGGTAACACCATCACTCTGTATCTTTGCTTTAAGTAGTGATGGGATGACATCTTCAAGTTTCAGCATCTCTTTTAGGTTTGGTGTCTTTAGCACGTTGTTTTCCTCCTAAGTAGATTCATACGAGCACTAACCCACATGGGATATCATAAAGCAGTTGAATTTAAGAGAAAACTGTCTCCCCCAAAAAATACATGTTCAGATGGTATGTACTGTCCTTCAGCTATGTGGTTATTATGTAGACAATCTATCGAATTTTAGATAGCAGAAAATATGTATATAACACACAGAGACCTATTTTTACAGTGATAACTGGGGTGTTGTCTTTGACATATTCCACTGCACATGTTAACAGTGTTTTCTAAAAGTGATTTTCCCATATCAATTAGGTATTTTTACCATTCTTTAAAATTCTAATATCTATTACTAACAATTATTTAGCACTTTCATTATGTCAGGCATTGCATCATCTAACATTGTCAAAACCTTATGAAGTTATAATTATTATTTTATATTTGAGGAAACTCAGACCCAGGAGGTTAAGTACTTTGTCTGAAATCACAAACCTAGGCTGTAAATGCACCGGTTTGTCTCCAGAATCTGTACTTTTAACCATGGACTCTCAGAGAGGAAATAGGCAAAGTAAGTGATTCTGATGACAATCAAAATTGCAACATGATACACATGAAAAAATTTTAGATGATGATGACTGAGACTTGCTTATATGAAATTAAGCTTGATGAACAATTAAAACACTAATTTGTCTTTCCTGTGTGTATCAATATCATTTAATTGGAAACTTTCTTGTATTTTTGTATTTTTTGTTACACTCAGCATTTATTCCTCTTTAAAGATGTTAAGTCTTTTATTTTTCTCTATTAATACAGCTGTGGGCATAGGTGACTCCACCTTTAAAGTACTCAGGAAGCTTGAGTGGCATCTAAATATAACCATCTGGTAAATGATTTTCTGGAATCCATTTATAGAATCAATTTAGAGCTGTGCACACTATAATTTTGAAGTGTTTTCATTCCAGGAAAATGATAATTTTATTTTGGATAGTTATGCATGAAATACTCCGTGATTGTATGGTTCCATTAGTAAATGTGCTGCTTCCATCTTGCCAACATTAATCACAAATAAGGGTGCCTATCATCTTGGCTTTCTTATTACCCAATATTTATTATGATTATTGCTATTGATTTTATTAATGCAGAAGCATTCTGCTTTTATATAATTTTTGAAATGCATTCTGAAAAATTGTTTAAAATATAAATAAGTAAAATTTACAAACACTTTTAAGTATTCCATTTTTTAGAGCAATAGACATTTACTGAGAGGACTTTATTTGTGGATAATGCATTTGATGTGTTGTATATAATTAGAGCAAGGAAAATTAGTTCAAGCAAAAGTAGAAGCTTGACTTTATTATTCTCACATCTCATTTCTCATGGCTTTTAGAATGCCCCATCTGAAGCCAATCATTCATCTCATGCTAATTTTGGGATTCCAGCACTGTATCTATACGGTTTAATCTCCTCTCTTGCTTGAGCAAGTTTCTTCTCTCTGCTCCGATTAAAGCTTAGTTCTTCTCTGTACTAATCTCCTCTCTTGTTTGAGCAAGTTTCTTCTCTCTGCTCCAATTAAAGCTTAGTTCTTCTCTGTCCTTTTATCAATTACTTTTCATATTAGAAAATTTTCAAATAATACAAATTGCTAATGGTTTAATGGATTATGTGTCCTTACACATTGTATGAAAACTCTTCATTTCAATACAGGGTTGTTGGAAAGGGCAATACTTTAGTCTTAAAAGACGAATATTTAAATGCGCTATATTGGCTCACATAAGAAGTATAGGCATATAAATTTTGACTCTAGGTGTTTTTATATAATTCTTTTTATATAGATATTTATTTATGGTTATATGATTATCCCTGAAGGAGGATATCACTTAATCAAGAGCTTTGAGAAACATGTCAAACAGGGTTGGAATAAGATTGAGGTTAGTGAGAAACTTGGCTGTGGCACTATATATATACACACACACACATATATGCATATATACACACATACGTATGTATATACATATGCATATATACATATACATGTATATATGTATATACGTATATGTATATGTGTATATACATATATGTATATCTGTATATATATGCATATTTTGCCTAACATGAGTGCATTTTATTTTAGTTTTTATTTTTTGAATTTTAAATTTTTGTGGGTACATAGTAGGCATATGTATTTATGGGTTACATGAGACATTTTGATACAGGCATACAATGCATAATAATCACATCAGGGTAAATGGGATATTCATCATCTCAAGCATTTATCCTTTGTTTTACAAACAATCTGATATGATTTGGCTGTGTCTGCACTCAAATCTCATTTTGAATTGTAGTTCTCATAATCCCCAAGTGTCATGGGAGGGACGAGGTGGAGATAATTGAATCATGGGAGTGGTTTACCCAATCCTGTTCTTGTGATAGTGAGTGAGTTCTCAAAAGATAGTGAGTTAGTTCTCAAAAGATCTGATGGTTTTATAAGGGGCTTCCTCCTTCGCTGGGCACTTATTCTCCTTTCTGCCACCTTATGAAGAAGGATTTGTTTGCTTCCCTTTCTGCCATGATTGTAAGTTTCCTGAGGCCTCACCAGATAGACTGAACTGAGACAATTAAACCTCTTTCCTTTATAAATTACCCAGTCTCAGGTATGTCTTTATTTGCAGCATAAAAATAGATGAATACACAATCCAATTATATTCTTTCAGTTATTTTAAAAGGTAGAATAAATTCTTTTTGACTGTTGTCACTCTGTTGTGCTATCAAATACTAGATCTTATTCATTATGTCTAACTGTATCTTTGTACCCATTAAAGTATCCCCACTTCTTAACCCCACTATCCTTTTCGGCCTCTGGTAACCATCATTCTATTGTCTCTCCCTGTGAGTTCACTTGTTTTAATTTTTAGTTCCCACAAATAAGTGAGAACATATGAGGTTTGTCTTTCTGTGCCTGGCTTATTTTACTTAACCTAGTGACCTCCAGTTCAGTACACATTGTTCAAATGACATAATCTCATTCTGTTTTTGTAGCTCATTTCCTTTATCCATTCCTCTATTAGTAGACACGTAGGTTGCTTCCAAATCTTGGCTATTGTGAACAGTGCTGCAATAAACATGAGAATGCAGATATCTCTTTGATACACTGATTTCCTTTCTTTTGGTCACATGGTAGTTCTATTTTTATTTCCTTCTTTTCCCAAAAGAAGGGTGGAGTGCAGTGACATGATCTCTGCCCACTGCAAGTTCCGCCTCCCAGGTTCACACCATTCTCCTGCCTCAGCCTCCTGAGTAACTGGGACTACAGGCGCCGCCACCACGCCCGGCTAATTTTTTGTATTTTTAGTAGAGACGGGGTTTCACTGTATTAGCTAGGACGGTCTCGATCTCCTGACCTTGTGATCGGCCGCCTCGGCCTCCCAAAGTGCTGGGATTCCAGGTGTGAGCCACTGCATCCAGCCTGTTGAGTACCTTTTCAAAAACTCGTTTTGCACTTGTATGTCTTATTTTGGGAAATGTCTATACAGATATTTTGCCCATTTTTAAATCAGATTACTAGATTTTTTTCCTAGAGTTGTTTGAGCTTTTAATATTTTCTGGTTTAATTTGTAAGTCAGATAGTTTGCAAATATTTTCTCTCATTCCATGGACTGTTGTTTCACTCTGTTGATTTTTTTTCCCTTGGCTGTGCAGAAACTTTTAAACTTGATGTGCTCCCATTTGTCCATTTCTGCTTTAGTTGCATGTGCTTGTTGGATATTCCTCAAGAAATTTTTTCCAGTTCAATGTACTGGAGTTTCTCCAAAGTTTTTCTTTAGCAGTTTCACAGTTTGAGGTCTTATATTTAAGACTTTAATCTATTATGTTTGATTTTTGTATATGATGAGAGATAGGAATCTGGTTTCATTCTTCTGCATATGCATATTTAGTTTTTGCAGCACCATTTATTGAAGAGACTATCCTTTCCCTCAGTTTATGCTCTTGGCATCTTTGTCAAAAATGAATTCACCGTAGGAGTATAGATTTGTTTCTGAGTTCTCTATTCTGTTACATTGGTCTATGTGTCTGTTTTTATGACAGTACTATGCTGTTTTGGTTACTAGAGCGCTGTAGTATAATTTGTAGTCAGGTGATGTGATTCATTAGTTTTTTTCTTTAGTTCAGGATAGCTTTGGCTATTTTGGATCTTTTGTGGCTCCATATACATTTTAGGATTATGTGTTATATTTCTATGAAGAATGCCATTGGTATTTTGGTAGGTTACATTGAATCTGTAGATTGCTTTGGGTAGTATGGACATTTTAACAATATTGATGCATCCAACCCATAAAAATGAAACATCTTTCCAATTTTTTGTGTCCTCTTCAATTTCTTTCATCAATGTTTTATAATTTTCATTGTACAGATCTTTCACTTCTTTTGTTAATTCCTAGGTATTTTATGTTATTTGTAGCTATCGTAAATGAAATTACTTTTTAAATTGCTTTTTCAGATTGTTCACTGTTGGCACAGAGGAATGCTACTGACTTTTGTACATTTACTTTGTAACCTGCAACTTTACTGAATTTGTTTGTCATTCTAATGGTTTTTTTTTTCTGGAGTCATTAGGTTTTTCCAAATATAAGATCATGTCATCTATAAACAATGATAATTTGACTTCTTCCTTTTCACCTTTGGATGCCCTTCATTTCTTTCTCTTGTCTGATTGTTTTTAGCTAGGATTCCCAAATTTTAAGAGTATAGCAAAATACATAGTGATCGACATAAAATATATTTTAATGTAATTTTAAAGAAATCAGTATTAATGCAAGGACTTCCATGATGAACCACATATCAAACATTTAAATAAATATAAGAGCATTATTACTGAATTTTTATTTTGCTTCAGTCTCCACATGGCACTGATGTCAAGTACTCACTAGAGAGACTTACTATCCCTAACGTGTAAATACTTAAGTACTAATTATTAATTAGAAATCAAAAACAGAATACTCAAAATGAGTTAATTTTTTTCCCATGAACTGTTGTGCAATTAAAAATAGGATAAGTCTAGAGATGTAATCTACAGCATAAATGACTATATTTAATATTAAATTGTATGGCAGAAGTTTGCTATGAGAGTAGATGCTTGATGCTTTCACCAAAATAATAAATGGTAAGTATGTAAGGACACAGATATGTTAGTTTGACTATAGTAATGATTTTATTGTGTACGTGTGTATATCAGAGCACCATGGAATATACCACATACACTGTTTTGTTACAAATAAATAAATTAATTAAAAACAAGCACATAAAATGAAAACACAGCAGTGCTTTTCTGGTCGAAATGGCAGATGAAGTAGAATCGTTCACCTCCTAGGGCTACGTTACTGCATTGGTGGAGCAGACCAATATGACAGGGCATTGTCAGAGGGTTATCAGAAGACAGTACTTATCTGGAAGGAGAAGACTGATGGAAATGTGCAATGAATATTAAAATAAGGTGGGAGAAGCAGATGTGAGGGTGCTCTAGGGGATCCTGGCAACCAGAAATTGGATTCAGAGTAAGCCGCCTGAGGAAAAGGGCAAAATCTAGATCAAGGAACCTCTATCCCCATATAGATACAGAGTAAAAGGTATTCCAAGGTCTAAAAGCCCAGGGAACTTTAAAAAACTCTGGCATTTTGAGGGGCTTAAAGCTTGATGGACTCCTTTGCTCATCAGTGAGAAGGTGGACTTCAATTCTCCTTACCAAGACAAATCTTCCAATAGTTAAGGGTCCGGATTCTGAAGCCAGAGTGCCTGGAGTTTAATGGGGCTTATGAAAGGAATAATACATTTCCAATTATAAAAAAACATTCTCAATGATAAGTGTGCAGTATAATCAATTCCTGTTACTTTTAGACATATCCATTCAGAAATTAATTATTATAAAATGAGAAATAACCCTAATAGCATACCCATAGAGGAAGTACACTACTACCTTTGTAAAACAGCTCGAACAAACTTCCTCTGTAAAGGGTCAAATGGTAAATATTTTTGTCTTTGTGGACCATAAGGTCTCTCTTGCAGTTCTTCAACTCTGTCTATACTATATCATAGGCAATACAAAAATGAATAGAGGTGTTTTTATACAAATGTCTTTATTACAAAAACAGAGAATGGGCTAGATTTAGCTCTTGGACTATAATTTGATCCTGCTGTTGTATAATAAATGAGTTAAAATTTTAAGTATAAGAACAATAATAAGATAATCACTAGACACAGGAGGCATAGAAGACATTGTGAAGAACCCTCTCAGATACTTCTCCTCCAATGAAGGGTTTGTGGCCCCAGCAGCAGGGAGGGTCATTTGAAGATAAATTTCAGCTGTCACCTTCTTCTGCCACTGCCGTAGCTGCAGAGAGTGTCCTGCTAAGTTTGTCATCAAATGGTTTGTCTGCATCCAGTGAAATCATAGTTTTTCCTCCTTTATTCTCTTAACATGTTGAATTACACTGATTTTAAAAGTTAATTGGCCTCGAATAACTAAAGTATATCCTGTTTTGTTGTCGCGTATTATTTTTGGTATATTCTGCTGATCTAGTTGCTGATTTTTTAAATTTAGGGCTTTCATATCTATGTCCAGGAGAAGAATATATTAATTCTGTTTCACCTAATTTCTTGTTAGGATGTTGTACTGTTTAGAATTTGATCTTGGATGTCTGTTCTGCTTGATGTCTATTCTGCTTTGATGTTTATTCTGTTATGAATATTTTAAAAAATATTTGATCATTCTTATCTCTGTACATGTGGTGATTTTTGTTTGAATCTCATTGTTTGTGGAAACTTTTAGAAAAAAAATTGAAGCATTGGATGATATAATCTACTTCCATAAATTTCAAGGAAGCAGTTAGAGTACTGCCAGATTGCTGTAATCTAACTATGAACTTGACTTTTTTAACATGGGGCTTGGTTCTTCTGAGAACAGATCTAATTCTGTTTTATTTTTACTCCTAATGTAGAGCCCTCCTTATGGTTGGACTTTAATTTTTAATTTTTGCTCTATTGTTCCCATAAAATTGCTGAAAGTTCAGTACTGCTTTAGCTTAATTTCATACCCTCTCAGTTACAGCTTTAGAAATACGAATTCCTTGCAGAGAAAAACTAGTGCCAAATATCATGCTCTCTTCTATGGACTTAATTTCTCTTTGAGATTTTGGCCCCTCAAGTCTTCACAATATTGGTAGCTTAACAATAAAATAGATTTTTTTTTCTGTTTTTTTTTTTTTGTTTTTTTGTTTTTGTTTTCATTTTTGTTTTGAGACATGGTCCTGTTCTGTCACCCAGGCTGGAGTGCAATGGTGCCATCTCAGTTCACTGCAAACTCCGTCTCCTAGGCTCAAGTGATCCTCCTGCATCAGCCTCACAAGTAACTGGGATTACAGGTGCACACTTTGCCTGGCTAATTTTTGTGGTTTTGTAGAACAGGGTCTTGTCATGTTTCCCAGGCTGGTCTCGAACTCCTGGGCTCAAGCAAACCACTGGCCTTGGCCTTCTAAAGTGCTGGTATTATTTTCTGTGATCAGTGCAAGGTAGGGATCCAGATTTATTTTCTTCTACAATGAAAACTAGTAATCTCAGTACCACACCATGCTAGTCCACCATTTGTATACTGTTCTTCAATTCTATCTCTATTCTGTATGAAACTAACATGTAAATAATTCTGGGTTCACAAATTACTCTTTATTCTCTTAGTCTATTTTTCTATCTTTGGGCCAATACAACATTCTCTTAATTTTATAGTTAAGATGGAATATTTGGAGCATGCTTGTATCATTATGAGAAACATTAAATAGAAAGGAATATTTGATGATTTGGAAGAACAGGAGAGTATTCCAAGATTAATGCCTTTAAATAGGAGACAAGACATGGAATTCAGTGCCAATTTTAACAGAATGAAAGGCTGAGTATGTGGGTACAGATACAGATTGCCTGATTTTCTGATGCATATATGGAAGGTTCTATTTTCTCAGTCAAAAGGAAGATAGTCAGATGTGAGGATGGGCAATGAGGTATGAATATTTGAGAAAACAGAAGGAGATAGAAAATTGTGCTGTGAAAAATGGGGTTGTATGGGATTATGACAATGTAATGGGCATCTCAATCTCTCAATGCTCAATTAAAATGAGTGCCATGACTTTAGAGAGAGATTAGTCAGCATAGCTTTTCTCCAGCCACTGTCAGATGCTCATCTGTAGCATAGAGCAGATAGAGAATTAATCAGGGATGATACAAAGGAAAGTCATCTGATAGGAATAAGGATGAGAAGTGTTCTGAGAAAGGGGTTTCTTGGGATAAAAAGAGATGTTATAAAATAGCCTAATTTAACAGGTAGATAAATATGAGAATATGACAAACACAAGCTAATCCTCTGCCCACAGACACACAGCACATACACAAGGTAATTAGAAATTCCAAGAAAAACCAAATCCAACACAAAACCAAAAAGCAAAAGACCTAGCTAAGAAAACCATGTTATAAATATATAGAGCAAATTAAGATGTTTGATGGTTTTGAACAGCTGATGGAATTATACAAATGAAGGTGTTAGTAATGTTGATACTAGGCATATGGCCCTTAAAATATCCCAATATTGTGATACGGGAATGTCAACACATCATCTGGCTTTTTAGTAAACTATAGCTACATGCTTTTACCTATATACTGTTGTTAATCATTGTTCAATTTTAAGAATCATGAGGGAAAACAGAAGACTTCATTGTGATTTTCTATTTGAATATGTATATATATATAATATCTTAATATGAAATGATTGAATGAAGTTTCAAGGTGGAAGGGAAGAAGAAAGCGCTAAGTGTTCAGAGAGAAGAGTCTTTCTCAGTAAATATAAATGCATTATTTAGTGTTTAAAAGGTAACAGATAGTGTAAATAGATGTAATCTAGTGGGTGTGCTAAAGCTGGCCTGTACTGAATCAGTAGAAATGATTGCTAAAGTTTTAGAGATTTTTCTAGCCAATCAACTGGTACATTGAAATTGGCTATGATGGGAGTATTCACACTGTAGAAATTGGCAAATGCTACAAATGAGGGCCTTTTTCTTCATCAGTGAGCTTATTGTTAAACATTTACTAGCACTTTAGTGATTACAGTCATGGAACAATTTTAGATGTGGAAGCAAGTGAATTAGATTTTTTAAGTGAGCTAAATCTCCCACTTTCAATTCTTTTAAAGGATAATTAGATATTGCTTAAAATCTGTAAATCAAGAAAAAGGACCTTAAGCCATTTGTCAACAGCAAAAAAAAAAGACAAATATTTAAAAGAAGTTGATTCAAGAAATTATAATTGAGGTTAGGAAGATTGGGGTGGAAAATTATTTTTTCATAAACAATTTTTTCTATTCTATATGACAGTGTGTATACTTTGATATTAGCAGGCCAAAACACATACAGCAAGGAAATTATAACCTTTCTAAAGGTATGCTTCTTTAGGGGGACAACTAGATTTTAATGCTGCAGCTGAAATTTAGTTTCAAAGAGTATAAGATGTTTACTTCACAAATTACCTGACCTCTTTGTCTTATTTTTGTTTTTATTGTTATAACACTGTGGAAACTGTTTCTTACCAGCACTTTCCAGGAAAAAAAATCATTTGCATAGGTTTCTCATTTTCTGGTTGGTTTCTCACATAAGTTTCAGTGTGAATTTGAGAACACAGCAGAGTTTTAAAGATAAATTCTTGGTGGGGAAACAAAGAATTTGGTTTAGCTATGAGTCATCTTGTATCCAAGTTATATGAAAAGGGGAAAATATATTTTGGGGGGATATCTTTCACACATACAAAACACTTGTACTGTGCAATCAATTTTGCTAATGAATGTGACTTAGAAGAAATGCCAGTACCTGAAAAAGAAATAATCGTGGTAAATAATTTTTTGGTGTGAGGGGATAGGGTCTGACTCTGTCCCAGACTAGAGCTCAGTGACACAATCACAGTCACAGTGCACTGCAGCCTTGGCCACCATACCTGGCTAATTTTTCGTAGAGATGGGGTTTTACCATGTTTGCTAGGTTGGTCTCAAACTCCTGGACTCAAGAAATCTTCTTGCCTCAGCCTCCCAAAGCACTGGGATTATAGGTGTGAGCCACCACACGCAACCCAGGAATATTTTTAAGTTGACTTAAAACTTCACGTTTTGGTGAAAGAAAGCATTTATATTTAAATATACATTGTTAAAATTTTGAAACTTATCTGTTTCC
The DNA here is from genome assembly GCF_000951035.1 of Colobus angolensis palliatus. Lineage (NCBI taxonomy): Eukaryota > Metazoa > Chordata > Mammalia > Primates > Cercopithecidae > Colobus > Colobus angolensis. The sequence continues at coordinate 2,784,912 of NW_012117354.1, forward strand.
CTAAAAGGAAATAAAAGTATCTTATTTTTCAAATTCATGTCACAAGAAAATAATTTAGTAAACAGAAATCTGTCATATTCACTGGAAAAATTAGGTCTTATATTTAGTTATCAAAGTAAATAAGTGCAAACTCTAAAGCAAGGTTAAATTTTACCTTTCCTTGGTGTACAATAATATAGCTAATATTTATAGAACAGGACTCTGGTGGAGGCATTATCTATCAATTTTTAGAGTTTAAAATACAATTGTATAACTGAATAAGAGAATATTTAAGAGAGAAGGCTTCTTAGTCATAATTTAATTGCTTTGTAATACAATTGACATAAACATACACCTGCAATGTATGCTAAGTTTCGTGTTGTGGTACTATTGAAGCAGAGGAATAGCTAACACAGGCTGAAGTGGTTTAGTAAAAAACAAACAAACAAACAAACAAACAAAAAACAACTTTAAAATATGCTGGCTCTTGCAGTCATCCAAGTAAAGATGAAAGAAATACATTCTGAATAGAAGAAGTAGTACATTGATATTTATTGAGGTAAAAGGGTCTGTACCACATATGTAGCTAATAACAGAATCCGAAAGTCAACTGGCTTTAATCATGAGTCCATATTTTATGTCACCTAACAGAAAGTTAAAAGAAAATATATAGTGGCCTACCAGTTGTAGATTGGTTCTGGCTCCGTTTCTTGACACTTTACATAGCTCTGGTTTCTTTCTTGAATAAACAAAATGGCTACCAATAGCAGCTGGACAATGTGTTTGTATCTTGAAATCTAATAAAAAAGAAAGGATACCACTCACACAGTATTGGAGTGTATATCTGTATTAGGTCATTCTTTCAATGAATACAAAGAAATATCTGAAATGATAAAAGAAAAGAGATTTAATTGGCTCATGGGTTTGAAGGTACAGATATAGCAGTATCTGTTTCTGGGGAGGCCTCAGGAAGCTTCCATTCATGACAGAAGGCAAAGGAGGAGAAGGCACATCACTTGGCAAGAATGAGAGCAAGAGAGAGAGAGGTGGGGGGAGATGCCACACACTTTTAAGTGACCAAATTTCGTGAGAACTCACTATCACAAAGAGCACCAAGCCATGAGGGATCCACTTTTATGATCCAAACACCTCCCCCTAGGTCCCAACTCCAGCACTGGGGTTTACATTTCAACATGAGATTTGGGCAGGGACAGATATCTAAACTCTATCAAAATTCTTGAGACTGATTGGGTCAATTTAGGCCATGTGTTTAAATTGCCAGACGAATTGCCAGACTCAATTGCCAGACGAATGTTTGAGTGAATTGGTTCTAGCTTGAGATCCATTGCCTTTGGCAAGGAGGTTTGAGATTATCATCACTGACTAAGACACATAAGTGTCCCCTTGAGTCTAGCACTGGGGTTGGCTCCCATGAATCAGAAACTTAATTTAAAAGGGTCATAACTTGTTATTGTTGATACGGTCAGTAGTTTGTTTTTTCTTTTTTTTTTTTTTTTGAGACGGAGTCTTGCTCTGTCACCCAGGCTGGAGTGCACTGGCGCGATCTCGGCTCACTGCAAGCTCCACCTCCTGGGTTGACGCCATTCTCCTGCCTCAGCCTCCTGAATAGCTGGGACTACAGGCGCCCGCCACCTCGCCCGTCTAGTTTTTTGTATTTTTAGTAGAGACGGGGTTTCACCATGTTAGCCAGGGTGGTCTCGATCTCCTGACCTCGTGATTCTCCCACCTCGGCCTCCCAAAGTGCTGGGATTACAGGCTTGAGCCACCGCACCCGGTGGCTATGCGTCGGTACTGTACTTTCTATTCCCCTTACTCTGTTTTATTTTGTTTTTACATCACTATTTATGAAACGTTATATATTATTTTTCTATTTATTTTCTGTCTTTCCACAATGAAATGTAAACTCCACAAAAACGGATATTTTTGAAATCTTTTCTGACTTACAAATCCCTAGTTGATAGTTAATATAATGTACTTTATAAAAATAATTTCAAGTTTTATCTTAGTTCAGAGAGTACATGTTTAGGTTTGTTATATGGGTGTATTGCATGATGTTGAGATTTGGGTAAAATTGAACATATCACCCAGGAAGTGAGCATAGTACCCAAAAGTTTGTTTTTCAATCCTTGCCCTCTCCCATCTTCCCCCTTCTAGTAGTCCTCAGTGTCTATTGTTGCCATCTTTATGTCCCTTAATAACCAGTGTTTAGCTCCCACTTACAAGTGAGAATAAAGGGTATTTGGTTTTCTCTTCCTGCATTAATTCACTTAAAATAATGGCTGCCAGCTACATCCATGTTGCTGCAAAGGACATGATTTTGTTCTTTTTTATGGCTGTGTAGTATTCCATGGTATGTATGTGCAACATTTTATTTATCCAGTCCACCATTGATGGGCACCTAGGTAAATTTCATGTCTTGGCTATTGTGAATAGTGCTGTGATGAACGTACGAGTGCATGTTTTTTTTGGTATAATACCATCTGACGGCTGTGAGTTGATATCTCATTGTGCTTTTGATTTGCATTTCTCTGATGATTAGTGATATAGAGCATTTTTCGTATGTGTGTTGGCCATTTGTATGTCTTCTTTTGGGAAGACTCTGTTCATATATTTTGCCCACTTTTGAATGGAGTTATTTGGTTTTTGCTTGTTCATTTGCTTAAGTTCCTTATGGATTTTGGATATTAGATCTTTGTTGGATGCATAGTTTGTGAATATATTCTCCTATTCTGTAAGTTGTCTGTTTTACTCTGTTGATAGTTTCTTAATGTGCAGAACTCTTTAGTTAAGTTCCACTCATTAATTTTTTTGTTGCAATTGCTTTTGAGGACTTGGTCATAAATTCTTTTCCAAGTCCAATGTCTCAAATAGTGTTTTCTAGATTTTCTTCTAGGATTCTTATAGTTTGAGGTCTCACATTGACATCTTTAATCCATCCTGAGTTAATTTTTGTATATGGTAAAAGATAAGAGTCCAGTTTCATTCTTCTGTGTATGGCTAGTCAGGTATGCCAGCGACATTTATTGAATAGAGCATCCTTTCCCCACTTCAAAAAGAGCAAAGCTGGAGCCATCACATTACCCAGCTTCCAAATATTTTATATGGCTACAGTAACCAAAACAGCATGGGACTGGTACAATAGCAAGACACATAGACCAACAGAACAGAACAAGTAACCCAGAAATGAATCTGCACACCAATAGCCATCTGATCTTTGACAAAGTTGACAATAAATATTACTTGAATAAAGAAAATAATAATTGCAAATAGGAGGGAAAAGTCTAAGGTTGCTTTCACAACATATACGTCTGTGTGAATTTCGTGACCGCCAAAGATTTAGGAATTTAAGGTAAGAGTAAGTTTGAGACAAATATGACATAGTCAAGGTGGGGCATGTTAATGAGGTGGGGTATGTCAAGAGTTACCAACTATCTTGGTTTCCTGGACCTGAAGGTTTCCCAGAATGCAGGAATTTCAGTGACTAAACTGGGGCAGTCCCTGGACAACTGGGATAGAAGGTCCCCCTAATATAGAGATGCCTAGAAGAAATATGCCAGGGAGTCTTTGGTTACTGGGTTGTAGAATTTAGAAGAAAGACTTGCACTATAGAAATATATTTTTTGATTCATCAACATGTAGGTATTATGTGATTTTATGAGGGTAGATGAGTTTTCTAAAGACTGTGTCGATATCAAAAATTATCTTTCTGTCCAATATCCAGAGTGTAGGCTTAAGGCTTGCTGTGTATTTTGCTTTTCAAGGGAGATATGAGTTCCAGAAGAATGTTCTGAAGGTTCCATAGGTCTGGTTCTGTCCTTGGTTTACTTGTAAGAGTTAATCAAAGATGTACGAAATTTCTACCTTTTCAAGATTAGTTAACTAAGATTCCCGGTGTGTGCTTCAGTATAAAAGGGAGTAAAATATCATGGAGAAAGCATTGTGAAACCTAAAAGAGTTAGTTAATAAGCAGATTTTTTTTTTTTTTTTTTTGGAAAGATGAGCAAACTTTTCAGGGCAGAGAAATTCTAAGTTACTCTTATTTTAAAACTGAAAGCAAACCATATGAAAAGTATTGTTTTCTCTGCTTTGTTGGTAGCAGAGCTGATTGTACTGACTCCTAGGTCTGTAAGTTACATTGTAGGCTTGCAAATGATAAAAGATATTAGGTAATAATAGAGAATGAGATATTGAAGTTTATGAAATGTTAGCAATGACACTGAAAGACTAATGGATATATGGAGCTTAAGTACATCTCATGAAATGTACTCTAAACCGTTGGGAAGCATTAGTGGAAACTGTTACATTCTGAAAATTTGTCCTTGTCTACCTTTAAGCATTTCTGAAAATTACCTGATAAATCTTGTATTTATTTTCTGTAATCCTGTTGGGCATTGTACTCTCTTAAAATATGTTAGATTTGGCATTTTTCAGGTATACATATTTTCTTCCAGTTCTGGCACTAGAGGTTTTTAACCACCGATAGAATTTATGAGAGTTGGGAGAGTAATTTAAAAGACTCAATGGAATTTCTTTCTGACCCATGGAAGGAGTAGAAACACTTATTCTAAACTGTGCCATCCAGCTTGACAGCTGCTAGCTATAGGTGGCTATTGAGCACAGAAAGTGTAGCTAATTCTAATTGAAATAGGCTCTAAGTGTGAAATACACTGTGGATTTTGAAGACTTCATATGAAACAATATAAAATACTTGTATAAGTTTTATTCAATAATTTAAATCAGTATAATACATTTGTTATTTAATGAATTAGATAAATGTTTAACATGTTTATTAAATAAGATTAAATATCAAAATAATAATTTTGATTGGTTGTGTTCAATAAAACAATATTAAAATGAATTTCCCCTGTTTATTTTTGCTTTTTTAATGTGGCTACTAGAAAATTAAAGATATACATATATATAGCTTGGATTTGTGGCCTACATTTAATTTCTATTAGGTGATGTTGTTTTACACTTTACTTCTTAACCTCTTCCCATTCAAATACAAATGGAAAATGAGAGAACACATTGTATGAGAGTGTGTGTGTGTGTGTGTGTGTGTTGATGGGGTGGCTGGAGTTGTTAACAAGTTTATAATCATGTTGTTTCTCTCATCTATCTATAGTTCTTGTCTGACCCTAAATGTAAAATTCTAAATATCAATGAAATAGCCTAACAATGCCTTTTTTCTATTTATATATATAAAACAAATATTAAATGAGGGACTTTATTTAGTGGGGCTACTATTTCATCCTTAAACAGAGAAAATGTTTTGTAGATGTATAGGTTAAACCTAGGAATATTTCCCCCTAATTGTTTTCAAGCACTTTCTTGAGAAGAAGACATACTTTAAAGTATGCATTACAGGTATTAGAGGTGTTATTTTATGACAGCTTTCAACTGTTGATACCTTTTTCACTTATAAGCTTGTGAACCCTGAGATAATGCTGAAGTTCTTAATAAATATATTATTACAGTATTCAAGTTTAGCAATATGGTATTTGCTGAATTTTATATGTAATTCTGAATTAGAAAACATAAGTGAAAACTGTCCTCAGTTGTATAATGATAACACATATGATAACACATATTCGCATGTTTCTTTTCATGAAAGGAATCATTTGAAAATGCCTATTTTTCTAAATTAGATTATCACAACAAACCTATGAGTTGGTCACTATAAATACTCCTTTTTACAGATCAGGCAATGGATTCACTGAGAAATTAACTTACTTGAACAAAGTCATCCCAACAGCCAAAGAGCAGATATGAGATTCAGCCCTGGCAGTCTGGTTCCAGAGTCACAACCAGTCATCATGAGATACTGTTTCTCTTGATGCTATTTTAATCACATTTCATATTTCAACTGTTTTGGTATATATATGTGTATATATGTATATACATGCACACAGACATATATATGTATATATAGGTTAACATTGATTAAGCACTAACAATGTATCAGATACAGTAAAGAGAACTTTATATTGATTATCTTGTTAAATCTTACAACAATCCCTATGGGGCTTGTGGTTCCTAGTTTAAGGATAGGAGACTGAAGACTGCAGAGGTTGTGAGCACAGCTGGGGCTCAAGCCCTGATCGTTTCTGAGGCCAAAATCCTGTTCTTTATTGTGAGAGAACTGAGAGAATTTACAAGATAAAATCTTAGATCCTTGAAGGCAACCAAAATAGATGGTGCAAAGTTAAAATACAGGACCTGATGCAAAATTTAATGGGAAATAAAGAAAGGACAAACCACTGGGTATAGAAGCAGATAATTAGATGGAGAAAATGAATGCAAAGGTTTAACAGGAGATAAGCTACATTTTAATATTTTTTATGTAATTATATAATTGGGAGAAAAAGAGCACCAAGACAAATCAGATGGTAAAGATATAGGAATATAGATAAAATTCTCCGATATTATAGTATATAAGATACTTATTATAGAGTATCTTTATAAATGACACAAGTTTTACATGTTCACATTTGGTTTAACTAGAAGATCACTTTCAGTGTATTATTAAATACAAACTGCGTTTGATTCTTCGAAACTTATGCCCTGAGGCCTCAGACGGGTTTTTAGAACAAACGGATTATTTTACTCTTGTTACAATTTGATAACTTTTTACAATTTGCTAACAAACAGGGATTATTTTACTCTTGTTACAATTTGCTAACTTCCTGTGGGTTTCACTTAAAGGTTGGTTGATATAAATTACCCATAGGTATCTCTAGCCCAGAAAAATATTTGGTTCATTTGGCAATTTGTAAGATAGGGACGTCCACAGTTATGTAGATCTGGCTGCAAAGATTTTTCATGGACTGTCCAATGTAGGAAAGTTATAAAACCACTGGATCGGATCTGTTTACACTACTGTTTTTGTGTGTGGGCTTTAGGACATTGTGAAGTGAAATAAATGTTCTGTGTTGTGTGGCGTGTAAACTCAGATTCAGAGCAGTGGGAGGCAGGTGTGTGTTGCTATGTTTTTTATTTACTGAAAGATTAATAATGGCAGAAAAATGAAACAAATGCAATTTTTGAGACCCTCTTTGGAGTTAGATACTGCATGTGTTATAATTTGATATCCTTACAGTGACTCTCTAAAGCAGGTATTATTGCCATTTTTGCATTTGGAAAAACTAAGGCTCAGGGAGCTTATATAACTTGGCAAATACCACATAACAAATAATTGATGAGTTGAGGCTTAAATGCCAGTATTTTCAGTTTCAAAACCCACCTGTTGCAGAGCAGAGAATGCCCAGGAAAGTAAAATCTAGCAGAAGACTTGGAGTTTTCCACATCTTTAGTCTTTCAGAAAACACTTATGGTGTCCTTTTTCTAAAGGTCCATACTTGACAGATAATGGATTAAAACTTTAAAAACATTATTATCTTCATAATCAAAAACATATTATTTGGACCTTGTCTCAGAATGATTAACCAATAACAGTTACTAGATATGTCAAGGATAAATAGCATAGTGGCCGACAGGGCCATACAACTGAATGATTTTTATGACATTTTCTGATAATGCCATCCTGACATTACAATTTAGCAACTGTTAGAAGAAAACACATTTCTCACTCTTCTGATATATTTTTTTCCCAATAGAAAGAAGTCACATTAGCATCACACACCTTCCACATTATTTGTCTAACTCACTCTGGCCCTGGGGCCTGGGGAAGAATGACAAAATAGGTGAATTTGGGAGGTATAATCTGTGCATACAGGCTTGGCACTGTCCTTTCCTCTTGGGAAATCAGTCTGCCTTCAGAAAGTCAACTTTCTCTCATGCTTCTCTAGGGACTGGCCTCCTGCATAGGGCCAAGCTGGCTGTGACTGGAGGCATAAGATTGTCCATTTCAGGGCTTAGGCACAAGGCCCATTTCAATTTCATATGAAGCTCTGTCCCCAAAATTAGATTTATCAGCAGCAACATTGACATTTTAGCATTTATCCTTTAGTACTTTTTCTTCTTCTCTTGTGGTTCAGTAATTGAAAAAGTAAAACAGATAGTATTTATTTTATCTCTCAAAGCCTGAAACATTTGGTATATTTTCTGAGAAAACCAAAGAATAAAAGAGGCAGTGGATTTGCAAACTCAGCATGTGGAGAGGTTTTGTTGTGTGTGACTTTGAGCTTCCTTAAGTGGGCAGCAAACTGTGCATTTGGCAGCCTTTTAAGACTGACCATAGACCTGTTTTTATCTTTTTAAAATTAAAAATAAATATTTGTACATATTTATGGGGTACCTGTGATATTTTGATACATACATACAACGTGTAATGATCAAACAGGGCATTTAGTCTGTCTGTCACCTGGACTTTTGTAATTGTGACATTTAAGATGTCCATCAGATATTAAATCTTGGAGGATAGAAAGAAGCAGTGCCCCATGGATGATGTAACATGGGCTCCCTCTCTTGAGAGGCCCAAATACACTCCAGGATGACACAGGAGTAGTGATTAGGCCCCATGGGTTAAGGAAATTAAAAGCTGGGACTTTTAAAAGGTCTTCTTCCCTAGTTCTAACATTTTCTTCCTTGTTTAAGTAGCCCCCGTTTGTATAACACACTGTCTCTCCCCACACATTTGTTCAACCCACCTCCTGGCAGGTTGAGTGATTTATCTGAATGTTATATTTGGGAAGAATAACTGGGTGTGTTTGGCTCAATGTCAGCCTTCTATCCTCTTTTGGATTCCATCTGCTCACAGACAGCAGGTCTCCATTTCTTTCCAGGACAAGTTCTACTGATATGTCAGGGACGCCTGCCTTATTCTAGCATTATTGTAATTTGGTAGATATGTCTGATTAATTCTTGCATTTAGTTTGCATACCTATTGGTCTTATTTCTTAATTTATTCAAATATTCAGTAGGAATGAAGGACATTATTTATTTGGTCTTCTTAGAAATGACAGAAGCAGTGAGGGCAAGGAAGAAGCTTGATCAGCGATTTAAATCAGTGTTTTCTAAACTATTTTCCATGCAGCATCTGTGTTTTACCAGACACATTTTTGAGATAGTTTCAGAAAATTTGTTCTATAGGCAAATATATTTGGAAAACATTGAGTTAAACAAAGATAAACAAGGAATTTGTATCATTTTGCTTTTCCTACCATGTGATTTTGTAAAGGCTTTAAGCTGACACCTCTATAAAAAAAACACTAAAAATACATAGAGTTTAAAAATTTTGTTTTCTCATATTCTTTTTTACATAAATCATTTTTGATCTCTTTGTTATTTTAAAAATACTGCTGTACAATTATTTGGAAACTTGACTACATATTTTTATTTATATTCAAATGAAACTTCCTTGGTGACTTTTAAAAAATCATACCAACTTCCAATCCCATACTCCAAATACTTTTTTGAATTTACAGGTATGCAGAATAACTACAATAGCTAATAAAGACTATGATTGTGCTAAAATGCAGAACTATAGTTTCTGCACTAATGAAAGCACTAAAAAAAATTTTTAAAGACTTTACATTAAGTTTGTAAAATGTGATGAAGACTTGGTTAATAAACTACCCAGTACATTTAATCTCACACGTCACAAAACTCCAAATGAGAAAATGCACACTACATTTAGCCTCATGAGCTAAAAAACTCCAAATGAGTTTCTGTGCATTGACAATGACATGAGGAAAAAAATACTTTGTTATGTATTTGCTAACTGTGGGAGGTTACATCTTGTTTTATAATGAGGATAGATAATGTAGTCTTTTTTTTTTCTTTTTTTCTTTCTTTTTTTTTTGCATTTAGGTTTCTTTAACAAAAAGTGTCAAAGAGTTAGGAAAAGCAAACCTTGGGTAACCCTAAAATAAGAAGCATCAAAAAGAATAAAGATAATATTAGAAATAAATATAACAGAAAATAATCATCAAATAGATAACATCAAATCCAAAAGTTGGTTCTTTAAAACACTAATAAAATAAACAAATTGAATTTAATGTTAGTAAAGAGAAAAGAAAAGCAGAATTAACATAAGGAATAAAAAGGGAAATAAAACGTGATATAAAACTAAATATTACAAGTGAGCATAATAAACAACTCTGTGTCATTGAGACCTTAGTTGAAAAGGTTAGTTTTTTGCATGATTAATTTGAAAATACTGTCTTAAAAATTTAAAAGTGGACAATGATACTTCTGAGTTGTTAAACATTTCTCCAACCACAATTTCAAACCCAGTTGTTTTTATAGTTAAGCTTCCATCAAGAAAGATAGGAATTGCTATGGTTTGGCTCTGTGTCGCCATCCAAATCTCATTTTTTTTTTTTCCTGGCAATAAATATTTTAATTTTTGTTTCATTTTTATGATGATAAATAATTTTCAAGTTTATTTCCTTGTTTGTTTGTTTAAATACAAACTTAAACCACAAACAGGTACAATCAAGATAATCTCACATTTCTAATCCTGTTGTGTCCCTTTCCTATTTGCTGACCACTGACCACACTAGCCGGGAATGGGGGGAAGACTTCCTTAGGCAGCACCGTCGTGAGTCCACGGGTGGGGTTCCGGGAAATCCAAGAGGAGTACAGGCTCTCATGCCTGTCTCCATTCACATTTACTTGGGATCAGGATGATCAGGAGACCCCAGGTCAGGGCTCCTGAGTCCCAGTCCCCTGGACTGAAGCTAGTGAATGAGAATCAGTCCTGTGTAGGGAGAGAGGAGGCAGTCACCTATTCCTCCCGCCATCATAGTCCAGGTGAAAACCTTAGCCTTATCCTTGATTCCTAGGGGCTGCTGGGCTCTGCACGCTCCCCTGCATACCTGGTTGCCTTTCTCTGAGGCTGGCAGCAGCATCCGGGGTCGGGGGTCCTGGGTTTGTAGGTTCACACCTCAGCTCATGGCTGCGTTCTCACAGGAGGGACACCAGTGTCGGACAAACACAGGGCTTCAACCTTTTAACCCCTAGCAGGATGGGGGAAAAATAAGCTGGGGGGCAGAGGGAATGTTAGGTAAGTAATTTCTGGTTCCACTACAACCAAATCTCATGTTGACTTGTGATCCCCAGTGTTGGAGGTGGGACCTGGTAGGAGGTAATTGAATCATGGAGATGGTTTCTGAAGGTTTAGCACCATCCCCCTAGTGCTGCCTCCTGAGAGAGTTCTCACAAGATCTGGTTGTTTGAAAGTATGTAGCACCTTCTCTTCATTCTCTCTCTTCCTCCTGCTCCAGCCATGTAGGACATGCCAGATTTCCCTTTGCCTTCAACCGTGATTATAAGTTTCTGGAGGCCTCCTCAGCCATGCTTCCTGTACAGCCTGAAGAACCATGAGCCAATTAAACCTCTTTTAAAATGAATTACCCAGTTTCACACAGTTCTCTATAGCAATGTGAGAACTAACTAATATGATAGTGTTAACTTTTGCAAACTCTCTAGCTAATAAAGCCGTAGATTTACAATTTGTAATATGACTTTGAAAACATAAGAGTTCAAACCATAAAAGGAAAATTACAGACTAATATCATCTGGATATAGTTCAAAATTCTATATACTTATTTACAAAAAATTCTGGAATATTTCAAAAAATTTTAATAAGACTAAGCTAACTTGTAAGCAATAGAAAATTTATTAGTATAAATATTCATATTAAAAGAAAATAATCGGATGATCAATTTTATTGCAGTTATTAACTCTTGCTTCCTGCCCTCTCTCTGTCTCTGTGTTTATCTATAGCTCATTCAATATCATACTCAATGAAATGCTAGAAGCAATTCATTTCATTTTGTAACGTACAAAAATTCTTACTAATGTCACTTTTATTAACATTTCCATGGGGATAGTGGAATAAATCAAGAGAAATAGATAAAATAAGAAAAACTAAAAAAGAAAAACTCTTAGGTAAATAATTGAAGAAGTTATACTGCCACACTTTACTACCTAATTAAGAAATTCAAAAAGTTTGAACGACGAAAGACCCACACTTAGCAATCAATTATATATCTGAAATAGGACTACCTTGTTAGAATATAAAGTTTTTTTAAAAGAAAAAATTAATAATAGCAAACATATTGTCTATACTTTTTTTTTTTGAGAGGGAGTCTCACTCTGTCACTAGTGGAGTGCAATGGCATAATCTCGGCTCACTCAGCCCTTCACCTCCCAGGTTCAAGTGATTCTCCTGCCTCAGCCTCCCAAGGAATGGGACTACAGGTGCCACCATGCCCCGCTAATTTTTGTATTTTTTTAGTAGAGGTGGGGTTTCGCCATGTTGGCTAGGATGGTCTCAGTCTCTTGACCTCCTGATCAGCCAGCCTCAGCCTCCCAAAGTGCTGGGATTACTGGGATTACAGACGTGAGCCACCGCACCCGGCCTATCTAGAAATAATTTTTGTAAAACTGTGTACATCTTTTGGGAGGTAAAATTCTAATTTTATTTGTTTCTATATAATTAACCACCTTTTATTGTATCTTTTATTGGAGTCACTCATTTCTTGACAGTCTAATAATACTACTTTTCATATATATCCCAACAAAACTTAGTCCTAAAAAATAAAAAAGGCCTAAAAATTAAAAAGAAAACCTAGCTAAATAGAGATGTAATATATCTAAAGGTAGGATGGTTTGATGATAGAAAAATGGCTGTTCTCTCTCAAAATTTATAAGTTCAATGTAATAATAACAAAAATTCAATAAGATCTTTAAAATAAGCTGAAATGCAGTCTCTAAAATGTATGTGGTAGAGCATAGGCCGTGAAATATCAAAGCAATATTGAAATGCAATATTGAAAATTCCCAGTGTAGTAGTATTGAGGGGTAGGTCTTTAAATGTGATTTGATCATGAGGGCAGGGCCCTCAAGGATTAATTAATCAATTCATAGATTCAAATTAATGCATTAAAGGATTACTGAGTTTTGGGAGAGGGGAACTGGTGGCTTTCTAAGAAGAGTAAGAAAGTTCTGAGCTGGCATACCACCACGCTCAGCCCCCTCACCATGTGATGTCCCATGTTGTCTCAGAACTATGCTGAGTCCCCACCAACAAGAAAGCTCTCACCAGATGTGGACCCCGGAATTTGGACTTCTCAGCAACCATAATTGCAATAAATAAATTCCTATCTTTACATATTACCAAATTCAGCTACTCTGTTTTAAGCAACAGAACATAGATGAAGAAGTCTGGTATGTGCTAAAGGGACACACGAACTTGTGTGCCAGGATGTTCATTGCAACTCTGTTTGTAACTGTGAAAAATAAGAAAATATGTAAATTAGCTGGAATTTTTGTAATACAATGTCATGTTATACAGAGTTAATTCTTTAAAAACCTCAGCAATATAATGATTAGTGAAAAAGTTGCAAAAAGAAACAGAATAATTTTGTATCCAACAATAAATAATATTACTCATATATACTGCTATAGTTCGAATATGGTTTGTAACCACCAAATCTTATATTAGGGCTTGGTACTCAATGTGGCAGTGTTGAAAGTTGGTGCCTTTAAGAAGTGATTAGGTCATTAAGATGTATTAATATCTTTCTTGAGAGACTGAGTTAGTCCTCAAAAGACTAGATTAGTTCTCTAGAAATCAGGTGGTTATAAAGCAGGGCTGCCTCTCGTGGTTTGTCTCTTTGCACAAGCCCTCTTCCCCTTCTGCTTCTCTGCCATGTTATGGTGCAGCGCCAGTCCCGCACTAGAAGCCAACCAGATGTAGCCACCCGATTTTGCACTTCTCATCCTCGAGAATCATGAGCCAAATAAACTTCTCTGCTTTATAAATTACTCAGTCTCAGGTATTATGTTATAGCAATAGAAAATTAAGACAGATACATATGCAATAAAAGCAAAATTCAAATGATATACATCCACTTTAGAAGGGGAACTTTCAGTGACTATGTAAGTTTTAAAACACTTTCAATGAGATCTGATTTATTTTTTAAATAATTTTTTAAACAGATCTGCACTTTCATATGTTACCATGAACAATTTTATCTATCTTTTTTCAGCTGGCTTAAAGTATCTTTCTGGAAAGCATCACTTCATCATTGTGAAGAAAAGAATATAGTGCTTTGCTTTCTATTTTCACCATGGCAAGACACAACTGTGGAATATTTCTTTTCAAGAAGTTTAAACTGATCAAATCCTAAAGTCTCTTCAGGACTCTTTCTAGCCATAGTTAGACAAGGTGACATTTGCAACGTGAAACATAAAATATCTAAGTAGTGTAACTCAAGATCAATTTATTGACCTTGTGATTACTGGGATAATGTTCAAATCAATATGGATGGTAAACTTTGATTTTGTAATAACCCTTTCTCCTATATTCTATTTTCCATAATGTAAAATTTCAAATATTTCACAAATAATATACAGCCCCCTAAAATAACCCTGAGTGCAGATGCCTATGCACATTTATGGACTTCCACTTATCGACCTCATCAGTCTGTTGCCTGAATGTGCTTCATAATGGAAGAACTGTACAATTCCTATGAATTATGATCTCAATTGCATTTTTGCATTAACTGCATGAAACTCATTTCAATTTTACAGTGAAGAAATGAATCTAATAAAGCCCAAGTAACTTTCTCGAATGTGCATAGACAATTTTTTTAAATGTCTCAGAAATTGTAGGAAGGAGTTAAACCCAGATTTGTCTGACTCTAAATTCTGGGCTGGTTCCAGCATATATTATGAGAACACTCTTATGATGTCTTAAGGTGGGTATTGAGTTGTTTTATTTTAAAGAGTATCATTATGGGGAACAGATGATAAATGACAAAGTGCATTCCAGACTATTCTTGGAAGATGCTATGGTTTCTTGCTGTTTTACCCCCTGTACATTGTTTAATTTTATTATTTATTTGTTTATTTTGTAATTATTATTATTATTTTTTGAAATGGAGTCTTGCTCTGTCACCCAGGCTGGAGTGCAGTTGTGCCATCTAGGCTCATGGCAAGCTCCGCCTCCCAGGTTCATGTCATTCTCCTGCCTCAGCCTCCCGAGTAGCTGGGACTACAGGAGCCCGCCACCATGCCCAGCTAATTTTTTTGTATTTTTAGTAGAGACGAGGTTTCACTGTGTTAGCCAGGATGGTCTCAATCTTCTGACCTCGTGATCCGCCTGCCTTGGCCTCCCAAAGTTCTGGGATACAGGTGTGAGCCACCGTGCCCAGCCTATGATTTATTTTATCTAAAAATTTAAATTGGTATTATTTTAATATCATTTTTGATTAATCATAATTTTATACATATATGGAGTACAGTATGATGTTTTAATATATGCATACAATGTGGAATTATGAAACCAAGCTAATTAACATATTCATCACCTTACTTTCCTACAATTTTTGTGGTAAGATTTGAGATTTCATCTCTTATTTTGAAATATACAATAAATATATTATTGTCATTAGTCACCCTGCTGTACAATAGATTTCAAAACGTATTCATCCTGTCTATCCAAAATGATGTTCCCTTTGGTCAAAAACTCCCCCTACCACCCTCCTCAACACCCCTAGACCCTGGTAGCTATCATTCTATTTTCTACTTTTATGAGTTCAACTTTTTTGAGTCCATGTATAAGTGATGTTATGGACTATTTGTCTTTCGCTGCCTGGCTTATTTGAGTTAACGTAATGTCTTTCAAATTAATACATTGCTGATGACATAATCTTATATAGAGAAAACTCTGAAGACTTCACCAAAAAATTATTAGAATTGATAAACGAATTCATTAAAATTGCAGGATACAAAATCAACATACAAATATCAGTAGCATTTCTATATACTAATAATAAATTATCCCAAAAGAAAGTTAAGAAAACAATACTATTTAAAATATCAGCTGCAACAACAAAATACCTAGGAATAACTTTTGGTTAAAAGACCTGTATACTTAAAACTGTAAAACACTGATGAAAGAAATTGAAAGAAACAAAAATAAATGAAAATATACCTCATGTTCATGGACATTAAGAATTAATATTGTAATTAATTATTCATATTTCTTCAACATACTGATTTCAGTTCCTTTATATATATACCCAAATATATATGGGTATAAATTTTATCCATACTATCCCCAATGACCTACAGATTCAATGTCATCCTTATCAAAATTCCAATGTCATTTTTCACAGAAATAGAAAAAAAAACTTAAAATTTATGGGGGACAACAAAAGACCCTGAATAGTCAAAGCAATCTTGAAAAACACATCCTCCCTGAAAAGCAAACAAACAAGCAAAGAAGACAAAGCTGAAGACATCACACTTTCTGATTTCAAAACTAGTATAAAGTGATTGTAATCAAAACAACATAGTACTGTCATAAAAACAGACATTTCAACCTGTGCAATGGGATAGAAAGTCCAAATATCAATCCAGATGTTTATAGTTAATAAACTTTTGACAAAGTTATCAAAAACACACAATGAGAAAGCAAAATAAGTAAACAATGTACAGCGACAACTCACAGAATGAGAGAAAATATTTGCAAATTGTATGTCTTATAAAGGGTTAATATCCAAAGTATATAAGGAAGTTAAACAATTCAATAGCAGGAAAACAATCTGATTTAAAAAATGGGCAAATGAGTTAAAGAGACATTTCTCAAAAGAGGACATACAAATGGCCAACAGGTATATGAAAAAATGCTCAGCATTACTGATCATTAGGGAAATGCAAATTAAAACTACAATGATATATCACTTCAGATCTGTTATAATGACTTTTATCAAAAAAATTAAAGATAAGTGCTTGGGAGGACAAGGAAAAAAAGAAACCCTTGTACTTTGTTGGTAGGCAGATAAATTAGTATGGCCATCATGGTAAAGGGTATAGAGCTTCCTTAACGAAACAAGAATAGAACTCCCAGATAATCCGTCAATCCCACTACTTTTAACCAAATATATTTAAAAGAACTGAAATCAGTATGTTGAAGGAATATCTGCATTTCCATGTTCACTGTGGCAGTATTCACGATGGACAAGATGTACAACTTACCTAAGGTCCATCGTCAGATGAATACATAGATAAAATTTGATACACACACACACACACACACACACACACACACACACACACACACACACACAGTAAACTAGCCCTAAAAAAGAAGGAAATGCTGCTCACAGCTCTTGATCCATCAAATTCTTCTGGAGAGATGGCCTTGGCAATAAAAGGACTATTTGGGCTAATATACTCTGAGCTATAAGAGTATAAGGTGTGGCTGCACATGGGTGGCTCTACAGGCTAATGCATCAAAATGTTTCTTCACCTTATGATTTTCTTTAATGTAGTCCAAGATTTGCTTGCTCTTTCTGCATCTCTACCTTTAGCTTTCCTTTTGTTCTGTTTCTCATACACGATCTATGGTATAGGTTCTCCCCGAGGGTAACTTTTGATAGAATTTATATATTTCTAATCAGATTTTCAGAAAAATAAACCTTTTAAAATTCAACTATCTTCAGTGAAACTTTAAACACTGCAAAGATTGACAAGATTAGGGAAGTCACTCCAGGTTTCAGTGTTACTTTAAAAAAGTTAATGCTTTCAGGAGTAAGGTGGTATGGCATCGTGGTTTGCATTTGCATTTCCCTGATCTTTAGTGACGTTGAGCATTGTTTCACATGTTTGCTGGCCATTTGTAAATCTTCTTTTAAGAATCATCTATTCATGCCATTAGCCCACTTTTGGGTGGGGTTGTTTGTGTTTTTCTTGCTAATTTGAGTTCCTTGTAGATTCTGGATATTAGTCATTTGTTGGATGTATAGATTGTGAAGATTTTCTCCCCCTCTGTGGGTTGTCTGTTTACTCTGATGACTGTTCCTTTTG
>NW_012117354.1:2803317-2859404 GCF_000951035.1 Colobus angolensis palliatus
TGGGAATGTAAACTAGTACAACCACTATGGAAAACAACATGGAAATTCCTTAAATAACTAAAGGTAGAACTACCATTTGATCCAGCAATCCCACTGCTGGGTATCTACCCAGAGGAAAAGAAGTCATTATACGAAAAAGATACTTGCACACTAATATATATGTGTGTGTGTATATATATATTTCTTTACCCACTCATTGATTGATGGGCATTTGGGCTGGTTCCACATTTTTGCAAATTTGAATTGTGCTGCTATAAACATGTATGTGCAAGTATCTTTTTCTTATAATGACTGGAGGTTCACTCCAGACCCTGTTTGCCTGGATATCACCAGCAGAGGCTGAAGAACAGCAAATATACTTTTCCTTTTTTCTTTTTTTCCTTTTTTGTTTCAGCAAAATCGCTGTTGTCCTAAGAATAAGTAAAAAGGAAGTGAGATGGAATTGATAAAGTGTATACATTTAATTTTTTCCTGAGGTAAATTGGGATAATTCAAGAATACCATAATATTCAATTGAAGTCATGAGAATTTCTGATTGAGGACCCTCTATAACTAACTCTCATATTTAATCTCAATTAATCTTCACAGTAAAACAGTGAGTTCAATAGTATTGCTATCTCTATTTTTTAGGAATCTATAGAAGTTACTTGACTAGTAGAAGGCAGGCAATAAATGGTGCAATCCTAATATAGACTCAAGTCATCTTGAACCAGAGTCTGTGCTGGCAATTATGCTATAATTATTATATATAATGATAATTGTTATAGTTTATATAATTCTTTTTTTTTTGAGATGGAGTCTCGCTCTGTTGCCCAGGCTGGAGTGCAGTGGCGCGATCTCGGCTCACTGCAAGCTCCGCCCCCGGGGTTTACGCCATTCTCCTGCCTCAGCCTCCGGAGTAGCTGGGACTACAGGCGCCGCCACCTCGCCCGGCTAGTTTTTTGTATTTTTTAGTAGAGACGGGGTTTCACCGTGTAGACCAGGATGGTCTCGATCTCCTGACCTCGTGATCCACCCGTCTTGGCCTCCCAAAGTGCTGGTATTAGGCTTGAGCCACCGCGCCCGGCCTAGTTTATATAATTCTAACTGTGACAGGTTCTGAAAGACGTTTTGAAGGCTACATTATGATTTTATACATATGATGAGGGCTGTTTTTTAGTTTTAAAGATATTGAGACAAAAGCCAACATGCTAATCAGAAAGAAGTCACAGAGCCTTGTGTATTAGTCCATTTTCACACTGCTGATTAAGACATACCTGAGACTGGGTAATTTATAAAGAAAAAAGGGTTTAATGTACTCACACTTCCACATGACTGGGGAGGCCTCACAATCATGATGAAAGGCAGAAGGCACATCTTACATGGCAGCAGACAAAAGAAAAATGAGAACCAAGTGAAAAGGGTTTCCTCCTACAAAACCATCAGATCTTGTGAGACTTATTCACTACCAGCACAACAGTATGTGGGAGACTGCCCCCATGATTTGTTTATCTCCCACCACATGTGGGAATTATGGAAGCTACAATTCAAGATGAGTTTTGGGTGGTGACACAACCAAACCATATCACCCTGATATGGGCATGCATCAGAACCAAGTTAAAAAATAACTAGGCGGGGGCATGATTATTTGTTGTTTTAATATAAATATAAAGATAATAAAATATGATTTGAGTAACATCCAATACAATACAAATAAAATTATTAAATCAGCATCCTTGTGGTTTGTAGATGGAAGAAACAGGTAAAGAAAACTGTATCACAACAAGCATTCACCTAAAGAACACGCATTTTCTCGTATTTACATTTATATTAAAAATATGATCTTTTATCTTATTAGTGTCATCAAAACCATTCCCAAATCTTATATTTTCACCAAAATTGTCCTAGCTTTTCAAAAACAACTGCTTTTTAATATTAAAGAGATATAAGTAATTTGATATTTTTCTTGGTGTGCCAGCTGTGAGTTTACCTTCATTTCAGATACAGAAACAGGATAGATATGAGTCCAAAAGTATGGATATAAATCACCCAGGCATTTAAAGGGTTAGGCTTTCTTCTTGTATAATCAGCCCTTCTTTTTCATTAAGACAGTAACAATGGAAGGGAAAATAATTTATGTTCCAAGTCAAAGAAAAATAGAGATCATAGGCCTGTTTGAATGAGAGTGAAGCCTGGAACAAGAAGATAACAATTTTACCTTCAAGTGTCTGAATTATTTCTTATGTTGTGGAGGTTGAGAGGCTTAGTCCTAGTTAAGAGATGAACAAGCAAGCTGCTGTCAGTGTTCAGATCCTCGGGTGCTCAAGTGTGGAATGGGCCCACCAGAATACACACGAGCTGGAAACTGGCACAGAGTAAGGAGCTAGACAAAAGTGAATAGAAGGACTAGGTTTGTAGTGTATTTGGTCTGTAGGTGCAGTGGTAGGAATCTCTGATTTTTTAAAAGGGAGGTATACTGGTAAGTGTGAAGAAATTAATGGCCTGTAAGTAACCAAATTAAAGTAAGTGAAAAAGGCAATAAAACTATCAAAATGGGATTTCAGACTTTAAAAATTAGACAGATTTTTAAGAATATGTTTAACAAATTATTAGATTTATCCATCCATGCATCGATTTGTCCATTTAACAAAAACTCTTTGTGAGATGGTAAGATGCTAGAGATTCCACATGAATAAAGCAGATATGCTCCCTGTCTTACAATCTATAGTGAAATAATCTTACAGGTTGTAGTGCAATAAATTAAATAAATAATTTTATGTACTTAATAGTTGTAATTGAAACATGTGCTATAAATGCCAAAGACAGGATGCTGTGAAAAAGAATTAATAGTGAAATGTAATCTATCCTAAGGTTTTGGAGGTGAGTAAAGTGTCACTTATCCTGAAATTGAAGAAAAGTTGCTTAACTTTAAAGCAATTTTACTTAACTTGAGAGTGAAGGAGATAGCCAGGTGATAGGACTCAAGAAGTGAGATTTACTGCAAAGGCCATGCTTATTTGAAGAAGAGAGAGAAGGTCATTGTAGCTGAAAAGGTAAGCAGTGAGCAACTGGACCATCCAGGGAATTTTAGAACATTTTGGAATTATTGAACTTTGTTAGTCAAAAAATTCCTAATACAAAAATTGAACTGATTTACAGATAGAAAAATAACACAGCATTTTAGAAAAATACATGTTTCAAAAAACTGAACTCAGAAATATTCTCGCTAAATTAATGAATATCAAGACAAAAAAAATAATTCTGCGTATTTGTAGGTAGTAAAAAGAGCCCGTTCCACTTAAAAGTGGGAGCAACCAACCTGGCCTTAGACTTCTACCCAGCAACATTCAATGTTAGAAATCAAAGTAGGAACATACTCATGTGGTTTTGCTGTGTCCTCACCCAAATCTCATCTTGAACTATAATTCCCACAATCTCCACGTGTCATGGGTGGGGCTCAGTGGGAGGTAATTTAATCATGGGGGCAGTTACCCTCATGATGTTCTCATGATAGAGAGTGAATTATCATGAGATCTGATGGCTTTATTAGGGGCTCTTCTACCTTTTGCTCGATAGTTCTTCTTGCTGCTACCATGTGAAGAAGGACATGTTTGGTACCCCTTCCACCACATTTGTAAGTTTCCCGAGGCCTCCCTAGCCATGGTGAACTGTGAATCAATTAAAACTGTTTCCTTTATAAATTACCCAGTCTTGGGAAAGTCTTTATTAGCAGCATGAGAACTGACTAACACACATACACGTATTTTCAAGTTATTGGACGTATTAGCAAGAGATGTCAACCCAGCCTCAAAGTATTCAAGAATAAAAGTAAAACTGGTAGAGAAAATGCTCTCAGTTAAGTACCACACTTGAAAGACATTTGAGTTGCTCCAATCTGTTTCTATTAACAATAATGCTATAAAAATAATTATGAAAGTCCACAAATAAATCTCTAGGGTTAGTCCTCCATGATGGAATTACTTCTAGAATATTTTAAGTTTTGAATTTAATATCTACATTTTAAGCTTCAAAGCAGCTTTGGCATTATAGTGACCTTCTTTCACCTAACAGTTTTTTAACCTAGGTTTCAAATTTGTCATTTATATATACAGGTTAAATATCCCTTATCCAATAATCTGAAACTTGAAATGGTAAAAAACCTGAAACTTTTTGAACATCGACATGATGCCACAGTTGGAAAATTCCACACCTGACCTCATGTGACAGGTTGCAATCAATAGAATGAACGATTGAAGGATTAGATAGTACAGGTACACAACACACAGCTTATTCAGTGCCTCGAGGGGACAAAAGACCCTCCTAACACCCATCAGCTATGATATACCTTTTCTGCAAATGCTCAGATACCCTCATGCAAGCACACTCACAAAGGGTAATAAAATGACACATGTGTAGGTTGGATGCACCAAGGCAGTTTCCCCACAATGGCCCACAAAGGGGTCAAAAGCAACAGACATTACTCATTGTACCTTTTTTGCTTACTCTGCTCTTTGGTGTAAAGATATTGTTAAAAATGTCAAAAAGGCCTGCAGATATCCCAGTGGGTAACAGTGATGAGAAAATGAGGAAACATTTTGTTTATCTATAGCACAGAAAGTCAAGCTGTTAGAGAAACTGGACAGCAGCATCTCAGTGTGAAATGTCTTCCAGAAGGGTATGGTGTTGGAATGAAGACCTTATACCACCTGAAGAAACAGAAGGAAAAACTGTTGAAGTTCTATGCTGAAAGTGATAAGCAAAAGTTAACAAAAACTAGAAAATCCCTGCATACATTGCCCAATTGTGAAAGAGCCAAAATGGTTCTGAATCAAGGTGATTGTGATAATAACGACAATTAAGATGATAGTAACAGTGCAGAGAAACGTGTCTGTAGACTAACATGGCAAAAATGTGTAATGGGCTTATAGAAGAACTAAAGCAGTGGGCAGTGATAACAGAACAAGGATTCATGTCAGTTTATAAAATCAAAGAGAAACTTCGAAGACAAAAACATTAATGAGGGGGCACTCATGAGGAAATATTTTTTTAAAGCCAACAGCAGAATGCCTCTTTCTCCCTAGGGGACCCACTTCCTAGTCCCCCAACTGCTTCTGATGTTTCTTCTCACCAAAAGAAATAAAATACAGTGTATAGCTTATAGTAACTTTTAACCAACACACAGCATTGCAGGTAGGGACTAAGCGCTTGCAGTTGTTTTGCTGCTACTCTTTCCCAGCTGATAGAGGTATTCTGGTGATGCCACCGTGCTGCTTAGTTACCCTAAACACGTTATTTTTTCACTATATTAACGGTGTGCCATATTGTTTACTTTTAAGGACTTTTGTGTGAATAAGTGTAAGAAAATGATTACTTATTGTTAGGATATAATTCAGAGTCAGGAATGATGGCAATGCCAAACAACCAGAGATTGTCCACATGGGTGGCTGAGAGAGTGACACCTTTACTTTCTGATAGTTTAATGTACATGAACTTCATTTCATGCATGAAATAACTAAAAATATTTTGTAAAATTACCTTCAGGCTGTGTGTATAAAGTGCATATGAAACTTAAATGAATTTTGTGTTTAGACTTTGGTCCCATTTCCAAGATATCTGATTATGTAAATGCAAATATTCTAAAATCAGAAAAAAACACGAAATTCTAAACACTTCTGGTCCCAAACATTACAGATAAAGGATATTCAGCCTGTGTATGTCATAATATGCTTTCCTTTTGCTTCCATTTGCATTTTTGCTTTTTGAAGAATCAAAGTGTACAACATTCAGGAGCACAATTTCTGGAGTCAGACTGCTTGGGTTCAAAATGCAGTTCAGCCCCTTTCAATGGAAACCTGAGAAAGATACATATCTCTTTATCATTCTTTATTTTTTAAATATGGATAAATAATACCTACCCATAGATCAGAGTGAGGCTTAATAATCTATTTTGTATCCAGTGATTTACATAGTGTTAGTCTGAGGTAGATATTGTTATTACATAGTAAGACCTGTATATAATTCATGTTACTTCCTAGTCTCTGGAATTCTTTGCTTCCAAATGTACCCCTTGCCCCTTAAATTTAAAAAGGAAAATCTCTGCAATGCATGTATATTTGACTCTTAGATTACAGAACAAGTATAGCTAAATGTGAAATAAAACTTTCGGGATAATACCACTTTTACTTATGCATTGACTTAAAGCTTTATGGTATTGCTAATATTCCATAATTTTGATATACAAAAGTGGCAAATAAATATGCTTCAATCTAATACATGAATAAGAAGGGCCTTTTCATGACAGGTTAGCTGATTCATAACATAGGAATTACTTAATCTTAAAAATGTCATCCTTTAAGATCCAGCTGTAATGTTATTTCTTTTCTAAAGAATTTCTCACCTTATGCAAAAAGATTTGTCATTTGCACAAATGGACTTTCATGACACTTTATGATGGTTTTATCTTCATCTTTATGTTCTTACTCTGTAAATAGGATTTTCTCTAATAATAGACCAATTTTGTCACTTTATCTTTTAATGATCAGCACTGAGTTTTATATCTCTCGTGTAGTAGGTGCCCAATATATATGTATGTAGTTAAAAAATGAATGCACTGGTATATGCATGGGGCAGGCATAAATAGAACTAGCTTCATGTGTTGGTCTACACAATTAATACATTATCAAAGCTTTCTCCCCCAATTAATCTCTACTTCTGATTTATTAATTTAAAAAGTTAAACAATTAGATTATCTGCCCCTTGGTTTAAACCAGTGAATAGTTTGAACAAATGCCATAAGAAATTTTTTTTCTGTAGTTATTATGAATGGGCCTTGTTGAGCCATTCCTTAGAACAGGTTTTAATTTATGTAGAAAAGTATTAACTAGATGGGAGATTTAGTAATATTAGAAGTGAGCCTAATAAGTAATGAGCAAACAATGAAAAATTGTATCAGTTTGTTACAATTCTTTCTCAGATAAGAAAACCAGAGAGCCTTATTAGTGATGCCATATTATAAAAAAATAGCCAACATTTCTTAAATGTCTACCATGTGATTGACGTGTCCTAAGCATTTTACATATGTTCCCACATTTATTTCTTATTGAAGCTCACAAGATAACCAACACTATTACCTGCTCTTATAAATAGAGTAACTGAGACATAGGGAGGTTAGATGTTTTTCCTAAGGTCATATAGTCAGTTAATAAAAGAGCTAAAATTCATACCCAGACATTTACTGAAGAGCTGTGTGGTTAAGCATTATTCAGAGCAGCTTTTCTGGGCTGAGTATCTTCTGTTTGACTTCTTTGCAGATACACTTTTCCTCCTTCTCAATCCTGCTTTCCTGGAGGCTGACCAAGCTGCTATTAATGAGCTCACTTGCCTTCCAGCCACAGGTAGGGTTTGGTCTATATGGCGTAATAGCAGAAGAGAAAATGAGAAGAGAATGAGGTCAGGACTCTGATTAAACTATGACATTTTATTTTAAATGTGAACATCAACAGAATAATTATATTGAAACTTACATTGACTTCCCTAATACTGACAATTTTTGAGGTATTTAACATTCCACTGCAGACAGTTGAGTTTTAGAAGATAACTTTCTGAAAAATCAATGACAAAATTGGTTGCCCTGCTTCCCTCCCTATTATATTACTGAGAATTGGCTGTGTCTCTGTATAAAGACCAGAATTCCTTTAGGTGATCTCTGCACATCATCACACCCTCCATATTCCAATAACTTTTGTCCCTTCAGGTATAGAGGTGGGAAAATCCCCCAGTGTTACTAGCCCTATGGGGTCTGCACTATCCCTCTTTGGATTATTTAAACCCCGTACATAACTTTTAAAAGGTGTCTCTAGTTCTTATCAAATTATCTAGTTTGTGTGTTCCAGTTATTTCATACCCAAAATCATGACTAAATAATGGTTTAATAAAGCATTCAATTATATTTTTGAAAACATTATGCCATGATGTCATATGATTATGCTTTTTTGCTCAATATATAGCAAGCACATTAGTGCTGAGCACATGTGAAGTGCTTATTAATTAAGTGCTTATTGACTGTAAAACTTTGAGGCTTTTAAATTAATTAAGATGCTAAAATAACATGTGATTATATTTAGAATTTATCATAATTTTGGTATTAAATGAAAAATGATAAACCTTTCAAAAGGAATACTGGGAGATCTACTTTTTCAAAAAAATAATGGTTAATCACTGTGACATTATTTCATAACATATAATGGCTAGAAGGCTTTAAAGTCGAAACAGAGAGGTCATATGAAAGAGGTGTATACTTTTGCCCAATAAAAGTAAAATAAATTTTTATCAGTATTTGATTTTAGTGATAGTTTATCTTCACTTCATATTATACAATACCTTAATAAAAATGTATGATAGAGGACTCATCATTGTGGAAAAAAATAAATGTTAATTGCAGGACAGTTCAAATGGTGGCCTTGGACTAACTCAGTTCTTCTCCCTTTCTCGCTTGCAGTTCTCAAGAATAACTGTAGAATGGTCTGGGAATGCAACATCCTGAAATACAGAAAAACAGGTGAGAGTAACCCAGTCTCTGTCTTTGTCCTTCCTGGGACAAGTTATTCTACAAAACTTTAACCCATTGATTTGTGTTGCTTGGGGTTATAAAACCCAAGGCAAGTATTTTTTGTGGTCCCATAGCAATGATATGAGGTGGGGTACCTGCAGATGAGAGTCCATTTGCCCTGGGCAGCTTTCCTGAGCCTTGGGAGATGGACCTACTGTGAATCTCAGGCTTCTACTGTCCCTTTCTGCCTATCTGTAAGTAATAAAGTTGCTTTACTCAACTTGTGTGAGTATTCTATCCCAGTATACTCATACAAATCATAGAAATTACAGCCTGAGTTGCAGTGGGCTGAACTGGTAACCACTGTGCAGTGAACCTGCTTTGCACTCATTTAACAAGTGATTGAAGGAATTAGGTATTATTTACTTAAAGATTATCTAATCCCAAACTGTTATTTCCTGAAGTCCTGAGAAATAGAATAAGAACACAGCTTTCTGGATTCCAAAATTACTGTTCTTCCAGTGCATCCCACCACTTTAATGACAGGATGCTAATGAACATGCATACCTCTGTAGAATATTTATAATGACATTTCTGAAAAAGTTTTATACATTTATGTTTTAGACAGATGCTAAACCCCATTGAACAATGGTTTCTTAAAGAGTAAACCCATTATATCCAAAAGAGGTCACATGGCTGTGTGGTATCTTGACTGATGAAAGCCACAAATGACATTTCTAGACTTGGACCCAGAACCTCCTATGTGATATCCTACATTCCCTCTTTCTTTGCTTTCTGTCAGCCAAATATAAAGAATCCAGGAGATTCCTAAGACCTAGGGAATGTACATAAGTGGATACATGGTAAAGAGTTATTTATGGAGAGGATGTGGAGAAATAGGAACACTTTTACACTGTTGGTGGGATTGTAAACTAGTTCAACCATTATGGAAAACAGTATGGCGATTCCTCAAGGATCTAGAACTAGAAGTACCATATGACCCAGCCATCCCATTACTGGGTATATACCCAAAGGATTATAAATCATGCTGCTATAAAGACACATGCACACGTATGTTTATTGCGGCACTATTCACAATAGCAAAGACTTGGAATCAACCCAAATATCCATCAGCGACAGACTGGATTAAGAAAATGTGGCACATATACACCACGGAGTACTATGCAGCCATAAAAAAGAACGAGTTTGTGTCCTTTGTAGGGACATGGATGCAGCTAGAAACCATCATTCTCAGCAAACTATCGCAAGAACAGAAAACCAAACACTGCATGTTCTCACTCATAGGTGGGAACTGAACAATGAGATCACTTGGACACAGGAAGGGGATCATCACACACCAGGGCCTATTGTGAGGAGGGGGGAGGGGGAAGGGATAGCATTAGGAGATATACCTAATGTAAATGATGAATTAATGGGCTGCAGCACACCAACATGGCACATGTATACATATGTAACAAACCTGCACGTTGTGTACATGTACCCTAGAACTTAAAGTATAACAAAATAAATAAATAAATAAATAGATAGAATATATATTAAAGGCTAGGTGTGGTGGCTCACACCTGTAATCCCACCAGTTTGGGAGGCCGAGGCAGGTGAATCACCTCAGGTCAGGAGTTCGAGACCACCCTGGCCAACATGGTGAAACCCTATCTCTACTAAAAATACAGAAAATTAGCCAGCCATGGTGGTGGCTGCCTGTAATCCCAGATACTCAGGAGACTGAGGCAGGAGAATCACTGGAACCCAGAAAGTGGGGGTTACAGTGAGCTGAGATTGTGCCACTGCACTGCAGCCTGGGTGACAAGAGCGAAACTCCATCTCAAGAAAAGTCATGTATATGTTCAAATGCCAAAAATTATCAACACTCTTTAAAAAGATTATCTCCTTGAGGAAAGAGGGAAGGCCAACTACTTATCAAGACTTGTTAAAAGACAATTAAGAAAATATTTATTAAGAAAATATAGCAAAGTTTATTGGCATAGGAATATGAGATTAGGCTAATACAACAGAAAGATATGATATGACAGCCAACACTGAAGATCTGTGAGGAAAATTTCCTATTCTATAAGTTGTACTGGGATATCTGGGTACTTGAAAAAATACAATATAATTTCTACTCTGTGACAAATAATTTTGGAAGACATATTTTAAACGAAAACATAGGAGAATATCTTTACATCCTAGGGTAAGGACTCATTATATTTCAAGAGTGAAAACCATAAAGAAACATATTGAAAATAATGATATTTAAAAAAATTTGTATTTGTCAAAAGTCATTAGGAAATGTGAAAAGATAAACCATAATCTGGGAAATAGCATTTTAATGTAAATCGTTCTAAATAGAATAGCATAGCATATAGAATATATGGAAAACACCTAGTTATTTTAAACCTAATGATTTAATAGAAAAATGAGCAAAAGTCTTGAACAGGTATTAGAGAGGAAAGGAAACATAAATGTTCAATGAAATAAGAATCAACATTCAATCCTATTCATGCTTAGAAAAATGCAAATTAAAATTCTTATGAAATGATTCACACCTAGTAGATTTACAAAAATTCACAATAAAAAGTGTGACAATACTAAATGTTGGCAGTGTTGTGCAACAACATAAGTTATATCCTATAGTTGGGGAGTGTTAATTGATTGAGGCATTATGAAAGATAACCTGTCATTACTAAGTAAGGTTTAACATATATATAGTTGATGACCCAGAAATTTCATTTTCATGTGCAAATCTTAAAGAATAGTTTATCTTGTTTTAATATCTGAGACAGAATATTCGTAATAATATATATATTTTTGTTTGTTTGTTTTGAGATGAAGTCTTGCTCTTGTTCCCCAGGCTAGAGTGCAATGGTGCCATCTCGGCTCACTGCAACCTCTGCCTCCTCAGTTCAAGCGATTCTCCTGCCTCAGCCTCCTGAGTAGCTGGGATTACAGGCACCTACCACCATGCCTGACTAATTTTTGTATTTTTAGTAGAGATGGGGTTTCACCATGTTGGTCATGCTGGTCTCGAACTCCTGACCTCAGGTGATCCTCCCACCTCGGCCTCCCAAAGTGCTGGGATTACAGGTGTGAGCCATCACCACCGCGCCTGGCCTTTGTAATGATAGTGTCAGTAATAACAAAAAAAGAAACCTTGAAACTACCAAAAGATATATGAACAGTAGAATGAACAGAAACAAAATTGTAAGATATCCAACAATGGACTTTTCTGCAGCAGTATAACTCAATGAATTGTGGATAAATGCAGCCACAAGTTTCAATCTTACAATTATGTCTTGAGAGAATATACAAATAATAGAGAATCATATATATGGTAGGATTACAGTTATAAAATGGGTATAGTAAAAAATAAAAGCAAATGCTCTTAGTAGGAATATATGTGTTTGCTAAAACTATCAAAGAATAGCAAGGAGATAAGTATCTCAAAATTTTACAAATGACTTCCTATGGATTTAAGTAGAAAAGTGACACAAGGGGACTTCAAAGGGCCTGGTATTATAATATTTCTTACATTCCATGTATAGAAGCATTCTCTTATTATAAAAACCTAGATAGATAGATAGATAGATAGATAGATAGATACAGACAGATATGTATAAACACTTTTATATGTGTAATCTTTCACAATTAAAAAACAGAAAAAAATTCTAAAATACCATTTTTCCACGTTTATAGAAAGAGAGTGTACAACAATGTAGTGAGAAGTTTTATGAAGGTGAGATAATTGAACTTATTTACAGCCTGGAAGGAAGGTACATAAGTGATGATGAAATTTATAATATTGGCTCAAATTGAATTATGGATGAATCAAGGTCTCTAAAGAAATGGAGTGGAAGTAAACTTCAGTGCATGTAGAGAAATATCTTCTCCCAGGAGATGGGACATCTCCTTGAGACCAGAATAAAGCGGCTGAAGATGAGTGTAGTTACAGTAATTTAGTTACTCTGGAGTTAGGCATCGGAGAGAATTCATACTTTGTAGTTTTAGTTTTTCCTTGTGAAAAAAGAAGAGGCAAGTTCTTGCTCAGAAAGTGTGAGATGGAAGTAGAGGAGAGAAAAGAAGAAAAATATTTACATGGTCAACATAGAACTGCTCATTGATATCTGATTCTCGTCTCCTTCTGGGCACCATGAAGCACCAAATTCCTGCCCTTTTGTGGTTTAATGGGACCAGACTTCTAATTCTGGTCAATGAGTTTTGGGCAGAAGTGGTGCGTGTCACCTCCAAGCTGGAGCACTGCTCCTGAATGCCAGCTGTACTTTGACCTTCCTCAGTAACTGTGGAAGAATGCGTCAACATTGATGCTACATCGGCCTTGATGCCTGAGTGATAATGAGGAACACAGCCCCGGCCACTCGATTCAGACAAGTAGAGTGAGTGAAAAGCAAACATTTGGTTTTCAATATTTTGAACATTTCAAAATTGTTTGTTATCTAATATACCTGATACAGTTTAGAATAGTTTTTTGGCTTTTATTTGCTTTATTTTTGTGAGTTTTTTTGGATTTTTTTTTTTTTTTTTTTAAATAAAGAGAATGGGAGAGAAACCTCAGGAGGAAGTAACATTCTTGCTTACTAGCACTTGGGATCTAGTTTTAGTTACTGCAAAACAGATTATTTGGGTTTTTTAATTTGTTTCCTTGTTTTTAATTTTAATTTTACTTTTCAATGTTGGCTTTTGAGGTATGCTTCTTTGATGACTAGTTTGTTGAGGTTTCTAACATGAAGGTGTGTTGAATTTTATCAAAGCCTTTTCTGCATTTATTGAGATAATCACACAGTTTTTGTTTTTAATTCTGTTTATGTGATGAATCACATTTCCTAATTTGCATATGTGAAACCAACCTTGCATCCCAGGAATACAGCCTACTTTATCATGGTGGATTATTTTTTTGATGTGCTGCTGGATTTGGTTTGCTAGTGTTTTGTTGAGGATTTTTATGTCTATGTCCCTCAAGACTACTGGCCTGAAACATTCCTTTTCACTGTATCTCCCAGGTTTCGGTATCAGAACCTGGCCTCATAGATGCTGGGTTAGGGAGGAGTACCTCCATCTCCATTTTTTTGAATAATTTCAGTAGGATTACTACCAGCTCACCTTTGTGCATCTGGTAGAATTAAGCTGTGAATCCATCTGGTTCAGGGCTTTTTCTGGATGGTAGGGTTTTTTTTAAATTACCGATTCAATTTCAGAACTCATTATCGTATGTTCAAAATTTTGTTTTCTCTCTGATTCAATCTTGGGAGGCTGTATGTTTCCAGGAATTTATCTATCTTTTTTCCTGCTTATAGTTTATAACAGAGTTTACTGTATTTCTGTGGGGTCCATGGTAATGTCCCCTCTGTCATTTCTGATTGTGTTTATTTGAATCTTCTCTTTTTTCTCTATTAATCTATTAATCTGGCTAGTGGTCTATCAATCTTATTTATACTTTTGAAGAACAAATGTTTGGTTTTGTTGGTATTTTGCATGGGTTTTCATGTCTCGGTTGTTCAGTTCAGCTCTGATTTTGGTTATTTATTTTCTTTTGCTACCTTTGTGGTTGGTTTGCTCTTGTTTTTTTCATTCCTCTAGGTGTGATGTTAGGTTGTTAATTTAAGATCGCACTAACTTCTTCATGTAGGCATTTAGTGTTATAAACTTTCCTCTTGACACTGCTTTAGCTATATCCCAGAGATTCTGTTATGTTGTATATTTGTTTACATTCATTTCAGAAAATATTTTGATTCCTGCCTTAATATCAGTCTTTATCTAAAATCTGTTCAGGAGTAGGTCATTTAATTTCCATGTAAATTTATGGTTTTGAGAGATCTTTTTGGTATTGATTGAAAGTGATTTATATACCAGAAACAACTGGCTGAAGAATTGGAGAGTCATCAAACCAAGGAAAGGATTTTTCTAAAAAAATCTGTACTAGTTGGACAGTACAAAGGAACATTGTTTATGAATAAATTTAGGAGGGTCCTCAAAATTGAGAAGTAGAATCAATTTTAGAGTTTCAAGTAGAGATCGCATGGATACTTAAGTTAATAGCATTCAAAACGTGTAAATAATTTCTTAGTCGCACAAATACAAAAATATCACTGTTGCCTTAAGAAATTGTCCTGTCACCCTGTCAAATTTCTATAAAAAGGCAAACAAACTAATACATTTTTAAAACAAATCTCCACCAAATATTATGAACATTTGAATTCTTTTTTATGTTAAAAATTTTAAGCCAGATCATTTTATTCTTGAAGTAAGAAGACAATGTCTTTAAAGAATCTTCCAATTTATTCTAACATATCTGTTCTGAAATTAGTTTCAGAAGTTTATAAATTATTAAGTGATGCAACATTTTTATATATTCAAAATTAAATGTCATACTATATGTTTAATTACACTTATATGTAAAGTTCAAATAAAATAAAACAGGATATAATTATCTAGAATATTCAGGGTTTTTCAACCTTTTCTTTGTACCATTATCTAAAATCTTTGCATAGGTAAATCCTATGAATCCCGTCTCAGAATAATATTTTAATACATTAAACAGAATACATATAATTACAGGGAAAAGTAATAGTAACAAAATATATTACCAAAACACATCCTTTGAAGGAATGATATAATGGCTCCAGGTTAAGAATCTAGAAAATATATATTTCATTAAAATAATTATTTTCATGTGTATATAAACTTCTTTAAAAGTTTTTAATCACTCATTACTCGCATATAGAACTGTTGATTTCTATATGTTGATCCTGTATGTGGTCACTTAATTATCTTCTTAGTTATAATAGTATTTCTGTTAACTCTCTTTTCTAGGTATACAATACAGTAATAACATCTGCAATAAAACTTGTTTCAGTATTTAATGTTTATAAATAATATTTTTGATTATGTAAGTTATATAAGCTTACTGCAAAAAAATGAAAAAACAGAAAAATATGTAGAGATGGGTCTTGTCAATATTTAATGTACACATTTCCAGAATGTTGATATTGTTTCATATAAAATCCTGTTATTTACAACAACGTTGATGGAATTGGAAGATATTATGTTAAGTGAAATAAGCCAGGCAGTGAGAGACATTCTCACTAGTATGTGGAAGCTAAAAAAATATATATTTATATCTCCTGGAGATAAAGAATAGAATGATGTAAAATGCCAGAGTCTAGGAAGGGTAGCTTGGGGGAAAAACAAAGAGGGGATGATTAATGCGTACATACGTACAGTTGGAAAGAAGAAATAAGATTGAGTGTTCTGTAGTACCATAGAACAATAATTTATCGTACACTTAAAAATAACTAAAAGGATGGCATTGGAATGTTCCTGACACAAAGGAACATTGTGTTGAAGTGATGAATATCCCAATTATCCTGATTTGATCACTACACATTTTTTGCTGTGTCAAAATAACAGGTGTACCCCATAAATATTTACAACTATTATGTATACATAGTAAATACAAATTTAAAAAATAAAAATAAATCTCGAACATATCCCAAGCTGGTAAAGAAAGGGAGTGAAAGCCATTTCATGTGCCTCGGGCAAAAGAATCTTTACTGCATTGTTAATATACCCTATTGACAGCTTAATAATAGCTATCAAAAATTTTGTGACTATACCTTTGACTCAGCTATTTTACCTCTAAGATTTCTTCTGAACAAAAACCTCATAAATTTGCACAAAATTATCTACAACTATGTTTATGCTAATATTTTGAATAAAATTGGCTACCGTTCACTCAATGCTTACTATGTGTCAAATATTATGCTAAAACTTTTATGTACATGACCTCATTTCAGCCTTGCAAAAACCTCATTGCCCCTTTCTTTTTAATTTCTATTAACTGGGGAGACTATTTAGGCTTAGATCTTAGGTGAGTTAGTCAAGAATACACAAACAATAAGTATGTAAGTTAAAGTTATCCATCTCTAGAACCTGATAAAACAGCAAAAGGAAAAGGAAAAACAACAACCTAAACGATTTTTTAAAAGTACATTGTAGCATATTAAACAATAGATTGCTATGAAGACATCTTCAAGTGATGATACAAAGAAAAAATTAAGACATTGTAAAAATGTTTCCTAAAAGGTTGAACATATATACTTTGTAATGTAATCTAAGTGTTGATAAAATATATAATAAAATATTAATAGGCAGAAAAATTGGGACAATACTAAATATTTTACACATTTATATTTTCTTAATTATATATTGTAATACTTTCCATTTCATTCAGTGATTACTTAGTATTTTGTGTATGGATAATAAAATATACTTGATATTATGTTGAACCTTTAGGCTAATATTTTTTGTGATAAACAGTGTTGTAATGAGCATCTTTGAAAATACTATCTGATCACATTAATTTGTCTTTTATATTTTTTATACAAATGCATTTTAAAATGCTGTAAAACAGCTCTATGTAATTAACTCAATTTGAGGCTTTCATAGATGTTTCATTATCTATTTGTACATTTTAGTACCAGAATAACATTAGTTATGTTATAGCTTATCTATGATAAATTTTAACATGTTTGTAACACAAGATCCTCATTCTCATTTTTATTTTAGAATGTACTATGCTTTCTCATCTATTTATGGTTTAATAAAATATTTAGAAATAGTTTTCAAAAATTTTAATGGTTGATTTTAATTGGCATGTCTACTACATAAATATATCATGTATTTTTATTTCACTTGTTGACATGATAATTTTCATTTATCAGTGCTTTTTAATGTCAAAGTTTTGTGTTAGGTTAATTCATCAAAAGTTGACATATTTATGGCTATCATTAAAGGGTCTAATTTTAAATTTTTATCTAATTTATGGAAAAAAGCTTATTAAATTTTTAATAGTTTATTGGTTGATTCTTCTGGGTTTGTTAGGAAATGTCAAATCATCTGTTAATATTAATGATGTTTTGTTCCCAGTCTTGTCTTGACTAGCACATAAAAAACACCACTAAATGATGCAAAAGCTTCGGCTGTCTTGTTCTTGACTAAAATGGAAATGTATTTAATGTTTCGGCTGATGCATTGTGTTGCCTTTGATTTACTATAGAATTTTAACTTATTTTGTTATGTTAATGGATTTCTAAATATTAAACTGGCTTGCATTTCTGGATAAAAATGCTAGTTTTCTTCAGTGTATTTAATATATTGCTAAACTCCACTTACCAATGTTTTTTGAATAATATTTTCACCATTTTTTGGTAATCAGATTTCTCAGTACTTTTTTTTTTTTTTTTTTTTTTTTTTTGAGATGGAGTTTTGCTCTTGTTGCCCAGGCTGGAGTGCAATGGTGTGATCTCGACTCACTGCAACTTCTACCTTCTAGGTTCAAGCAATTCTCCTGCCTCAGCCTCCCGAGTAGCTGGGATTACAAGCATGCACCACCATACCCAGCTAATTTTGCATTTTTAGTAGAGATGGGGTTTCTCCATGTTGGTTAGGCTGGTCTTGAACTCCTGACCTCGTGATTCACCCATCTTGGCCTCCCAAAGTGCTGGGATTACAGGCGTGAGCCACTGCGCCCGGCCCTTTCAGTACATTCTTTATCCATTGTCCTTTTTTCTTTGTTATTAGATAGGTTTCAGCTTCATAAAAGCAACTCATTCATTAAGGAATGTTGTACATATTAAAAAGCATGAGAAGGCCGGGCGCGGTGGCTCGCGCCTGTAATCCCGACACTTTGGGAGGCCAAGGCGGGCAGATCACGAGGTCAGAAGATAGAGATCATCCTGGCCAAACATGGTGAAACCACGTCTCTACTAAAAACACACAAAAAGGGTTAATTGGGCGTGGTGGCATGTGGCTGTAGTCCCAGCTACTCGGGAGGCTGAGTCAGGAGAATTGCTTGAACCCGGGAGAAGGAGGTTACAGTGACCAAGATCGCACCACTGCACTCCAGCCTGGCAACAGAGCAAGTCTCTGTCAGAAAAAAAAAAAAAAAAAGAGAAATATAATGGACCCCATGTTGGATTGTTGGATTGGCCAGAAGGGCAGATGTACAGAAACTGGGGTAGGTCAGCTGTGGAAGAAGGAAAAGGTAGTAGGAGGACATGAAATGAATCAGTTCTGGGAGTAAGATGGATTGAAACTAGCAACTTAGATGATTGCCATAGAAAAGAGTTGTAGGTGTAGCTAGATAAAATGGAGAGGAATATTGAGAGGCAGAAGGGCATAGACAGCTGCTTTTAAAGTATGTTAAGCCAGAAGTGGATTTGAAGAGTACAAGTCACTGAGAAGAGTCTCAAAACGAATACCATATATAAGGGGTTTTGAACAGCCCTTGAGAATGTTTAAAACCAATTTGTTGAGGTTATAATTGACATACAAAACTTGTACATATTTAATGTATACAGCTTGTTGAGTTTGGAGATACGTACATACACAGGTGAAACCATCACTGTAATCTATGCCATAAACCTATCCATCTCCTCCAGAAGTGTTCTTCTGTCATCTTGGTTAGTTATAATGATGATGATAATGATAATGAACACTTAACATAAGGTATATTCTCTCAGCAAATGTTTAGGTATATAATACAGTATTTATTATAGACATTATGCTGTACAGTAGATATCTAGGGCTTACCTTGTGAAATTAAAACTTCTAACCCTTGGCAAATAGCTTCCCATTTCCCCCTGCCCCCAGCCCTTGGAAACCACCGTTCTAATATTTGCTTCTATGAGTTTGACTGTTGTAGATTCCTCATGTAAATGGGATTACACAATATTTGTCTTTGATGTCTGGTTTATTTCACCTAGCGTTTTATTCTCCATGTTCATCTATGTTGTGGCAAATGGCAATATTTCCTTCCTTTTTTAATGCCAAATAATATCCAATTGTACCTATATATCATGTTTTCTGTATCCATTCATCCATCCATGAACATTTAGGCTACTTCCACTTTTTGAATACTATAAATAGTGGTGCAATGATTGGGAGGGCAGGTATCTCTTTGGGATACTGATTTCAATTCCTTTGGGTATATACCTAGAAGTGCAATTGCTGGATCATATGGTAATTCTGTTTTTAAATTTTTGTGGAACCTAAGATAACAAGTGCTGGCGAGAATGTGGAGAAAAGGGAAATGAAGAAAACCTTGTACACTGCTGGTGAGAAAGTCAAGTGGTGTAGCCAATACAGAGAACACTCATGCTTAGGAAGCACTAAGTGCTTGGTAAACTCGATTTCTCTCCTTCACCATATATGTATGGTATTATATATATTTAAATAAAATAGTAAATAATATTATTTATTATTATAGGGAATAGACTTTCCTCTGAAAGAAGTTATTCCTGAATTTGATTTGGGCTCCTTATTTATACCTTAGAGTACAGCAGAGGGCTTTTATGTTTGAAGACACTTGATTCAATGACATGCTAAGATTTGTCTATGTTATTTCTAATGGGTGATACTTTTGTTTCCAAAATTTTGTTATCAAGTAAAGAACAATTACACAAATATACATCATTAAAAAGCAAATACATTTTGAAAAGTTTTAAACACCCAAGAAAAATTTTAAACAACTTTTTTTCTCCCCATTATTTGATAATATTATTGATTTAGGATTTTCCACAATTTCTTTATATTGATTATCAAATTTATTTGCCAACAAGAAATGACAGATGTTGTTTAAATCAGGTGCAAAATGTTTACAGTTTCCCATTTATGATAAAAGACATTCAGTTGGGAAGAAGACAAAAACAAAGCACATTTACAATATAGAAATATTTCTTGGGTCCTGTTGTGATTTTTTAAAGTCCAATTATGAGGGCACTATGTTGCGTTAACTATTGTAGTATAAGTTAGTTATATCTAGATGTTTAACTCTCCCTCTCCCCACCTGACACAAACTGATGATCACTTTATATGGAAGAGTCTGTGTTACCACTTGCAGTACATGTAGAATTTTATTTAGGATATGGTTTTAGTTTTCCTGTAGAGTGCTGCCCCACTGTGGACAGATTAGGAATCACTGCAGCCTGACAAGTAATTACTTTTTGCAAATACTGTCTTTATTAAATCTCCTGCACAAATGTTCCTTACATATGATACCTGCATGAAGAAATATCCACCCAATGATTACAAGAAATGTTGTAAAATTTGATATCTTCTCAGAGAACTACTTAAATATAAATAGGCCTTTTCTGAGTTACAAAATCTAAAAACTTTGCTTCATAAAATGTTTCTAAGGCATCAAACTGGAGTAGTAGAAAGACAAATTAACTTTTAAAGTCATAATCTCTTCTCAAACCATTAAGCACATTTAATTTGTGCCACTGCAAATTTTGGATATTGCCTATTGTTATCACAAACTAATATTTTCACATTCAATATTGTTTTTACATTGTCTTGATTGATTTTAAGGTAGCCAGTGTTGAATCTAAATAGTGAAGATGATGAATTTAGTTAAATTATTATGGCTGATTCAGTCAGAGTTCATTGTGTAAAAATTTGACACTAGTAATACAAATTATGATAATTCAATAAATTACAATGATGTCATTATCTCATTCATTTTATTTTAATACATCTATATGTTTATTCATAGCATCAGCATAATTTTCCTCAGATTGTAAAAGCATGTCCAACTAGACTGTCTAAATCAACTCTTCTTTGAAAGTTAAAGCCATATTACAGAATTGTGGCTTTTAGTCTTCACAATCTGTTATTCATCCAACATATCTCTGCAACCCTTAGTTATAGATGTAAAAATTATTTTCCTCTTCACTCACTTTAAAAATTATTATTATTATCTATATTTGCAGGTCACAAAGGTCTTACATAGTGTGGCATAGTGAAGGTAAGGTTGGGTAGAAAGTTGGAAAACTAGAACTTGGTCCTATGTGTGCCACCAATTAGGTGTGCATGCTCCTGAATTTCATTTAAAATGTGTTGTCATCTTCATCTCTCATCAGAGGATATTAGACTAGGTAATTTTCTAGACTCTTTTTCAAATTATCTAAATTAGAAATTGTTTC
Organism: Colobus angolensis palliatus; assembly: GCF_000951035.1. NCBI lineage: Eukaryota > Metazoa > Chordata > Mammalia > Primates > Cercopithecidae > Colobus > Colobus angolensis. The sequence continues at coordinate 2,824,861 of NW_012117354.1, forward strand.
TCTTGTAGTTTGGGTTCATCTAATTTGATTCAAATCAATTCAACTCACATCCAATCAATTTAGTTGTATTCAAATCAAAGAGAATTTATTACAACTTTCTGTAGACACAGTCCCGCTGTGAGCACTGTACAGCCAGGGAACTCCTCTGTGAGGTGGGGGAATACAAAAAGATTTGTAATGATTGATTTGTGACTTCAGAGTCCTCACTTTTCTCCCATTGATTTTTACTATAATTAGTGAAGTTAATCTCAAGAAATCATAAAGTCAGAAAAAGTCATCTTTGGCATGTCTTCCTCCTTCTAACTAGGTTCTCAAATAAATGAGTGTGTCCTCATTTTGAACCCAGGCCTCCCAGCACCTGTATTTTTTCTAAACAAAGCTCTGTGCTGTTCTAATACATGTCTTTTTTATTATTATTTATTTATTTATTTTTATTTTTTATTATTATACTGTAAGTTCTAGGGTACATGTGCACAACGTGCAGATTTGTTACATATGTATACATGTGCCATGTTGGTGTGCTGCACCCATTAACTCATCATTTATATTAGGTATATCTCCTAATGCTATCCCTCCCCCCTTCCACCTCCCCACAATAGGTCCCAGTGTGTGATGTTCCCCTTCCTGTGTCCAAGTGATCTCATTGTTCAGTTCCCACCTATGAGTGAGAACATGCGATGTTTGGTTTTCTGTTCTTGCGATAGTTTCCTGTGAATGATGATTTCCAGCTGCATCCATGTCCCTATGAAGGACACAAACTCATCCTTTTTTATGGCCGCATAGTATTCCATGGTGTATATGTACCACATTTTCTTAATCCAGTCTGTCGCTGATGGACATTTGGGTTGATTCCAAGTCTTTGCTATTGTGAATACTGCTGCAATAAACATACGTGTGCATATGTCTTTATAGCAGCATGATTTATAATCCTTTGAGTATATACCCAGTAGTGGGATGGCTGGGTCAAATGGTATTTCTAGTTCTAGATCCTTGAGGAATCGCCACACTGTCTTCCACAATGGTTGAACTAGTTTACAGTCCCACCAACAGTGTAAAAGTGTTCCTATTTCTCCACATCCTCTCCAGCACCTGTTGTTTCCTGATTTTTTAATGATTGCCCTTCTAACTGGTGTGAGATTAGTTTTAATTTGCATTTCTCTGATGGTGAGTGATGATGAGCATTTTTTCATGTGTCTGTTGGCTGCATAAATGTCTTCTTCTGAGAAGTGTCTGTTCATATCCTTTGCCCACTTTTTGATGGGGTTGTTTGTTTGTTTCTTATAAATTTGATCGAGTTCTTTATAGGTTCTGGATATTAGCCCTTTGTCAGATGAGTAGATTGCAAAAATTTTCTCCCATTCTGTAGGTGGCCTGTTCACTCTGATGGTAGTTTCTTTGCTGTGCAGAAGTTCTTTAGTTTAATTAGATCCCATTTGTCAATTTTGTCCTAATAAATGTTCCATCTTTGGTAACTGCAGTGACTTGCTCATTGCCTGTGCTGTACTTTTTTTCATGGTTCACAAAGGAGCCATGAGGACAGAGAATGGCATATGCTAAACTCATATACTTCAACTCTAAGTCTTGCGTTGCTTCTGTTCTAGTTTCTTTTAATGAGTTAATTTGTTCCTTACATTTCAGTAATCCTGCTTTTGCAAAGATACTGCCTTCAAGATACTCTCTTACAGAAACTAATACACACTTCTCTCATAAAAATATTCTGTGGAAAAGATGCAGCAAAGAAATAAAAAATTCTAAAATAAACTTAATACATTCTGTTTTCTTCCTCCTCAACTCAACAGGACTGCATCTTGCTGCTTTCTACCTCCTAAGTCATGGTGGAAAATGTTCCTAAGAAGGTGGCCAGGGTGAGAATGCTCCTCACCTCATTTGTTTCCATAAGTTCAGGGATCAGAGTCTGGGTTTTTTTTTTGTCCAATAACTGAACAAAAAGGTTTTTTATGTTCATATATTTGGTTCAGTTTTTAAATTGTTTACAGTAGAAAAGCAAGTGTCTGTCAGTCATTTTCCCTCATGAATGGAAGTCCATAGTATTTACATGAGAGTTTGTTTACAGGTGAATTTAGTAAAGGTAGCTGTATTAGTCTGTTCTCACACTACTAATGAAGATATACCTGAGACTGTGTAATTTATAAAGGAAAGAGGTTTAATTGACTCACAGTTCCACAGGAATGAGAAGGCCTCAGGAAGCTTGTAATCACGGTGGAAGGGGATGCAAACACATCCTTCTTCATATGGCAGCAGCAAGGAGAAGTACAGAGGAAAAGGGGAAAAGGCTCTTATACAACCATAAGATCTTGTGAGAACTCACTCACTATCACATGTGGAGGTACACGGAGGTAATGGGCTGCCATGATTCAATTACCTCCCACTGGGTCCCTCCCATTACACATGGGGATTATGGGAACTACAATTCAAGGTGAGATTTGATGAGATTTGAATGGTGACACAGCCAAACAGTATCATTCCTCTACTGACCCCTCCCAAATCTCTTGTCCTCACATTTCAAAACATAATCATGCCCTCCAACAGTCCCCTAAAGTCTTAACTCATTCCAGCATTAACTCAAAAGTCCAAGTCCAAAGTCTCATCTGAGACAAGGCAAGTCCCTTCCATGTATGAGCCTATAAAATCAAAAGCAAGTTAGTCACTTCCTAGACACAATGAAGGTACAGGCATTGAGTGAATACATCTGTACTAAATGGGAGAAATTGGACAAAACAGAGAGGTCAATAAGACCCATGCAAGTTCGAAATCCAATAGGATATTCTTTAAACCTTAAAGTTCCATAATGATCTCCTTTAACTCCATTTCTTATATCCAGAACATGCTGATGCAAGAGTTAAGCTCCCACAGCCTTGGGCAGCTTTGCCCTTGTGGCTTTACAGGGTACAGGCCCCCTCCTGTCTGCTTTCATGGACTGGTGTTGAATGTCTGTGGCTTTTCCAGGTGCACAGTGGCCCAATCCTGCAGCAAACTTCTGCCTGGACATCCAGGAGTTCCATACAGCCTCTGCTATCTAGGTGGAGGTTCCCAAACCTCAATTATTGGTTTCTGTGTGCCTGCAGGTTGAACACCATGGAAAGCTGCCAAGGCTTGAGGCTTGCACCCTCTGAAGCCAAGGCCTGAGCTGTACCCTGGCCACTTTTAGCAGTGGCTGGAGCAGCTGGGATGCATGGCACCAAGTTCCTAGGCTGCACACAGGAGGGTTGGCCCAGCCCACGAAACCATTTTTTTCCTCCTAGGCCTTGGACTTATGATGGGAGGGACTTCCATGAAGGTCTGTGACATACCCTGGAGACCTTTTTCCCATTGCATTGGTAATTAACATTTCACTTCTTGTTATGCAAATTTCATAGCAGGTTTGAATTTCTCCCCAGAAAAACAGGTTTTTCTTTTCTATTCTATTGTCAGGCTGCAAATTTTCCAAACTTGTATGCTCTGCTTCCTCTTGAACGCTTTGCTGCTTAGAAATTTATTCTGCCGGATACCCTAAATCATCTCTCTCAGGTTTAAAGTTTCACAGATGTCTAGGGAAGGGACACAATGCTGCCAGTCTCTTTGCTAAAGCATAGCAAAAGTCACCTTTGCTCTGGTTGCCAACAATTTCCTCATCTCCATCTGAGATCACTTCAGCCTGGACTTTATTGTCCATATCTCTATCAGAATTTTGGTCAAAGCTATTCAACAAGTTTCTAGGAAGTTCCAAACTTTCCCACATCTTCTTGTCCTCTTCTGAGCCCTCCAAACTGTTCCAGCCTCTGCGTGTTACTCAGTTCCAAAGTCACTTCCACATTTTTGGGTATCTTTATAGCAGCATCCCACTCTATCAGTCCCAATTTGCTATATTAGTCCATTCTCACACTGCTAATAAAGACATACCTAAGATTGGGTAATTTATAAAGGAAAGAGGTTTAATTGACTCACAGTTCTACAGGGTTGGAGAGGCCTCAGGAAACTTAAAATCATGGCAGAAAAGGAAGCAAACACATCCCTCTTCACAAGGTGGCAGCAAGGAGGAGTGCAGATCAAAGTAGGGGGAAAGCCCCTTATAAAACCATCAGATCTTGTGAGAACTCACTCACTATTACGAGAATAGCATGGACATAACCACCCCTGTCATTCAATTAGCTCCCACTGTGTCCCTTCCATGACACGTGGGGATTGTGGGAACTATAATTCAAGATGAGATTTGGGTAGGAACACAGTCACACCATACCATTAGCCATATGGATGATAACTGTATGATGTTAGAGTAATTCCTAAAGAAAATTGTTTCAAATATACTTTCTTCTTAAAAACCAAAAAAAAAAAAAAAAAAAATTCTAAAGTAACTCTAATGAAGACATCTTAATATTTCACTGTTATTTGCATTTTGAACTCTTTATGTGGCTAAACCATACTAGAATCCCAACTCTTTGACTATAAGGATAGGTTCTCTCCCCAGTAAAACGGGGACAGTCATGCCACCTAACAGTTTTGTTTTCATGAGTAAATTATCAAATAAAGTAACTTTTAAAACTTTTCAGTGCTTGACACTTAGCAGTAACTCAAGAAATATGGGATTGGTTATGGTTAAGATTATTACTATCATTTCAGGTTAGGCTATTAGATACATAAGAAAGTTTGAGTTTTACAGGCTTCTAAATGCCTCTCAATGTATGCACCTTTGATGTATATTCCTCCACTTTGTTATATTGTTCTTTTCCCGCACAAATATATATTTTAACTGTGTATATTAGCATGTCTCAACTCTAGTCCCAAAATAATCTAATCTGATGAAAGAAAAAGAAATGTTATAGTAAGTTTGGGAAAACATTGTGATCAACAGGTTCATTTTGAAGGTTCAGGTTTCCACTAGTGTATCAAAGGCACTGAAAAAACCTCCAGTAAAAAAAAAATATATATATATGTATATATACACACATATCTATATATGTATGCAAATGCTATTATACATGCTATTATACAACATCTTTTAATAGTACATTTTATTAAATATGCATTGGGAGAGGCCAGTATATAAAATACCCTGGTTTTTGTTGAAACTATTAAATGAAGAAATATTTACATTTTTATTATAGTAGAGATTGGCATCTTTATAACAGAATCCTTTTCTTTTGTAAATTCATGAATGTTTATTTTGAAATGTTCACTTATCAAAAGACTCATTTGTAGAGATTATGAAAATAAGCAGCACCTACAATTTTAGAGTGAAATACTTTAAATGTATCTATATAATAGTTTAACAAGTACTTGGCAGAGATTACTTGAATATATGAGTTTTTAATATTTTTAAGCAAGAAGTAGAAATACAATTTGCTGTAGTTTGACCGAGTGTTGAAATACCTGTATAAATTAGAATCAAGAGAATTAAGCACTAAGATTTGAGAAAAGCAGAGAGAATGCTAAACTCAGGAATAACTGGAGGCAGGTCAGGACTTTCAGGCCATCATGACTTTCCTGTCCCCTTTTCTCTGTTTCTTTCAAGACATTGGCTTTGCTCACCACCTTAGCCAACATGGTGAAACCCCGTGTCTACTAAAAATACAAAAAATTAGCTGTGTGTGGTGGCAGGCATCTGTAATCCTAGCTACTCAGGAGTAGGCAGGTTGAGGCAGGAGAATCGCTTGAACCCCAGGAGGCAGAGGTTGCAGTGAGTTGAGACCACACCACTGCACTCCAGCCTGGGCAGCAGAGTGAGACCCCATCTCAAAACCAATAATAATAATAATTTTAGTCCAGAACAGAGATCCTTATAAATTTGGTTCTAGAAACTTTGGAGAAAGGCCCTTAAGATCCGGCTTAGGTTGAGTGTCTCAGAAGTCAGAGAACATATCCACAGTGTACTGATGTCATTATGTCCACAAAACTCACCATGAGTAGTGCCCAGAAGAAAATATGGGCTGCCTGGGTGGCAGAACAAGACCCTATCTCCAATTAAATAAAAAAGAGAGCTAATAGGGAGGGAATTCATAGAGATTCACTGTATAGGATTAGATATTATTCCTTGAGAAAAGGAACATATACTCTTTTTCAATAAACATCCTTAAAGGTCAATATCACCTATGTATCCTTCCCTTTTAAATTTAGGTTGCTTCGCTTAAGTCTGCTAATTTTGTTGATTGATGAAAGTCCAGAGCTTCTTCATAATTTTCTAAGTTCTGGCAGCTTATGCACTCCTGGTTCCCTCTAGCTCTGTCTTGGTGCTTTTTTAGCCATCCACTCTTGTTGGGTCTTCACAAGAAGCCCAGGCTTTTCACATTTTGTTGGGCAAAGGAGAATGGAAATACACTGGCAAAAAGCTGTGTGTGGCAGGGTGGGGAGAAAAGGAATTGAACTTTTACAAGAGTTTGTAGCGCAGGTGGAAAGGAAGACTCAGACTGCTGAGTGCAAGCACACTGACCCTGTGTCAACACCCACAACACTGTCCTTTCTTTTCCCCCTGTTTCAGTTAGAAGAAATCTTATTCTGCTTAAATAAACTACATTCTAGGTCCAACAACCCTTACCTCCTCCAATCCTTGAAGTCTTATTTTCAACCACAAGCACTCACTTACTAATTTATTTTCCTAGCAAAATCAATTTTTCTTTCCAAAAATGAATTCTGATGACTGAAGTGTTCTCAATCTTTTTAGCTTATTGGAGTCATCCATTTCAATGATTTCTGATGTGTTGTTTGAATGATCTGGGTTCCAAGCTGAGGCTTCCAATCCACTTGCTATATTAGTTACGTATATTTTTGTTAACTATGTAATGTGAGTGAGTCTCTGTGGGAGCTGTTTTGAAAGTAGTGGAGGTGGGTATAATTGAACTTTAGCAGAATACACTGCTAGTATTCAAGTGATACAATAATAATAGTACCAATAATAATAACAACTGATCCTTACATAACCTCTACTATTAACTAGTCATAGTTCTGAGTACTTTACATACATTAAATATCTTAATCCCTACAATCACCCTCTGAAGTAGGTATTATTATTATCTATATTTCACAGATGGAGAAACTGAGAAGCAGAGAAGTTAAATACTCTGTTCAGGTTTCTCAGCTTATGAGATTTAAGCCTTGGCAGTGTAACTCCTATGTCTCTGTTCTTAAAGAGACATTAAGATAAATATAAGAAGATGCAGAAAATGCTAAACACTGGAGTCTTTGGAGAGATGATAAAGGGAGGTAGCTTAGCAAGGCTACTCACTAGAATTGAAATACCACTCTAGGAGGCTGCGGTGCATTTCTTGGGGGCACTGGCTGGGATACAGAAGGTTTATATGGCAGGACGGGAGGTTTTCAAAAGAGACACAGAGCATGGCAGATAGATGAAAATGATGAAGGACCCTGAGTGGTGTAAGATGAGCCTTTTCCATAGTGCTTCACTGCAGGTATGAAAGATGCAGCTTTAAAACAAGAATTAGTAATTTATTTTGGAAAATATCAAGGAGGCCACATTTAGCATAATGGCCAGTGTGGGACTAAAACATAACTTACTTGAACTAGATGTGAGGATAGAGGAAACCATGATAAAATATCTTTAGGAATTCACAGATACCATTGATGTTTAAATATATGTATATCAAAACTTCGAACATATATTAAGGAAAAGGATAATATATTTCTATACATGTGTTAAAAATTGAGAATTGTTTGCAAGAAGCTATGCCAAAAATATCTTGTGAAACAGATTTGTACATCAAGTCTATAAGGATTAAGAAAGTAAACACTGTACTTGTTGCAAAGCCTAATTAAAAAGCCTTAGACTTCAGAAAGGACCAGTCACCCTTCAAATTTCTGATATCAGTGAAATTAATTGGAAATGATTGGGGAAACATAAACAAGATATTGAGGAATCTGTTTGTATTTAGAAAGCTGGGGATGCTGTGGTAGCCTTGCCTTTTAGAAATCAGGTCTCAATGAATAGGGACATGAGTTGTTGAGCTAAGCAGATCATCTCTTTTTAGGGAGAACTCTCCCTAAAATAAGCCATTGCTCCCAAGGGAGGCCCTGACTTGCCTCTGCTTAATGAGGCTTCACATAATAAAACATGAGTGATGACCCAGAAGCTCTAAGTAATAGCTAGTTACAAGGCTGGAACTTAATTTTTGAAATGCCATAGGAATTCATGGGAAAGACAGGTATCTCCCAAAAGTCGAAGAAGACTTCATGGAAAAGGAGTGTTTCACTTGGGTTTTGGAAAATAGGTATGATTTGAACAAGAATATGTAGAGGATTTTTTTTTTTTTTGTTATTTAAGGGAACAACTACAAATAAAATATAGAGGAAAGAGAAAAGTTGGGGGTGGCGTAGGGAACAGTGAGATGTTGAAATTAGCTAAAACATCAGCTACAAATTAGGAAGTAGTGAGTGATAAACAGGAAAAGATACATTCAAGTGATTTTATGGAGAATTTAAATATTGTCATATTAAATAAAGTTGATTCTTATAAATTGTGTAATAAAGTAGGGCGAAACATTTCAAGCAGTGGAATAACATGATTAAACTATAATAGAATGCCTGGAATTTAAGTTGCCCCTAAAGTGGTTCATTAAGTGTTGAAAATAATCATTGTAAAATATTTTAAGAACTCACAGCATAGATTATAAATTAGCTGACTAAATGTACTTTTTAAATCCTCTTATTTTGTTGAATAAAAGACTGGTTCTTTTAAAACCAAAGCTGTAATACTAAAAAGGCTATATATAAAAAACTTATTTTTTTATAATAATCACATTCATCCCCTTTTAAGTAATCCTTTCATTTGCTTTTTTTTTTTTTTTTTTATTCTGATTGAACTCTTGTTCTCTAAGATTTCTCTTTTTCTTTTTTTCTTTTTTTTTTTTAATGTCTTGCACTGGGGTCATTCATCAAGTCTGTATTTGGAGTTTGTGCTTCATAATTCAAATTACCAACAATCTTACATTTTCTTTCATAAGTACAAAGGGGCTTTGTTACACACATGTATTTATATAATGGCCCAATTGTATCACTTGTTTATAAATCTTAACTTGGTTATTTTTAGGATAACTTTTATTATTGTATAAGATACATGTAAGCATAAGATAACAATAGTAAGATATATATTTTAATATGGCATAAATTAACTATAGTACCTATACTTACAAAGACCTAAGTATACAGCTCAATGAATTTTTTGCAAAGTGAATACAGCTATGTAACCACCACCTGGGTCAAGATGCAATGTCTACATCTTGAAATGTAGCCCAGATACCTCCTCATTTCTTCTCTTAATTTTTAACCTTGACCCACAAATGTAAACATTATTTTCATTTCTGTCACAATAGATTTTTTTGAGCTCCATATATATGTGAAATCACATCAAATGTATTTTGTTTGACTTCTTCATTCAAAATAAGCATATAAGTTTCACCCATGTTGTTGCATATAGGAATAGTTAATTTAATTCCTTTTTTTCTTTTTTCTTTTTTTTTGTATGTTGTGGTACTGTATGGATACAACAATGTCTATGTAACTGTATGATATGGCTTGGCTCTGTGTCCCCACCCAAATCTCGTCTCAAATTGTAATCCCCAATGTTGGGGTGGGGATCATGGTAGGAGGTGATTGGATCATGGAGGTTGATTTCCCCCTTACTCTTCTTGTGATAGTGACTGAGTTCTCATGAGATCTGGTTGTTTGAAAGTATGTAGCACTTCCTCCTTCACTCTCTCTCCTGCTGGCCATGTGAAGATATGCTTGCTTCCTCTTTGCCTTCAGTCATGATTGTAAGTTTCCTGAGGCCTGCGCAGAAGCAGAAGTCTGTACAGCCTACAGAATCATGAGACAATTAAACCTCTTTTCTTTATAAATTACCCAGTCTCAGGTATGTCTTCATAGCAGTGTGAGAATGGACTAATACAGAAAAATTGGTACCAGAGAGGGGGGCATTGCTATAAGGATACCTGAAAATGTAGAAGCAGCTTTGAAACTGGTTAGTGGGCAGAGGTTGGAACAGTTTGGAGGGCTCAGAAGAAGAAAGGAACATGAGGGAAAGTTTGGAACTTCTTGGAGACTTATTGAATGGTTGTGACCAAAATGCTGATAGTGATATGAACAATGAAGTCCAAGGCTAAGGAGATCTCAGGGATGTACATGAGGAACTTATTGGGAACCAGTGTAAAGGTCACTCTTGCTATGCTTTAGCAAAGAGACTGGTGGCATTATACTCCTATTTTAGAGATATATGAAACTTTGAACTTGAAAGACATGATTTAGGGTATCTAGCATAAGAAATTTCTAAGCAGCAGTGTTCAAGAGGTGGCCTGGCTGCTTCTGGGAGGATATTCTCACATGTGTGAACAAAGAGATGGTCTGAAATTATAACTTATATTTAAAAGGGAAGCAGACTATAAACATTTGAAAAATTTGCAGGTTGGCCATGTAGTAGAAAAGAACAACCCAATTTCAGGGCAGAAATTCAAGCTGACTGCAGAAATTTCTGTAAGTAGGGAGGAGCTGAATGTTAATAGTCAATACAATGGGGAAGATGCCTCCAAGGCGTTTAAGAGAACTTCACAGTAGTCTCTTCCTTCACAGGCCTGCAGGCCTAGGAGGCAAGAATGGTTCTGTGGGCTGGACCCAGGGCTCCACTGCTCTGTGCAGCCTTGGGACATGGTACCCTGCATTCCAGCTGTTCTAGTTCCAGCTTTGGATAAAAGGGACCCAGAAATATCTCAGGCCACTGCTCCAGAAGGTACAAGCTGGAAAGCCTTGGCCACTTCCAAGTGGTGTTAAGACTGTGGGTGTGCTGAGGGCAAGAGTTGAGGTTTGCAAGCATCTGCTTAGCTTTCAGAGGATATATAGAAACACCTGGATGTCCAGGCAAAAGTCTGCTGCAGGGGCAGATCCTTCATGGAGAACCTCTACTAGGGCAATGCTGAGGGGAAACGGGCTGGCGTCCCCCCACAGAGTCTCCACTTTGGCATTGCCCAGTGGAGCTGTGAGAAGAGTGCCACAGTCCTCTGGAGTCCAGAATGGTAGATTCACCAACAGCTTACACCGTGTACTTAGAAAAGTTGTAGGGACTCAACACCAGCCCATAAAAGCAGCTGGGGGGGGTTACACCCTGCAGAGCCCCAAGAACAGAGACGTCCACAGCATTAGGAGCCCAACCCTTGCATTAGTGTGGCCTGGATGTGAGATATGAAATCAAAGGAGATTATTTTGGTGTTTTAAGATTGACTGCTCTGCTAGATTTCTGACTTGCATGGCACCTGTAGCCCATTTGTTTTGGCCAATATTGCCCATTTGGAGTAGGAGCATTTACACAATGCCTGCACCCCCATGTATCTTGGAAGTAACTAACTTGTTTTTTTATTTTACAGGCTCGTATGTAGAAGGAACTTGCCTTGTCTCAGATGATATTTTAGACTTGGACTTTTGAGTTAATGCTGGATTGAGTTGTGACTTTGGGGACTGTTGGGAAGGCATGATTGTGTTTTGAAATGTGAGGACATGATATTTGGGAGGGATCAGGGGAAGAATGATATGGTTTGGCTCTATGTCCCACTCAAATCTCGTATCAAATTGTAATCACCATGTGTTGAGGGAGGGACCTGGGAGGTGGTGATTGGATCACAGGAGCAGATTTCCCTCTTGCTCTGCTCATGATAGTGAGTGAGATCTCATGAGATCTGGTTGTTTGAAAGTGTATAACACTTTCTCTTTTACTCTCTATCCTGATGGCCATGTGAAGACATGCTTGCTTCCCCTTCACCTTCTGCCATGATTGTAGTTTCCTGAGGCCTGTCCCAAAGCAGAAGCCTATACAGCCCACAGAACTATGAGCCAATTAATCATCTTTTCTTTAAATATTACCCAGTCTGAGGTATGTCTTTATAGCAGTGTGAGAACAGACTAATATACCATAATACTTTTAATTGTCTTTAATATTTTTTTCAGTTAATAATATAAATAAAGTTGTAAAGAACAGTCTTATATGTGTCTCCTCTTGTATAGCTATAGTCACTTATGTTAGATATAGCAGAGAATGTAATTATTGGAACATAGGGTAAACATATATTCAGCTTTAGTTTAACTTTATTTTTTATATCTACCCTGTTTAGAGGTTATTAGAGGATGCATTATCATCATTCTGGTAGAATATAAATGGCTTCCTTCTTTCTCTTACAACATCACTAATACTGATGTATTTAGCACTTTTTAGGACACTACAGAAATTTTATATATACATGTAGAAATCAAGCCAGCAAAATATAATGATTTTATTGAAGTCATACATAAAGTAAATAAGAGATTTGGAAAATGCAAACCCTCAAGTCATCATAAAATGCCACTATAAAAAATTGAATCAAAAGTCAAAATATTCAGGTAAAGAATCATCCTGGAGTGGATGAAGGCAACATGCCATTCAGTGTAGTCTTTCTCACCACCAAAGGAATTGACTTTTGAAAGTCTGGCATACAGTGATAGACTCTGATCAGAAACATAAAGTCATTTACATTGTGCACAGACTATGATGGCGGATGTGATGCCATTTCTAGTGCAATGATGGGTCCAGGTAGCAATGGTGGCAGTCTGGCTGGCATAGACTCATTCAGCAGCTTGATTCCAGTTGGTTCCTTCAGAGAATAGGCCCCTCTAGTAAGCATCTGCATGAGTGAACCAGATGGTTTGATAAAAGCAGCAATTTATTTCCACAGTTTGCAGCCCCAAAGGGGTTGCATTTAATTGTCCAGTAATTTTTCAAATAGGAGAAAAAAATAGACTGGCCATTGGCAACAGCCCAAGAACCAGAAAATAAATCCAACAGGGTTATGAATGGGTGTATGGGCCAAAGCTATAAGGATGATCTTGAGTTTTATCCACTGAACAAAGTGACCAGATCTATTTTTACGGAGTGGCCCCAGCCTCAGTTGCCAACCACTGGATCTCAGCATAGCCAAAATTTCAGTGAATTAGTACTAGCCACTCAGAGTACAGTGGCTGTACTTCAGATTATAGAGAGGGGAATAAAATTTTCCACAGATGTACAATGAGTAATATTCACATATACACATTTATGCCTATAACAAAATATCCTGTATTTCCCATAAATATGTATACCTACTATGTACCCACAAAAATTAAAAATTAAAAGTTTTAAATGAAAAAAAAAATTTCCCCCAAGACTCTGCTACTGCATTTCATATAAAGTTGAGGGTTGCTAGGACCTAATCACATGTTTTCTTGCATATGCTATTTCCTTGTAACAAACATGGATTTTTGGACCTTTCCCACATTGTTAGTGGCTGAGTTTCAGTTGCCCCACTTTAAAATGAGAACATTGAAATAAAGAACCCCAAGGGTCATGTGGGTTAGGACCCAATAACAAGCTAATAGCTGTCTCTCTAAAGTGTTTTACTTGATAGCTGCTTCTGAGTGGTGACAAATACCCAAAGAGGCATCTTGCTTTCTCAGAGACTATAATCAGCTTAATCACAAATACATGGAGCTTAAAGGGCTCATTAGGGCTGTGGGGCCTGCAAGATAGAAAGAATGCCACAGCTTGCTAGACAGCTTTCAACTCAGACTTCCTAAAAATGCTAGTTTTCGAGATGACTGATATAAAGGCCTAAGTAGAGTTCCCCAGTTAGATATGTTGTGTCTCTAAAACCCAGTGGTCCGGTAAGGTGCTGGATCTCCCTTTTCTTGGCTAGGGGCTGAGCACAAAGCAGTGTTTTTTTTTTTTTTTTGTTTGTTTGTTTTTTAAGACAAAGTCTGACTCTGTCGCCGGGGCTGGAGTGCAGTGGCGCGATCTTGGCTCACTGCAACCTCCGCCTCCCGGGTTCACACCATTCTCCTCCTGCCTCAGCCTCTCGAGTAGCTGGGACTACAGGCACCTGCCACCACACCCAGCTAATTTTTTGTATTTTTAGTAGAAACAGGGTTTCACTGTGTTCGCCAGGATGGTCTCAATCTCTTGACCTTGTGATCCAACTGCCTCAGCCTCCCAAAGTGCTGGGATTACAGGCGTGAGCCACTGCGCCAGGCGCAAAGCAGTTTTTCATTGAATATAGAAATCTAAAGGAATTGTGGATAATTGTTTCTCTACACTTAGCAGTTGTAAAATTTAATAAAGTTTTCAAATATTTCTGGCTTTCAACTTTCTTCTACAGAAAATAGACATACTAAATTTAAGACAAAGTCTGGCTCTGTCACCCAGGCTGGAGTGCAGTGGCGCAATCTCGGCTCACTGCAACCTCAGCCTCCCAGGTTCACACCATTCTCCTGCCTCAGCCGTTGGAGTAGCTGGGACTACAGGTGTCCGCCACCACGAGCGGCTAATTTTTTGTATTTTTAGAATTAATAGTATTATGGTGTATCAGGGATGTATAAAATGTATAAAGTCCCTATTATGCAGTAGGTATTCAATAAAGTAGTAGAAAAATTCTTCAGGAAAGAGAAAATTGAGTGAATACATTTTATAATAAAAAAAACCAATATGGATTTAATATTATGTAACATTAAATTAGAATTCAGTATTTCTATAAAGCAACTGATGACATTATTTCTAGCAATGTAAATTTGTTATATCATTCATGACTTAGAGCTGATCGTGAAAATGTCATTCTATTAAGTCCCAAAGTGTTCTCTTAAATAGCAACATATATTTCCCCACTTGTACATATACTTTTAGTTTAAATGTGCCTACACGTATATGTGTTGTATTAGTCTGTTTTGTGTTGCTATAAAGGAATAACTGAGATTGGGTAATTTATAAAGAAAGTAGTTTTATTTGGTGCACTGTTCTGCAGATACACAAGCATGGCACCAGCATCTGCTTCCAGTGAGGCCTCAGGAAACTTTCACTCATGGTGGAAGGCAAAGGGGTAGCAGGTGTGTCACTGGGTAAGCGAGGGAGGGAGACAGAGAGAGAGAGAGGGAATCTGAGTCTCTTTAATAACCAGATCTCTCTTGGACTAATTACTGGAAAGAGGGCACTAAGTCATTCATGAGTGGTCTGCCCCCGTGACCCAAACACCTCCCATCAGGCCCCACTTCCAACACTGGGAATCATATGCCAACATGAGATTTGGAGTGGACAGATACTCAAACTACATCACACACACATATTCATAAATCCAGCCAGCACTCAAGGTGATTACAATTAAAAATCAGGTCTGTACTGTTTAAGTTCACTTGGCTTGGCAGGAAATTATTATAAATGTATATGTATATGTGTATATATTTCTCCTTATTAAAATCAACATGCTGTTCAGAAATAATTTTATAGATTTTTTAACTGTTAAGCTGTTAGAACTGTCTTTATTTCTTCATATTTGTTTATAAAATGCATTCATTCAATTCACCCATGAATGCATTGACTTAGTATACTAATGTGTCATCCACACTGCCAGGAAATTGAAAGGCGAATAGGAGATATAAATAATAATTTTCACTGACCATAAATTAGTAATACATGGAAACAAATCTGTAGTGAAAGAAGATAAAGGTTAGGTGTAAAATAACATTAAAGAGAGAAATGATGGATTGATGTAAACTAGAGAGGTTCAAGAATACCACAAACAGAAGGTCATATTTAAGGAAAAGTGGAATTCACAAAAGACAAGTTTAAGCTGCCCAAATAAAGATAATGCAGAGCACAGAGAGCATGTAAAAGGAAAAGTATTGTGATCTGTGAGGAGGCTATCTTGACCTTAGGAAAGCTGTTGTCATTAATACTGGTGTAGGTTTAAATTCTTTGGATTACTGGGGAAACCATAGTTGAACCAGATATGAATTTAGGGAAGGCCATGAAACAGATATTTAATAAAGTTAAAATAAATATTTTCTTATAAAATTATTATGTATGGAGTAATTATTAGCTATTTAATATTTGTGACCCCTTTCCATTAAGTACTTTTGCCCTAGGAAGTGGCTAGCCAGCCCAAAACTGTGTATTTTCAGCTCCCACCCAGTCACCTTAAGTCTAAGTGGGGACATACGATTAGTTCCTGCCAATGGAATGTGAGGGGAAGTGATGTATGCTACTTTTAGACCCTTCACAAATGGCTAAGAAGTGAGTATAGATGTATGTGTTTCCAGTAGTCTCTTCCTCCATCTATTAATTTCACAGAATATTTCAAGACCTTTCAAAAAGACAGAGGAACAAGATGGGAACCCGAGTTTCTGAATGAACATGTGGAATGATCTAGGGCAGCGAGAACTAAATACTATTGTATTACATCCCTGAGTTTATTTTGGAGTTTATTTTTACAGCAGACAGCTAATATATCAGTCTATTTATCTCCATTTATTAGACAACTAGATATGAATCATCATAATATCAAAGCACCATTTTAAATTCTTCACTAGAAAGAGAGCAACCAAAATTCACTATAAAAATTTGTTTTAATATCTTATATTCTGAAAGTCAAGGCTCTAAATCAGCACAAAAACGATCTTTTTGAGAAAGAAATAAATTTATATGTAGAGGCAAAAAAAAAAAAAAGTTTAAAAGAGCGTGTAGACTACGAAAGCCAAACACTTGCCTTAGGATCTGAAGAATGGCATGCTGAAAATGTAAGGATAGATAATACAGGGGAACTTTGCAAAAATTGTTTATTTCAAACTGCTGCAAGGTGATTTGGAATGCATTTCCTTTTTATAACCTCATTTTAGGTAGTTTCTGGTGTCTCTTAGCAGATAATTTAGCTGCTTCAGTGGATTTTATTGCTTCTTTCTAAATTTGTCAAGTCCTCCTTTGCCAATAGCATGAGGTTAAATGGATGTCAAGAGATTGCCTCTAGTTGTGATTGCTCTGTTTCCTATGACAGCATGAGTGCTTAGTGTTAAGGCTGTTCCCAAGTGCTGTTTCAACACCCAGGTTCAAATATTAGTCTGTTTTGTTATTACTTGGCTGATGTATGATACAAAAAGTTCATCATTTCAGGCAGCTGATCCTTTGTTATTGTGTCCTTATGTCCTTTTTTCCCAAATTTCCACTTACATCCTAAACACTTATGACGTTATTTATAGTATAGGTTGACTATTCCATATCAAAATGCTTGGGACCAGAAGTATTCAGGATTTTGGATTTTTTTTTTTCATTTTGGAATATGTGTATATATCTAATGTGATATCTTGGGAATAGGACCCAAGTCTAAACACAAAATGTATTTCTTTTTCATATACACCTCATACACATTGCCTCAAGGTAATTTTCTACAATATTTTAATAATTTTGTGCATGAAACAAAATTTTGATGTATTTTGACTGCAACTCACTACATGAGGTCAGGTGTGGAATTTTCCACTTGTGGCAATATGTTGATACTGATATTTAGGAACACTTTAGATTTTGATTTTTGTGTTAGGTATGCTTAGACCACACTGGCAAATATAGCTAATTTAAAAATATGTGTTTCAGTTTCTGTCTCTCTCTTTTTCTCTGTCTCTGTCTCTCTCTCTGGCAATTACTGGTGATAGCAACATCTTTTTAGTATCTGAAAATGCATAGATGCTTTTAGCTAACCTGGCTTACTAGATGTAGACATGTAAATTTTAAAATCTGCAATATTTTCTTTAATTTAGAAAAGTAATAAATGTATTTAAGATGGAAATACTGTGTAGGTGTAAAGCGCAAATTTTAAAAAATAAGCGTATCTTAGTTTATAGATGTCTGGTAAATAATGACTACTTATTGATTAAGAAGTTCAAACTAGGATTTGCTACACTAAATTAATCCTAGGTGACCTTATGTAAAGATAATGTATCCTTACTATAAAATTTTAAATTGCAAACACATATGTGGGAGTTTACAAGTATTTTATTTTTAAAATATATATATATATTATGCTCCTTTTTATAAACAATTTGGAGAAACTTAAATAAAAAGACAGATTTAACATATCTAACCAAACAAAAACACAAAGGGAAATTAAGATCAAGGAAAAGGAGCAAGCAACTATTCTCAGTATAGCTACTCTAGTGTTAAAAAGATGAAAGTGCAATTTGTTTCTGGGCTACCACAAAGTCGAGCCAAGTTAGCCATGTTATCACAAAAGCACCAGTCCAAACATCAGGAGGCTCATGTTCAAGTTCTAGCTTCTGCAGGGAGGAAACTTTGAGCAAATCACATTACTTCTCCCAGCTTCAGTTCCTTCATATGTAAATAATGGGCTAAAGCTAAGTCATTTCTTTCTTTCTTTCTTTCTTTCTTTTTATTTTTTGAAAGTCAAGTAAATTTTATTGCTTTTTATAAAGTTGTAGAGTACTGGGCAAAAAAGACCGTAGAGGTCCTTAGCCTATAAGCTTTGAATTTGTCATCCTCAACTTTATTTGACTGAACAGGGACAGGATGGAATTAGATTGCTTTTTAGCAGTTTGTAGTAAGAAGAAATATCTCCTTTAAATCACATAGCAAAAGGGAGTGAATGATCTGGAACAATTGGTCTTAGTTTCTGGTACTATAATATTTCCTACAAATCTCCTCATAAAATAGAAAAAGTTGCTTTCTAATCGCCGGGCACAGATGCCTAGGTTAAGTCCTGTAACAAATAGTTTACAGGATGCTCATCTCTTTGTTATTTTCTTTTATTATTATTATTATTATTATTATACTTTAAGTTCTAGGGTACATGTGCACAACATATGTATACATGTGCCATGTTGGTGTGCTGCACCCATTAACTCGTCATTTACATTAGGTATATTATATCTCCTAAGCTAAGTCATTTCTAAGGTGTCTTCTTTAGACAGAAAATTGACCCTGCCCACACAAACCAGTAAATCTTAAAAAAATGAATTCATGAGGATACTGGTTCAGGAATTTGCTGTTTGTTTTTGTAGCTGTCATGCTTATGCCCCCAGTCTTCCTCCCCTCCTCCCACACACATAATGGAGAGAATTGTACTAATAAATCCCAGAATATGGATACTTATTATGGAAGTAAATAGTTTTGTTTTAACTAACTTTTCTGTGTCTAGGACTTATTAGAGTGAACTTAGAAAAACCAGATCTTTTAAGATTAGCAATGGAGGTAAATAAGGAACAGTCCTCCATCTGGCTAAGTAAAAACGCTAACATTGTTGTGTATGTGGAAGAACATCTTATTTAATTGGTTCTCATCAATCGGAAATGGAAGAATCCTTGAAGAGTGGATGATATTTTTCCCTTTGTATTATCCTTGTACAAAAAGACTGCTTGAGCAAAAATGCATTTCCTAAACCAAAGTGTGGAGGAAATACCTTTCAGCATTTTAGAACTGACTATTATTACGTATAAATAAATGGTACTAAATACAAAGGACACTAAACTCATGAGTAGGTTTTTTCCAAATTGCCTCTTAGATAGAAATAAAGCAATAATATCCATATCCCTAGATACTTCCTCAAAATTCTACTTTAATTCCAACTTTTTAAAAAGACTACTTTGTTTGACACAGCTTGGGCTTTGATCTTCATGAATATTTTGTCTAGCTACCATAATATCTTTGATTGTAGGATCCTCTTATTGACAAATAATTTTTATATTCTGTAAAATGGGCCTATATTTACAATTCTATTATTTGGGAGTCTTTTTGCATTGGTACCTGACTCTTCTTGTGTTCTCTGAATGAATCAACAAACAGTGCTTGATACCATTAAATTATATACTTTTATTGTGTTGTTCAGCTGTTTTGTACTTTCACATCAATAAGCAACAGTTGGTCTATCAAGATCTATTCTTTGAGTTTCTTAACCGTATTAAGGCTGCTGAATAGATTTGATTATTGCAGAAATTGATTTTTCTGTGAAATTATCACATGGTTTAGATGCCCTTGCCGAAGGTTCAGTATGCTAAATCATATTTTATTTTTGGTGACATTAATAATTTTAGCAATAGTTATCAAAGTAAATAAGATGTCCTAGGTGTTAAATTATAGAAATGACTGCATTTATAAGAAGTTGTATCAGTTAGAAATGTTTTTGGTTGTGAGTGACAGAAAATCTAATTAATAGTAGTTGGCATCACTCAGTAATTTATATATATTTATATATATTTTTTCCAGCAAGACCTGTAAGTACAATGCGTTGTTGTGGCTCTATAATGTCATCAAGCCCCTATGTACTTTCCACCTTTCTGCTCCCCTGTCCTAAGGGGATAGTTCTCATGCTCAGGGTAAGGAAGCACATAGTACTGTATTTTCAAGTATAAAGAAAGCTGAAAAGGGGAAAGGACCAAAGATGCATAGTCTATCAATAGTAGCCAGAGCTGTCTACTGAAAACTCTAGTTATATCTTCTTCTGTAGGGGTAGAACCCAGGCCAATCTCAGTTATAAGCAGATGGGTGTTTTAATATTCCATGCTCTGTAGAAGAATGTAAGGGAGAAAGGTTATACATACCTTTGTGGTTAACCAATTTGCAGGATTTTCTCAGAGAATGTTCACATTTTTATTTTTCTAAAGGACAACCATTTGTGCCAAAACACTGTGTGCTGGAGTGTCTCTCTCCTCCTGCCTCTCCCCTAGTGTGTTAGTCTAATTTCTTCAGATAGACAAAATCAAGAGCTCTTGTCCCATGATCTGAAGTTAGGAAGCTGGAAATTCAGGAGAGCCAAAGGTATAGTTTTAGTCCGAGTCTGAAGGACTGAGAACCAGGGAAGATGATGGTGTAAGCTCCAGTCCAAATCCAAGTAGAAGGCAGAAGACTGCTGTCCTGGCTTGAAGACAGAGAGACAGAGAGAGAATTCTCTCTTGTTCTACCTTTTTGTTTTATTCAGGTTTCCAATGTAGTTGATAAGGTGCACCCACAATGAGGACAATGTGCTTTACTCAGTCTACCAGTAGAAATGTTAGTATAAACCAGAAACACTCCCACAGTCATGCAAAATATCTGGGCACCTCATAGTCCAGTCGAATTGACTCATAAACTTAACCATCATGCCCACTTACTCTGTATGCCTGAGGGACATCTCTTAAGCTCTTCAACTTCCACATGATGGAGAGGTCAATCTTTTAGCTATAAGATTATAGACTAAAGTAGAAGTTCTGGTTTGACTGAGTGTGATATTAATGGAAGGCGTCATACCATTATCTGAGAAGTTTAGACTGAAGGATTCTACAACAAGGAAAGTAATGTATGCCCAAAATTGAGAGACTTAGTTGAGGGCTTCTGAGTAGAATAGCTGGCCCAAAGAAAATACACATGGACCTTGGAAATCTATAATCAGAGATTGCCGTTAAGTACAGTGTAAGCGGGGACTAATATTTCCTAAGCTGTGGCTGTATCCATCCACTGATAACTATCTAGTGCTGTAACATGACACAACTCTGATTCTGTCTAACCTGGATTTGGGGAAGAATGGTTTTTCTTGGCCATTTAGGGATGCCCTGCTAAATTGGATTTCCTTTCTTCTTCAAGTCTCGGTCCCAGAATCAAACTCTCAATAACTTTTCAATTCACTATTTTTTTAAAAGCTCTATTAGGTTCTTGTGAAAACAGAATTCCCTGGGGTCTCACCAAATATTTAATAATTCCATAGTGAGTGTGTTTCTCAGGTCTCTTTGGTTACTGTAGCCAAATAGAATTGTACAATTCATTTTCTCCTTGTAACATGGATAAAGTTTCTCAGAATGAGCTGAAATTACTTATTTATTTTAAATATGTTGAATGTTCCTCTAATATATCATGTAAATTTTTACTTAGGATATTCAATTTTATAAATACTAGCAGGGTGATATGAAACAATTTTTGCATAATCAGAATATTTAAAATAAGATTGCTGGTTTTGAGATGTTAAATGTAAACTCTGATATAAATTTTCAACTGTGATGACCAAGGAACTGTTCATAAGATAAAATAAATGATGCATCTAGAATGGATAATATTTAGGTTTGTGATAGGCTTGGAATCAAAGTTCCATGTTTTAATAAATTCAATACCACCCCCAATAACAACAAATCAGTCATAGATATTTAGTGAGCATTTTATTTCTATGTATTTATAAAACTTATTTTATAAAGACTTTTTTTTGGTTTCTTATCTCATCCTTTTAATATTTTTATTGGATATGAATATTTTATGATGCACATGACATTAGTACAAGCAGTCTACAAATAGAGTTCTATAGTCACACATATATTGGGGTGAGCACAAAGCATTTTGACTAGAGGGATGCAAGCAAGCAGGTTTGGAGAGCGCTAACATGAAGAGGTGATACAGGTCAGGTTCACAATTAATGATAAAATGGAGAAAAAGAGGGAGTATGGCAAACCATAGGCTGGGTCATGCCCCAACTCGCAGTGGGAAGATGCTATTTAGCTTGTTGCCATGCGAGGATGGGGGCCTAGGACTATTGGGTGTTCTGAGTTCTAAAGAAAATGCAGACCTTGGCTGGGCGTGGTGGCTCACGCCTGTAATCCCAGCACTTTGGGAGGCTGAGGTGGGTGGATCACGAGGTTGAGATAGAGACCATCCTGGCCCACATGGTGAAACCCTGTCTCGTGATGGCACGTGCCTGTAGTCCTAGGTACTCGCGAGGCTGAGTCAGGAGAATCACTTGAACCTGGGAGGCAGAGGTTGCAGTGAGCCGAGATCGTGCCACTGCACTCCAGCCTGGTGACAGAGCAAGACCCCGTCTCAAAAAAAAAAAAAAAAAAAAAGAAAGAAAATGCAGACCTTTTAATTTTATGTGAAATCTCCCATTTTTTTAAATATTGGCACCTAATGGAATATAACAAAAAATGAACATCACAGGGGCTAAAGAACACACTGGGCTGGATGGCCTGAGGGTGCCCCATCTGTGACTTTTAAACGCCACGCCCTCCTGGTCTACGTTATTTCATTTAATCTCTGTGATGACCCTGTGAGACAGTGCTTCACTTCTCTTTTACCAGTGAGGAAACCAAGGCTCAAAGACACCAGGGGATGAATCCAAGGTCTGAAAGACTCGAGTCTCAACACGATGAAACCCTGGCCGCTTTGCTTAACAAGACATTTCTGTGTCTATTAACTGCATGGGAATGAGTGCAGGCCGTGAACCACTGCAATTCTGGTGGCAGGAAAGAGTTTATTCTCTGTGCACCTTCAACGGGCAAAAGCTCTTCAACTTCTCAACTACTGTGAACACCTACACAAGAGGGCAACAGGCTGGGGAAAGGGGGGCTAACTATTCTCACGATTTCTTGGGACATCAGTGGGCAGGAGCCAGGTCAGAAAGGGAGAGATGTGTTAATGGCATCACAAGACAAAACTGGCGGAGGAGTCAGAAAGAGAGATGAAAGCATCTACATCCAGGTCAGTTCACCCACACATAACACTACTAGAATTTCCTGGATAGTTGACTATGTTCTGGAAATTGTTCTAAGTCTGTAACTAGAATCATCTCACTTAATGTTCACCTTGGGAGTGGTGCCTTTCATATATCCCTATTATTCAGATGAAGAAACTGAGGCATGTTAACATACCAAAGGACACAAAGCTAGTGAGAGTCTTAAAGCTCAGGTTTTAATCCCTACTCTCTCTTGTCTCTCTGAGTCTCCAATGTCATCAGGATGGGCCACTGAGGTTCTTCAAACCTCAGTTCCACTTGTTATTACATAAGAATGAGGGACTTACAGAAAAAATAATACTATGCTGGTGAAATCGGCAGAATAATGTAAATAGGGCTGTGTCTCTTTCAAGAGACCAGGGAAACTCCCTAAAGGCAGGATATCAACTTTATTTTAATTGTTAACATCTCCTTCCTGTGCACTGAGCATAGAACTCAAAGCTCAGGCTTTTACTTAGGTTTGTCTTAGAGAAAGGAAAGAGGCCAATCTTCAATGAGTCATTTCTCTTTTAGTTTCTTTGCCTTTGGGATAGAGGCTACAGAGGAATGGAAATGAGAATTCCTGCTCTCAAACTTTTTATAGAAGCATTGTCCAATAGGACTTTCTTCGATGATGAAAATGTTCCATATCTGTACTGTCCATGACTAGCAGTCACTAGTCACATGAGGCTATTAAGCACTTGAAATGTGGCCAGGGCAACTGAAGAGCTGCATTTTATATTAAAATTAAAACTAAATTTAAATTGAAGTAGCCACAGCTAGCTAGTGGCTACCATATTGGACAGCAGTTATGGGTGTGGTGAGAAACTGGGATGTCTCTAAGTTCTGTCTTTCCCCAGAGGGCTGGGTCCACTCCAGAGTCTCTGAAAAAGCTTAGTAAAGAGGAAAGTAGGTTAGGCTTTGTCACATGCTGGGCTTGTTCCTGTCGCCTGCCCTGGACCTTGGGGGCTGAATGGCTCACATTTTAAAATCTGAACAATTTTGGGGGAAGAAGGTCCTGTTTAACACCAAATCAGACTATAACACAGGGTCATTTTAAAACATTTAAAAATTCATGGGCACCATTTCCTAGCTGTTTTGAATTGGGACCCGGGTGCTACAATCTAGGGGCCAAGAGAAGTCTCCGTTGCCCTTCCTTAAGCCCATGACAACACTGGAGGAGAAAAGCCAATCTCTTTTTCTCCTCTGCCTGAGACTTGTGCTCCTTCTAGGGTTTTGCTTCCAGAAGCTGACCTCTGAGTTCTGAAACGATGTCTGTGAGATCAAACGGCAGAGGCATCGAAACGTCATCCTTTTCCCAGTATGGCCGACATTCTGGCTTCTGATCAGCAGGTAAAGTTCGGGCAATTTGCGACTGGCACCTGGCATGCCATTCTCTCCTCAGGTTCTGGCGTGCAGCGAGCGAGGCAAGGATGGCAGTCAAGATTTCATTCCTTTGTTCCACGGGGAGCCCCACTCTTTTAACTTCATGAAGCACAGTATTTGTCACACCCTCCATCTTCTTCCACAGTGCTTCCAATTGAGCCATGGGTTGACACTGCCAGTCAGTGCACTTTCTGTATCGATTGCCTTGAAACCAAAACTGCCTCAGCTACTCAAACTCGACCTCGTTATGACTTTCTTCTCCTTGTTTCAAAACTAGAGGCTCAAAGGATTTCAAAGAGACATCACCATTGTCCATATCGTCACAGACATTCTGCAGAGCCAACTGACAGCGTTGTAAAATATAATCCAAGGTTCCTGTTGAGCACTCTGCCACTTGGTGGGTGGAACTAAACCGAGGTTGTGAACCAGCCAAAATGCAGTGTTGGTTGGTGGCACTGAGATCATCAAACATGAAATAGCAGTCTCCTTGGTGAAGGGGTATCGCCATACCAGGTGTCTCTATGTCCCATGAGATCTTAAAACCAACATGCCAAATATCGGGATCTCTGCTTTCGAAATGAGAGTCATCCTCACTTTCCTCTTCAGGGCCTTCACAGCTATAACTGTACACTGCCACCGCTGACCTGTCCACCAGATTTTCATCATGATGCCAGCTCACTGCCATTTTCCCCATGCCAAAATAAGGTTCCTCTTTCAGGTATGGCATTTTCTGAGGATCCATGAAATTCAGCAAAGTTACGTTGTATGCTGCTCTGCTCTTAATGTCCACTTCATCTTGTCCATCGTAGGATGACCCCATCCCAACCCTGGGGAAATCTGCAGCCATACACAATGGCACAGCATCCTCATTAGCCTTCTCTTTGGCAGCAAGTTCTTCCAAAGCCTGGATGGTTTCTATCTGCAGGTAGTCATTGAGCTTGAGGAAGGTCTCACAAGCAGCGGCTATTTCAGCCTCGGAGTATTTTATATTAGACCCTTTCACTGGCCAGGGGACCGTGAAGAGCCTGGTGTTCAGGTACTTGTAGGTACAGCCTGGATTACCAATGAGGATGCGAGATACCAGAGTGAGCAGATCTTTGCCTTGGATCCTAACCAGGTCCCGAAATAAGCAGCCATGCTTGTGCAGTGTGAGAAAGGCTTCTTGAACCTCTTTTTGGAGCTCCTCAGATACACTGCTGGCTTCTCGGAGAATTAGTTTAGGATATTTCGGCTGCCACTGCTGATAGAATTCATCATCTTTGGGAGTCAGATAAGGAAGCCAAGTGTCTTCAAGCTCTTCAAGAAGCCTCAGTTTCTTAGCTTTCCGCTCTCGTTCCTCGGCGGTCCGGGTGTGCTTCATGGTGCCACTCTATAAATACATTTTATAAATATAAACATAAACATAAACATAAAAATGTTTTCACTTTGAAATCCCAGTTTCATATAATTTCTTGTTATTTATTTAAGTTATAGTAAACAATCTGTGACTATAACCACATGTAGGTAGACATATATTGCCATGGTTGGTAGTGTTGGGAATGAAACCCATAGCCTTGCTGACCTAGGCGGAATGAGTTTCGGGGAGAATGTGAAACAGAAAACGATTATTTCTGAATATTGGTGGCGATCTTGAGAGGCATCTGATTTTGACTACTGGACATATTCAACATGACTGCTCTTTCCAACCCTCTTTATTAGGCAGAGGGCAAAAGATTAGTTCTTGTATCCCACTGAGTAACTTTATATGTATGTAATTGTAAAATCAGAATAAATAAGGCCTCAAGGACAATTATAAATGATCATAATTTTCTGAATAATTCAAGGGGAAAAAAAACAGGATGCTAATTTTTTTTAATATAATCTAGATGTTTGAAAAAATTCACAACAAGAGTCTTTTAGTACATGAATCTCTTGAAAGTTGTCAGTTATTTTATGCAGTTCAAGCCGTGGAGTTCTGGTGGTTATTTCAAATTGTCTCAACAGGAAAATAAATGTATGATTTCTGCTATTACTAATCAATATCCCATAATAAATGCTTAGCTATTAAATTTACACAAAATGTTTTCAGCCATTTAATGCCGTTGAAATAGCAGATCTCAAAATTGAACACACTCTATCTGACTCTCCACATTAATTTTCCTCTGTTACACTATCTCCAGATCAAAGGGATATCGCAGCTAAATACAACAATTTAAGTTCTTAGTATGATTTGTGACCTATTATATCTAGCATTTGTAATGAATTCTCTATACATAAAGGATATTATAATTATAATTATAAAATGAAAGAAAAAAATGCCTAGTGACATGGGTACCAAAGATCTTTGCCTGTTTATACTTTACAATGTGTTTCTGTAGGAACATTTTGTTCCAGCTGCATCTAATATTCTGGGAAGTTGCTGTACTTTGAATATAATAATAAAATCACAGTGTGAAATTGTTTTTTAGAAGGATCTAGGAAGCTATTTAATTTTGTCCACCATCTCCCTTGTTTACTGATAATACCATACTCCTGAGTTGATGTTGATTGGACCAATAATGACTGCTCATACCTATTTAAACACTCTCTTAGAGATGACTGGGGTTCCCTTGCAGACTCCCAGTTGTACTGCCGCTCGCCACTCTGGGTGCACCCAACTCTGTCATAGCCAGAAAACAACTTAAAAGAAGGCTAGTACAATTTCTCCTGTCCTAATACAGTTTATACAAGAGTCAAGAGAATGAGCCTCAGCCATCTGTCTTGGAATTTTCTTCCAGCCAGTGGATAGAATAAGCAAGACAACATCTTTTTTATTAGCTACCTTGACACGATCATTCAGCAGGAGCAATAACATGTCTATGGTACGCAAAAGTTCTTTTGAATTTGAAAGCTTGAGTCGATTCTTTCAACTTCCATTTAAATTTCTTGCCATCTATCTTTAGCCATTTTTAATACTTTTATTTATTTATTAAAATTACAACTTTTATTCTAGATAGAGGGAGTACCTGTGCAAGTTTGTTATATGAGTATATTGTATGATGCTGAGGTTTGGGGTAAAGATCCCATCACCCAAGTGGCAAGCATAGTACCCAATAAATAGTTTTTTAATCATGCCATCCCTCCCCTCCCCTCCCCTCTCTAGTAGCTGCAGTGTCTGTTGTTCCCATGAGTATGTCCACGTTTGCTCAGTGTTTAGCTCTTACTTATAAATGAGAACGTGCAGTATTTGGTTTTTTGCTCTTGCATTAATTTGCTTAGGATTATGGCTTCCAGCTGCAACCACAATGCTGCAAAGGACATGGTTTTGTTTTTATTTTTTATAACTGTGCAGTATTGCATGGTATATATGTACCGAGATTTTTAAAAAATTCAGTCCACCACTGATAGGCACCTAGGTTGATTTCATGTCTTTGTTATTGTGAATAGTGCTGTGATAAACATGAGTGCATGTGCCTTTTTGGTATAATGGTCTATTTTCATTTGGATATATGCCCAGTATTGGGATTGCTGAGTTGAATAGTAGCTCTATTTTAAGTTCTTTGAAAAATCTCCAAACTGCTTTCAGCAGTGGCTAAACTAATTTACATTCCCAACCAACAGTGTACAAGCATTTCCTTTTCTCTGCACCTTGCCAGCATCTGATGTTTTCTAACTTTTTAATAATAACCATTCTGATTAGAGTTAGATGGTATCTCATTGTGGTTTTGGTTTGCATTTCTCTGGTGTTTAGTGATCTGGAGCATTTTTCTTACATTCGTTGGCTGCACGTATGTCTTCTTTAAAGAAATGTCTGTTTATGTCCTTTGCCCCATTTTTAATGGAGTTACTTGTTTTCCACTTTTTCAATTGTTTAAGTTCCTTATAGATTCTGGATATTAGACATTTGTCAGATGCATAGTTTGCAAGTATTTTCTCCCATTTTGTAGATTGTCTGTTTACTCTGTTGGCAGTTTCTTTTGCTGTGCAGAAGCCCTTTAGTTTAATTAGGTCCCACTTGTCAATTTTTGTTTTTGTTGCAATTGCTTTTGGAGACTTAGTCAAAAATTCTTTGCCAAGTCTGATGTTGAAAAGGGTATTGCCTAGGTTTTCTTCTAGGATTTTTATATTGATAGTTTTATGTCTTATATTTGAATGTTTAATACATCTTGAGTAAATTTTTGTATATGGTGAAAGAGACCTATGGGATGGCATGGAAAACTCAGAAATAAAGCTGCACACCTACAACCATCTAATCTTTGACAAGGACAACAGAAACAAGCAATAGGGAAGGGACACACCCCATTCAATAAATTGTGCTGGGATAACTGGCTAGCCATATGAAGAATAATGAAACTGGACCCTTACCTTTTAGACCCTTGTCTAAAAGACCCTTGTCTTTTAGAATGGAACAACCTCCTACAGAATGTCTCCCCAGATTTACTCCAAAGTGAAGCTGTGAGAACACAAGAAGGCTTAGCTTTCAACTAATGCTTGTTTTATTTCCATCTTTTAAAATATATTATTATAATAGTGCTATTAGCATATTACAGGAGGAAAACCATTTTTGTAAGTAGCTGGGAGTAATCATGTGAACAGTTTCAGTTTTTCCTGAGCATTAGCAATACTCAATTTAACTCCCACTCATCTGGTCAAATAAATACAAAATATTTCAGTTTTAACTTCTTTTTATCCATAATTTTCTCATTCTCTGTTTCATGTTTCCTCATCAACTAACATCTATGCCTTTTACCTGTATAACAGATACTCCAGTTTCCTGGAGGTATCTAATATCTTTGTCCACTCATGAATCTCATCCCAACAGGAAGGATAAAAGCATTAAAATAAAAAAATCAATTAGAGTTTTATAATAGCCTACTTTATGTATTTTAAATACTTAGTGTAGAGGGTATTTTATTTGTTGTGATTGGAGAAATATATTTGCATTTTATAAAATAACATTAGCAAATGCTAATAAATCAATTTATACTTGTTCTTATTTTTTGACAATTTCCTAGTTCCTTTCACATTTGAAATCTGAGCCTTGACATCCAGAGTTTGTAGTGTGAAAAGTATTATTAGTACACATAAACTCTTGTAGGTTTACTTACTGTGTGTTAAAATTCAATCTCAACCTCAGAATTTCTAGACTCATTTGACTAGACTATCTATATTTATCCCTTAATGCCCAATTAACCTTAATTTTTCTTAAGTTTATCAATCTCAGATTCTGTTCTAATGACATTGTAGGATAAATGGACATGTTGTGTTATGTATTATGTGCTTTGAGTGTTTAAAAATGTCTCAGTAACTTCAAGAGGGAATTGTCAAAATAAATAAGAATTAGAGTCTCATTAACGGCACACCAAATTCTCAGTAGAAAAACTTTGAGTATTGTTTGCAATTTTTATTGGGTCATGAATTCGTAGTTATTTAACATTTAGAATGTCACTGTATCTGAATTTCAGTGGGTAAAATACTACATTTGGATTAAATAAAAGCCAAAACTGTTGTTTGTGTGTGTATGTGTGTTCATGTGTGTATAAGCTATGCTGTAATAAGATCTTAATGTTCTGGGCATCTGAAATACTTTATTTAGGAAAACACGTATTTTACTATGTACTTATTTATTATTACTCTAGCCTTAATTATTTGGGGTCTAGATAGGATAGGCTTTTTTCATTCTTTCTAGAACAAACACTTAGAATCTCCTTAGTAGTCATGTAACCTTTTTGGTGGTGGTGTTGTTTTGAGACAGGGTCTCACTTTGTTGCCCAGGCTGGACTGCAGTGGAGTGATCACTGCTCACTGCAGCCTCAACTTCCCAAGCTTAGGTGATTCTCCTACCTCAACCTCCCAAGTAGCTGGGACTACAGGTGCTTGCTACTATGCTCAGTTAATCTAAACATTTTTAATCCCTCTCCCCATTTGTATGTTTGTTAGATTTTAAAAGAATGTCATCTTATTTCCAAAAAAAATAGCAGTTTGTTGCAATCTAATCAGAGCAACTTAATCGTTATACCCCCAAAGGCACTTGACTGCTTTCTGACTGGGGGGGAAGAACTTGAATTTCAAATCACGTAAGTACCAAATAAGTAAATATGCCTCTTAAACATCTCATCTGGATTTTAACAAATAACTTTCTTCCAACCTCTATGAAACAATAATTGCATACTTAAAACAATAAATGTGTATTTATTTTATAAAATGAAAAGTGAATGCTATTAACTGACATTTCTCCTTTTACAGTCTAGCCAAAGAAAATGAAGACATGATAAAAAATATCATGTATTAAATTAAAATATATTATTATAATAGTGCTATTAGCATATTACAGGAGGAAAATCATTTCTGTAAGTAGCTGGGAGTAATCATGTGAACAGTTTCAGTTTTTCCTAAACATTAACAATACTCAATTTTAACTCCCACTCGTCTGGTCAAATAAATACAAAATATTTCAGTTTTAACTTCTTCTTATCCATAATTTTCTCACTCTGTTTCATTTTTCCTCATCAACTAACTTCTATGCCTTTTACCTATATAACAGATACTCCACTTTCCTGTAGGCATCCAATATCTCTGTTGAATTTTAAAAGAATGTCATCCTATTTCCAAAAAAATAGCAGTTTATTGCAATCCAATCAGAACAACTTAATTGTTATACCCCCAAAGGCACTTGGAAGTTATAAAAAAGAAATCAAGAAATTTTATAAAACTTTCTGTCTGCTCTTTGAATAGGATTTCTTTAAAGTATGTAAGATAAAGAACCCTGTAGGGATCCTAGTTTTCATTTTCAGATTATAATCTTATTATTTTCAATCACTTAAACTTTTAATTAATTTTTATAAGAATAAAACACTGGAGATATTCAGTTTTTTTTTTAACCACAATAAAAACTTACCTTTTTTTCATTGACCTCTTCATGAACAATTAATTTATAAACTGACAAGAGTCATCCTCCTCAACTCAATTCTGGAAAAAGGCAATCCCTTGAACACTACCGTGATAAACATAGAAAATATATTTTGTCAGTGTAACATGGTGGAAGAGAATTAGTCACAGGAGGAAAACAAGAGTGATTCAGTAAAGATGTCAGAGTTATTCTGAAGCATAAACTGAGGTGATATCAGAAGCTAAGAAGCAGGTGCAATTGCTGCTGTTTTCCACAATGCATATGTATGATTGATGTGAAACTTACTTTCTGTTCATAATATCACCTATTCAGGATGGACTTGACTATATACACCTTTGTTTCCACTCATAAGCACTTAAAATATTTACTAATGCACTTTAAAAATTCTTACTTTTGAAACAGATGTTTAGCCTTTACCAGATTAAGGACACCTAATGTTTTAGTCATGGACTTTTTACAATCAGATGAAGGCTATTTACTCTCTCCCAGAGAAATATGAATATACCCGTGTTTTTACATACAGTTTTCAAGAACTTACTAACTCCATACAGCTCATGAACCCAGGTTACAAACTTGTATCAGAGATTACAAGATGTGAAATTAAATTTAAGCATTAAGGAGTTGCAATTAAGTAATTGTTATTACCTTGTGTGCAGTAAAACTGTACATTTCAATAAGCAAGCATTTTCAAAGTGTTCTTCAGATAAATAGGTTGTTGCATGTGAAAATATTTGATACTAAAAGTCTTGCGTTGGCTCTCTAGTCAAATATGCTTTTAAGAAATGCTGCGAAAAGCAAAAGTTAACAAATATAAATAGCTTTCTTTTGATCAGGATTCCTCAGACTCTTTATTACTCAAGTGTGTATTTTGATTCTCTAAGAAGAAAAATAAGTTCAGAGGGTTTGAAAAATATATTTCCACATTGAGTTTTTTTTTTGTTGAACTTCTCACAATAATATATATTTCTTTGAAGCTCAAGAATTTGAGAAATATTGCAATGAGTTTTTCTTCATTATTATTAAACTTTAAGTTCTAGGGTACATGTGCACAATGTACAGGTTTGTTACATATGCATACATGCGCCATGTTGGTGTGCTGCACCCATTAACTTGTCATTTACATTAGGTATATCTCCTAATGCTATCCCTCCCCACGACAGGCCCCGCAAACTGTCACAAGGACAGAAAACCAAACACCACATGTTCTCACTCTTAGGTGGGAATTGAACAATGAGAACACTTGGACACAGGGTGGGGAATGTCACATGCAATGAGTTTTTCAAATCAGGCAACAAAAAATTTCTTTAGAGATACAACCCCATTAAGCAGCCCTTGTAGGTCTGTAGGCTGCATAGGTTTTAAGTTTGCACAAAAACTTTAGATCTCAGAGATGCATTCTAACTGGGAATGTTGTCTCTGAAGATTACGTTTCTATTTGGGCATTGGCTCCTACATAAGTATTACTACAATTAAAAAAATACCAAAACATATTTAATAACTATATTTTAGCATCTAAGTGCCTGATAAAAAAAGTCAATTTAAGGAAACAAGATTGTTATCTGATTTGGTGATTTCTTATTCAATTTGGTTCATTCCCATTTCATGTTGAGTTTTTAATTGAAAGTCTTTTTATTTATAAGACTTTTAAAAGCCTATTACTTGAAAGCAAATGAAACAAGTTAAAATATATTTTCTATTTTATTACTATGGAAAAAGCTGACATGATTTAAACAAATAAACTCTGTTTGTATTTTTCTAAAATATTTAGACCATAAAATAAATCGTTTTCTCTAAATATTCAAGTTTTTTTTTTTTTGAATTAGAGTTTTGCTCTTGTTGCCCAGGCTGGAGTGCAATTATGTTATCTTGGCTCACTTCAACCTCCACCTCCCGGGTTCAAGCCATTCTCCTCGCTCAGGCTCCAAATAGCTGGGATTACAGGCATGTGCCACCACACCCAGCTAATTTTTTGTATTTTTAGTAGAGACGGGGTTTCCCCATGTTGGCGAGGCTGGTCTCGAACTCCTGACCTCAGGTGACCCACCTGCTGCCTCAGACTCCCAAAGTGCTGGGGTTACAGCCATGAACCGCTGTGCCTGGCTTTTATGTATGCATCTTGATGTGTTCAACATGAATGTTTGTTTTGATTATTGACAACTTGCTTAAGATCACAAATAAAAATGATTAAAAAAGTATGTTTCTCTGAGGGACTTACAGGAATAATGTAATGATGATTTTCCATGCAGTTCATTCTTGACCTTCTGAAGTTTGTAGTAGAGTTTCAAGATGAAATTCCAGTTGAATTTATAAAATATTGGAACATTAAAAACTTAATAAATCATACAGATTCTAGGAAGAACATTTTTCATGATCTTCATATACTCCAATTCTCACATTCAGAATCCCTGAACAATAATGTGAACTAACCATCTCCATTTAATTAAATATTATCTATACATGTGTCAAGACTAACTAAATAAAAGTCACATTTTCCAAATGACTCTGCCTTAGAAAATATCTGTAATATAACAAACTGTCTCTCAGACCACAGTGCAATCAAATTAGAACTCAGTATTAAGAACCTCACTCAAAACCGCTCAACTACGTGGAAACTGAACAACCTGCTCCTGAATGACTACTGGGTATATAAAGAAATGAAGGCAGAAATAAAGATGTTCTTTGAAACCAATGAGAACAAAACATGACATACCAGAATCTCTGGGACACATTTAAAGCACTGTGTAGAGGGAAATTTACAGCACTAAATGCCCATAAGAGAAAGCAGGAAAGATATAAAATTGACACCCTAACATCACAATTAAAAGAACTAGAGAAGCAAGAGCAAACACATTCAAAAGCTAGCAGAAGGCAAGAAATAAGTAAGACCAGAGCAGAACTGAAGGAGATAGAGACACAAAAACCCTTCAAAAAATCAATGAATCCAGGAGTTGGTTTTTTGAAACGATCAACAAAATTGATAGACCACTAGCAAGACTAATAAAGAAGAAAAGAGAGAAGAATCA
>NW_012117354.1:2860579-2874508 GCF_000951035.1 Colobus angolensis palliatus
TTCAAGGAGAACTAAAAACCACTGCTCAATGAAATAAAAGAGGACACAAACAAATGGAAGAACATTCCATGCTCATGGATAGGAAGAATCAATATCAGGAAGATGATCATACTGCCCACGGTAATTTATAGATTTAATGCCATCCCCATCAAGCTACCAATGACTTTCTTCACAGAATTGGAAAAAAACTACTTTAAAGTTCATATGGAACCCAAAAAGAGCCTGCATTGCCATGATAATCATAAGCCAAAAGAACAAAGCTGGAGGCATCATGCCAGCTGACTTCAAACTATACTACAAGGCTACAGTAACCAAAACAGTATGATACTAGTACCAAAACAGAGATATAGACCAATGGAAGAGAAACAGAGCTCTCAGAAATAATACCACACATCTACAACCATCTGGTCTTTGACAAACCTGACAAAAACAAGCAATGGGGAAAGGATTCCCTAGTTAATAAATGGTGCTGGGAAAACTGGCTAGCCATATGTAGAAAGCTGAAACTGGATCCCTTCCTTACACCTTATACAAAAATTAATTCAAGATGGATTAAAGACTTAAATGTTAGACCTAAAACTGTAAAAACCCTAGAAGAAACCCTAGAAGAAAACCTAGGCAATACCATTCAGGACATAGGCATGGGCAAGGACTTCATGACTAAAACACCAAAAGCAATGGCAACTAAAGAGCTTCTGCATCGCAAAAGAAACTACCGTCAGACTGAACAGGCAACCTACAGAATGGGAGAAAATTTTTACAATCTACCCATCTGACAAAGGGCTAATATCCGGAATCTACAAAAATCTTAAACAAATTTACAGGAAAAAAAATCAAACAACCCCGTCAAAAAGTGGGCAAAGGAGATGAACAGATACTTCTCAAAAGAAGACATTTATGCAGCCAACAGACACATGAAAAAATGCTCATCATCACTGGCCGTCAGAGAAATGCAAATCAAACCCCAGTGAGATACCATCTCACACCAGTTAGAATGGTGATCATTAAAAAGTCAGGAAGCAACAGGTGCTGGAGAGGATATTGAGAAATAGGAACACTTTTACACTGTTGGTGGGACTGTAAACTAGTTCAACCATTGTGGAAGACAGTGTGGCGATTCCTTAAGGATCTAGAACTAGGAATATCATTTGACCCAGTGATCCCATTACTGGGTATATAACCAAAGGATTATAAATCATGCTGCTATAAAGACATATGCACACATATGTTTATTGCAGCACTGTTTACAATAGCAAAGACTTGGAACCAACCCAAATGTCCATCAGTGATAGACTGGATTAAGAAAATGTGGCACATATACACCATGGAATACTATGCAGCCCTAAAAAAGGATGAATTCATGTCCTTTGTAGGGACATGGATGAAGCTGGAAACCATCATTCTGAGCAAGGTATCCTAAGGACAAAAAACCAAACACGGCATGTTCTCACTCATAGGTGGAAATTGAACAATGAGAACACTTGAATACAGAGTGGGGAACATCACACACCAGGGCCTGTCATGGGGTGGGGTAGGGAGGAGGGATAGCATTAGGAGAGATACCTAATGTAAATTATGAGTTAATGGGTGCAGCACACCAACATGGCACATGTATACATATGTAACAAACCTGCACATTGTGCACATGTACCCTACAATTTAAAGTATAATACAATAAATAATTTTTAAAAACTGTAAAATATCTAAAACCAAATTGATTCCGATATATCTATGGGTGAAATTTGCTACCAATATGAATACAGAGTGGGAAAAACTGTCATTATGTCACATCTTAAATAGTAGAAAAAATCGGAATTTATTAAAAATACTGAACAAAATATTTTAAAACTAACCAATGCTATCCAAAATTTCTAAATCATCTAGTTTTCATTTCAGAGGATGCTATTTGTCAGTCCTCCCTCTGCTCTTCCTTTATTTATTGGAAATGGCCACAGCTATTTAATGCGATATGCCTAAACACATATGTTGTGAGCTGAACACACCATTTTCTATAATAGCAACATGCTAGAAATGCATTTTAGATCTGATATAAGTAGTTTAGTTTATTCTATTTGTATTTGCCTATGTATACTTGCTTCTGCAGCTCAGATTTCTCTAAGGAGAGAATAAAGTAGGAAATCTAATTTAAAAGTATAAGCTGTGAGCAGTTGAGGTTTAATTCAGGAATTTATAGACTCACTGCTGGCAATAAGCTCTGAGGAGTACATCTAATATAGTGCATTATGGCAACATCATTCAATGTGTTATATTTAAGTGCTTGTCAGCATTTCTATTTTAGACTCCTATTTCCTGGTGTTCATGATTCGATCATTAAAAATTGCTGGGGCTTGAACAAACAATTTGTGAAGATTTAGTTTTGCAGCAAATTGTGTAATTTTCATTTTTGAGCAGTAGAATGAATAACAAAGTTGCATGAAGAATAAAATCAAGTCAATGAAGTTGTACTTAGAACTTCACCTTGTAAAAGAAGCGGAGGGAGAAATCACCTTATGTGGATTGTGCACTAAACATTCTGAATAAATAAATGGGAGAATGTATCAAGAAGTTGAGCTTGGAATTAAGAGGAAAGGCCAATTGAAAATGAAGAAAATCATTTTTTTAAGCTTTGTTGCAGTATACAATACATATTTAATGCAGTCATCTTTGTTTAATAGGACAATGCTATGGAGAGAAATATAATGATAATCTTTTGGGAAATTAGTTATATAAAAATGTAGTCTGTTAATACCTGACAAGTCTAGGAATGATGAGCTTTGTGCTCCTTTGTGGTTGTGGTCAATAAACAGTTGCTGTGTTGGAGAGGCTTACATGTCACCTCAGAGAGTGGTGACTCCAAACTTACATCCCAGCATTAAACCAGACAAAAACACAGACAAAATGTGTCTCTTATTTCTTTTGCTAGAGCAACAAGATTGAAATGCTGCATAGTAACAGTGGGTGTAAAAGCCAATAATTTGAAATTATGGTATAGAAAGAGACAGAAAAAGAGTCCTATAACATTGTAGTGCTATAGTGTATGGTTCCCTTAAACAACTGTGGACACCAATTGGGTTGAATTAACTCTCCTTCTTTTCAGGAAAGTACCATAATTCCAACTCCTTGAATTTTCTGTATATGTTCATATACTATGATTCCATTCCATGGCATCAGTTACATATTGCAGATTGGGTTCCGGACCTAAGCTAGGTCAATTACAATCTCCTTCCCAAGGATTTGGAATTAGGAACAAAGGAGAGAGAGACAGAGGACAGTATTTTGCTTAGAGAAAGAGAAGGCAGCAGACACGCAGAGAGATGTAAAGATAATATGTAAAGATAATAGAGCAGAATCCTTTTTTTTTTTTTTTTTTTTTTGAGACGGAGTCTCGCTCTGTTGCCTGGGCTGGAGTGCAGTGGCCGGATCTCAGCTCACTGCAAGCTCCGCCTCCCAGGTTCACGCCATTCTCCTGCCTCAGCCTCCCGAGTAGCTGGGACTACAGGCGCCCACCACCTCGCCCGGCTAGTTTTTTTGTATTTTTTAGTAGAGACGGGGTTTCACCGTGTTAGCCAGGATGGTCTCGATCTCCTGACCTTGTGATCCGCCCGTCTCGGCCTCCCAAAGTGCTGGGATTACAGGCTTGAGCCACCGCGCCCGGCCTAGAGCAGAATCCTAATAGGTTCCTGGTTCTAATTTGTTCCTGAGGTTGAGCTGCCTATCTCTTCTTGGATTCTCTTGATATTCCAGTGTCCATTAAATAAATCCCCTTCTTGAGTTAAAGCTTCTTGGCTTCCATTACTTGAGCAGGGATCCTAACAAATATACAAGTTAACAAGGCAATACTGATAAAGTGGCAGCCATTCAGTTGCACAAAATTATAAGACTTGATTTATTTCTTGGATCTCCCATATATTCATCTTTACATACTGGGGATCAACTTGATTAACTATTAACTATCAATTGATTAATTGATCTTAGCGTCTTATTCAAAAACAATCCAGATTAATTGAAGCCTACTTTTGTCATCATGATTTTTCTAATTTCCCTCTAATTACCTATTACTTTGCTTGTTTCTTAGTATAACTTTTTTTTCAATATCTGAACTCTAAAGCCCTGTTATTTAGGTGAGATACAAAATCTTCAGTGTGATCCAAGTCTTTGTGTTTGGATTCTTTTGATTATAGAAGACAAAGGTAATACAGAAAGAATGAAAACCTCAAATTGAATTAAAGAATAAAGAGTACTTTTCAAATCTGAGCAAAACGATGGGAGTTATTTCCGAGGAAACCAAATCTAGCTACATTTTTAGGCCCCCATCTCTCGTGGCCCCCCAAAACTCTAGATTCTTTCAATGAGATAGCAAAATGACTATAGTAATTCTACCTTTCCTATAACACTTTATACCATACCGAGGAAAATTGAGACTATTGTCCAGTAGTTCCTGGAAAAGGCATGAAATTTTTTTCTATGCTTTGTCCTATACTGGGTCAGATGACCAGCTGGGCCTAAAATAATAAAATATACAAAATTTATTTAAAACAGTAAGGCTTCACTCTTAAAGTCAAGAGAAAAAGAAAATTTCAACCAAAATGCAGTTCTGTTAATAGGGGAGACAAAACTTCTCAAAAGATAATCATACCATCATCTCTAGTGATATAAAGAGGAAAAAGATGTTGGGAAGGCAATTAGTAAATGTTGACAGTACCATATGTCTGCATTGTTTCACAGAAGCCAGGTCCTTTAGAGATCTTGGATCAGGTGGTATGAAATCTCCTCCATTTGTGAAAGAAGATAAACCGTGGATGGGCTTCCGAATCAGAAAGGTGCAGGATATAGGAAATCTTATGGTGACACAGGTAGTAATTAAACAAGCAGGGAATTGTGAGAATACAGACCACTAGAAATGAGGCAGGAAGGGCACGTAACTGCTAAAGCAGAAAATGGCAATAACAGGAAAGCTGGGAGAATGTGAGCACCCCAAACTGGGATTGAGCTCCCTTGGCCTCAGGAAAATGGAGGAATCAATCCTGAAAGAGGAGAGAGTCTCAGAAGCATTTGCTAATAAGCAGAATATTATAATTTGCTAATGGAGGGAAGGATTGGGTACAAACTTCAGAATGTAAATAAAATTATACCAGATGACAGATGTATTCCTTCATCCCTTCACTCACCCATTTTATAAGTTTTTATTGTGTACCTACTGTGTGCCAGGTCCCATACTGGCTCCAGAAAGCACAAATGTAGACCAGACGGGATTCTGACATCATAACGCTTATAGATAATGGAATTTACAATTACATTATAAAACGTACTCTAAAAGTGTCTACCCAGATTACTCTGAGAGAAAATCAGAAGGGCAGCTCATTCATCCTACAGATGAAAGTCTTGGAGGGCTTCTGACAGTATGGATTCTGAGCAGAATCCTGATAAATTAGTAGAGCTGGGAAAAGTATTCTGTACAGAAGAACTGCTTTTGTAGAGATCCTGATATAATAATCAGATCAATCATCTTCCTATTTTCTCCTCCAGTGACAGAAAATAATTACATTATTCAAGAAGAATAATAGATACGATCTTCATAAACTGAGGTCTGAGAACTCCCAAATAGTCTATAAAGGTCCTTGTTATGGACTGAATATTTATAACCCCCTTGTGCAACTCATATGTTGAAAACCTAACA
This sequence comes from Colobus angolensis palliatus, assembly GCF_000951035.1. NCBI lineage: Eukaryota > Metazoa > Chordata > Mammalia > Primates > Cercopithecidae > Colobus > Colobus angolensis. The sequence continues at coordinate 2,866,257 of NW_012117354.1, forward strand.
CCCAATGGGATGGTATTAGGAGACGGGGCCTTTGGGAGGTAATTACGTCATCAATTGGAGCCCTTATGATAGGATTAGTGCCATTTTAAGAAGAGAAATTGTTTGCTTTCTCTGCTTTCTGCTACCTGAGGACTCAGGAAGAAGATGATTATTTGCAAACCAGGAAGAAAAGCCGCACCAGATACCAAATTGCTAGGCACCTTGATCTTGGACTTCCCAGACTCCAGAACTATGAGAAATAAATGTTTGTTGTTTAAGCTACTCAGTCTATGGCAATTTGTTATAGCATTTTGAACTGAATAAAACAGATTACAAAAAGTCTGTGAACTCCATTACCCCTGCCAAGTGTGCTTGTGTGTGGAGTCTTTATCTGAACAAACATTCTAACACAATTATCATATCTGCTCAGGAGTCTATGACACAAAACAGTTCATGAAGAAAGTTTAAAATTTCTGCTCTGTGGAAGATACTGCCAAGAGAATGAGAAGTTGGGAGATGATAGTTGTGAAAGATATATATGATTTTTAAAAAGCACCTGTTATCCAGAATATATAAAGAGCACTTAAAAATAAAAGTAATAAAATAAAATAATAAAATAAAAATTCAAAAATAAAATAATAGCCCAATGAAAAGTGGGCCAAAGACCTCCATAGACATCTCACCAAAGAAGATATACAGATGGCAAATAAGCATATGAAAAGATACTGCACATCCACATCATCAGGGAAAGGCAAGATTAAGATGGCATGACAATGGCACATCACTACAAACCTATCAAATGGCCAAAACCCATAACACTGTCAACAAGAAATGCTGGCAAAAATGTGAAGCAACAGCGACGCCTATTCATTGCTGATGGGAATGCAAAATGGTACCACCCACTGTGGAAGACAGTTCATCAGTTTCTTAAAAACTACACTTACCGTTGCCCACACAACACTGCAATCCCTCTCCTTAGTGTCTACTCAAAGGAGGAGAAAGCTTGTATTCATACAGAAACCTGCACATGGATGTTTTTAGCAGTTTTATTCATGCTTGCAAAAACTTGGAACTAATCAAGATGTCCTTCAGTAGATGAATAAACAGTGTTGCCTCCAGTCAATGAAATATTACTCAGTGCAAAAAATAATAAGCTAACAAGCCACGAAAAGACATGGAGAAAACTTAAATGCATGTTACTAAGTGAAAGAAGTTAATCTGAAAAGTCTACATACTATATGATTATCAATGAATATTACTAAGTGAAAGAAGCCACAAAAAGACATGGAGAAAACTTAAATGCATACTACTAAGTGAAAGAAGTCAGTCTGAAAAGTCTAGATGCTATATGATTCCAAATATATGACATTCTGGAAAACGCAAAACTATGGAGAAAGTAAAAACAGCAGCGGTTGCCAAGATTTGGAGAGGAAGGGATAAATAGGCAAAGGACAGAGAATTTTTAAGGGCAGTGAAAATACTCTGTGTAATACTATAATGCATATCATTAGTATACATTTGTCCAAACCCACTTTGCACAAGAGTGAATTTTAATGTAAACCATAGACTTTGGGTAATAACGTATCGATATGGGTTCATCAATTGTTACAAATCTACCACTTGGTGCAGGATGTTGATAGTGTGGGAGGGCAGAGAGCATATGGGAACTCTGTACCTCTGTACCTTCCTCTTAATATTACTGTGAACCTAATACTGCTTTAAAAAAAAAAGTCTTCTTCTTATTATTATAATTTTGTAGACAGAAAACTTCAACAATGCCAGCGTTTTACATGTTCCGTCATTATTTATACCCTTTAAAAACTTTAATTCTACTCTTAAAATAGAGCTTTCTGCAAACTTCCTCCACTCTCCTCTCACTTTCCCAGATTGTATTGTCTCCTTGCGACTAGCTTCTCTGGTGTTTTGTCTTGGAAGCTAGAGAGAGAAAATTGCTAACATCGCTTTTTGTTTGACTGTAACTGCTGCTGTAGTTCATTTTATTTGGACATGAATAAAATGGAGCACCCATGTGCTCTGCTGATGAGTGGCTTGCCTCCATGGAGATCCTGGAATCCTAAGGAGATGGGCTGCCTATCTCTAGTCAACTCCAAGTAGTGACATCTCAACACCTGCTATGGCACATGTGCCTCCTTGTTTGCTATGCAGGCTAGTCTTGGGACTTCATTTCTTCTATCCTCTTTACAGGCATGATGGATACACGGATTCATTCCATAGTCTCTGCAAGCTAGGAGCTGGGAAGTTAAGAGTGTGGTACTGATCACCTTTCCATATGGTAGTTTCCCCTCCAGACCAACTGACCCAAGTATTTTTTTTTCCCTGTGCTAGATATGGTACAGAGAATTTACTAAATCTACTGCCTAAGCAGACTATGCAATAAGGAGTGACATTTTAGTCTTCCCTTATTGAAGAAAACCCCAATATCTTTGAGCCTTTTTTTCTCCACTTTCTTTGTCCCTTTCCCACTTTCTTTGGATTAGGAGAATATAAATATTATCTCTTCTGCTCCTTGGAGGAGGGAGAAAACAGCTTTTCTTCGTAAACAATGTACTCCTCACAAGGTGGAGGGATTTCTTTCCTTTACTTAAGATGATGGGGTGGTGATCTAGTGGAGGTGAATTTTGGCATCTGACAAGAGACCCAGTAAATGTTGTGGTTTCAATTGCTGGTGACTCCTTTACAATATGACATGATTTGCTGTTTTCAACATACTCATACCTGGATTACTCTCTCCAGTGCTCATAGCTGGGCCCATTGTTCAACGTACTTGAAGATCCAGCCTCTCTCAAGTTCAATAGATAATCAAGAGGGAGAAATGAAATACTACAGTCAAGCGCCACAGAGTGAGGCATATTAATAATTAAGCTTCTTTCTTTTTGAAGGTGGATGTAAAGCCTTAGTATAGATTCATGTGCCATTATTGATGAGATGCAGGTATTTCCCAGTTGTGGTAGCGTGGCTCTGAAGCAGCTGAGAACTGAAGTTGATATTGCAGATCCATTGCCTTAGGACACAAGGCTACACAGTGTCTTTGTGAGCTGGAAATGAGGAGTGGGTGGGACAGAACACAGCACTGTGCTCAAAGGAGTGAGAATCACCATCGAGTGTCTGCTGAGCTGGCACAGGAAATATTTAATAAGATGAACTATAGGGCCTGTGTTGATTCTGGTCTACTTTTCATTTACCTGAATGGATAACTGACAGTCAGGAGCCAAGCATTCTATTCAGCAGCTACTTTGGATAGTGCTACCAGATTTTTAAATTTAATCACAGACTGGGACAGACTGCTGCCTGTTTCCTCTTTCAAAATACCTTTTTCCAATTAATCTGTAAATGACCTCATTTTAGACTCTGTCGTGGAAAATTGTCATTTCTTATTTCCTATCCATGACCTGCACCACATTTTCCATTTGTAGTGTGGGGGAAATTATCTTATGTCTTAGTGAAAAACAGAATTTGCTACCTAAACCCAAGGCTGAAAACATGAATGCTCACATTTGCCAGTGCCTCTTTGAAACCTGAGCATGACCACCTGACCTAGGCTTGGCTGCTCAGATGCACCCACCCTGAACTTTGATGTAAAGACGCAAGGTGGTGGTGGATGAGGGCTACACTGGTGGCAACATCTAATCTCCTGGTCCAGCAATGGCAGATTTTTCAGTGGGGCTTGAAGTGCAGCCTCCCTGATTTGGACCAATTTTTGAGCTTGTTTACCCAGCATTCTAGGTGATTCTGTGAACTATTTCTAATCCTATTCTTAAATTAGCTAAAGACAATTTCTACACTTGCAACTAAGAAGATAAAGTGAATTTTTTCTCAACATGGCTTAAGAGGGACACCATATTCTGCCTGGCTGAAAAACGTGAGTGAATTTCTATTATCTACTTTTTTTTTTTTTTTTTTTTTTTTGAGACAGACTCTTGCTCTGTCACCTGGGCTGGAGTGCAGTGATGTGATTACAGCTCACTGTAACCTCGGCCTCCTGGATTCAAGTGATTCTCCTGCCTCAGCCTCCCGAGTAGCTGGGACTACAGGTGCTTGCCACCATGCCCTGCTAATTTGTGTATTTTTAGTAGAGATGAGCTTTCACCATCTTGGTCTCAAGTGATCTGCCCACCTTGGTCTCTGAAAGTGCTGGGATTACAGACATGAGCCACCTTGCCGAGCCTCTACTATCCGCTCTTCTGCTGACTTTTCTCTCTAGTGATTTTCTTACCCAGGGCTATACTCTGGTCAATCCATTTTATTGGGTAGAAAATAAACTCAATAAATGACCAATATGGAATATAGAAGAAATAAAATTAATATACTTATGTTTATTAGGTAAATATTATTTTCTTAAGGAAACATTTTAAAAAATTAATTGTACTTATAGAGATGAGTGCATTTATTAGTGGTGATGATACAGGTGCATGCATTTGTCAAAACTTATGTGATGACACATTTGAATATGTGCAGTTTATTGTATGCCAATTATATCTCAATAAAGCTGTTAACATTTTTATAGTGTGCAAATATTTCATTAGTAAAATTTGCTTTTGTAATTAATGTGTATAAATCTTTATATTATATAAATTATCCAAAGAATATTGTTACAAAATAATTTGGAAAGAATATACCTAATTGAAAGATGTAAATGTTACAGGATCCTTGGGCTGTCACTTCACCTGCCAAAAACCTGCACAGGCCCACTGGGCTTTTTCCACCCGTTTGGCCTGGCAGACTGCACTTGGCTTGTGCTACTGGCCTGGATCCCACACCTGTCAGGGGCCAGCCAGATATGGAGTGGTGAGGGATGTGTGAGTGAGCGTAGGATCTGGCCATTGTGCACAGCTAGACACGCCAGCTGTGATGGGGTGGGCTGCTACAGGCGCCGGCTCCATGTGATGCTGTGGCTGGACCAGGCAGCTTCCACAGTTAGGACCACAAAATGCAGTAGTGCCTGGAAACTTGGAGATGCCAAGAACCTCGCAGTCCCAAAGAGGGTGTCACAGCCCTGGCTCAGGGAGTTCCTAGGTCTGGGCTCTCCAAAGGGGCACAGCTCTTCTCTCCTTCTTGTTATCTGCAAGGTGCCGAGCAAGGGGTGTATTCCAGCCGTGTTTGTGTTACAGCTCTTTAGTCCCGCCATTTGGCTGGTGCTGAGTTCTTGTCCTGCATCCCGGAAGAATGAGGTATGCAGACAAGTGGAGGGACAGCAAGGTGAAGAGGAGCTTTATTGAGTGACAGAACAGCTCAGAGGAGACCCACATTGGGTAGCTCCTTTTTGCAGGCAGAGTGTCCTGAGTGTTCAACTGTTAGCAGAGAGGAGACCATGGGATGGGTAGCTCTTCTCCTCAGCTGGTCATCTTGTTTCCTGTAGTCTGGCTGAGTTTGGGGCTTTAATGGGCCTCAGAGGGGAGGAAGAATATGCCATTTGGTCCATACGTGGCCATGTGTGGGCCCAGAAAAAGCACCACAAGTTCCCATTCCAGTCCATGGGACCAGCAGCCCAGCCCACAGGCTTCAGGATCTCCCTGATTTGAAGGTGGGGCTTCATGTCAGACCTGCCTCCTTCCACCCAGAAGCCTGTCTGTCTCATGCTGCTGTTCATGGTGTGTAGGCTGTTCATACCAAGGGGCACCTGCAGGCCAGCACTGAGCTGCCCTCAACACCCCCTCAACCTCCTTCCCATGCTTGTCAGTGCCCAAAGTTTGGAGGGGGCTGATGCAGCACTGGGCTGGCGTGTCAGTGCTGTCCTGAGTGTATGCACACTCAAGTGGGCTGTTACAGGTCCTGGGCTCAGTCTCAACCTTGTTTGGATATCAGAGTGGGCACTGGGAGTGGGGAGAGGCCAGGCAGTGGGAGCAGACACCTCTGAGTCTGCAGTGGGGTCCTTCCCAGGCCCTGAGAGTGTAGAGATGCCCAGGTCCACAGCCACAGCTTGGGTGCCTACAGCTGCACCTGGGAGGGCAGGGTTTCTGCCTGCTTCCGTCCCCCAAGAGTACAGGGAGTCCTGGGTCCGCAGCTGTGAGTTGGGTGGCTGCAGCTATGCCCAGGAGGGCAGGGCTCCTGCCTGCCCCTGGCTCCTGCAAGCTCCCTGGAGCACACAGCCCTGGCCATGCCTCCACAACTGAAGTTGGTGTCATGGCAGCAGCCACTCTACATGGGCCATGGCTGCCATCATTAAGGGATAATTTTGACATCGTTAATTGCCTTAGTGTATCATTTGGGGAATGTAAGAGCCATCTCAACAAAAGAATTTTTTTCTGATAAAGGAAAAAGTGGACCCTGCTGGAAGAGATAGGCCTGGCACACTTACAGCTAGACTGTGATGTTTTCTTATTTGACATTAATAGTTTCACAGAAAAAGCCACTATATAACAACGATGGATTAAGACAAACACTATATCAATTTGTAAAAATCATAAACATTGTCCAAGCCAAAACACAACTAAAGATCTCTCTATCCTAGCTAATATGAGTAACTTTTGCTTTTTTGCCAAGTCACAGCCTAAGTCCCATTGTATTCTCAGCTTCTAGAAAAAAGTTTTCTGGACAGCATCTGTTCTACAACAGAGCCCTGCTACCTGAATGCTTTTCCAAACTTGCCTAACACAAGCCACAATCCTATAACAAGTCCTTCTTAACACTTTCTTACTAAGACATCCCACATCTCCTATGATGTGCTTTTTCCTTTGCAGTAAGTGAATAAATACAAATTTGTTCAATTACAGATATGTTTCTGGTTGTCTTTGATGGAAAGGCATTGGTACTTCAAATGTAAATTTTGCTTAATTTAAAAAGTACACATTGAAGGAAAATCATATCTGCATTTTTCATGAATGCTTGCTTTTCAGGATCATTTTTTCCTTTCAGGATATTATATGCAATGAGTAATATGTTCCTAAAATTTTCTCAAAATTACAAAACTTAATGTGACACAAATAGGTAATGATTTATGTTGTCTACCAGAAATCAGAAATAAAAAAAATACATTTTGCAGGTGTCTTTTTGTAACAGATATGTTTTTCTCTGCTGCCCTGTTGTTCTAGTATTAATTCTAGAATCATAGAAGCAAATTATGCTTGTAAGGAAGAAGGCAGGTGCTATTCTGTTGCCTGAATGTCACTTTGCTCTTTAGATTTAACTTAAATGTAATTGTTAACATGTAGAAAAAGCCCAGATCATTTTTTTTACTTCCATAAAAAAATTGCAATTGAATCTTTTAGTTTGAAGAGAATCTTATTCATATGACAGAAAAGCTTATATTCCTACCATAACAAATCTAAAGAAAAGAATTCTTTTGGCCTAACAAAATTGAATTTGTAAAAGTCATGTTGATATTACTATAATTTTTAAATATATCTGGCCTGGAATGTAACCATATATCAACTGTTTTCTTTGATAATATTTAAAAATCAATATCCAGGTGAGAATAGTTATAGATTTCTCATTAAAGATAAATTTTATGCTGAAGAAATATGCTTTTGCCTTTCATCAATCATGTTGCTGTCAGCTATCAGCTTTGCACCAATCTTTATAGATTTGGGAAGGAGAATGAGAAGGCTTGCCTTTATCTGTACTTCCAAGAGATGAGAGAAAACATCCAATACTTCTTTGAAAAAGACCTAGAGGACAGTCCAATAATACTTTTGTTTTAGGTATGCTCTTCTATCCTGCTTGTCTTATCTGAGAAAAGATTTGGTGTAGGTAATCTGTATTGATTTACCAAAGGGGATTTTTTAAAATAATAATTCTTTGTTTTGTTGTACTGCTTCTCTTTTGCCTTCAGAAATTTTAGTTTTTTGTTCAAAATTCCTTAACATCATTATAATAACTATGACTGACACCATTACCAACCCTATATTCTGTCTGTTCCAAGTGGATTTTAACTGTTTACTCTCTAACCTTGTTCTTAAATGAAGGCCTCAGACACAACCCTCCCATACTCTGTACCAACGATCTTACGCTTAGACAAATTAAAGAGTGTACACAAGTATAACATTAAGAATTGTGGCTCCCTGCTGTCCCTGGACCCTTTCCCCAATGTTTTCCACTTTTAGTAGTTTCTCATAATTCCTGATAATTTCCAGGAAAAAATATGTGTTTGCATATTTATCAGTATGGTTTTAAGGTCTCATACAACAGGAAATAAAATTCAGTTGATTTAAGAGAAGAAATTTTTTTTTTAGCTTGAACAAGGTTTTATTTTATTTTAATTTATTTATTTTTATATTCATTTTTTATTATACTTTAAATTCTGGGATGCATGTGCA
>NW_012117354.1:2874800-2876487 GCF_000951035.1 Colobus angolensis palliatus
TTAGTTTGCTGAGAATGATGATTTCCAGCTTTATCCATGTCCCTGCAAAGAACATGAACTCATCCTTTTTTATAGCTGTATAGTATTCCATGGTGTATATGTACAACATTTTCTTTATCCAGTCTGTCATAGATGGGTTGGGTTGCATAGATGCATTTGGGTTGGTTCCAAGTCTTTGCTATTGTGAAAATTACTGCAATAAACATATGTGTGCATGTGTCTTTCTAGTAGAATGATTTATAATCCTTTGGGTATATACCCAGTAATGGGATTGCTGGGTTAAATGGTATTTCTAGTTCCAGATCCTTGAGGAATCGCTACACTGTCTTCCACAATGGTAGAACTAATTTACACTCCTACCAACAGTGTAAAAGCATTCCTATTTCTCGGCATCCTCTCTAGCATCTGTTGATTCCTGACTTTTTAATTATCATCACTCTAACTGGCGTGAGATAGTATCTCATTGTGGTTTTGATTTGCTTTTCTCTAATGACCAGTGTTGATGAGCATTTTTTCATGTTTGTTGGTCGCACAAATGTCTTCTTTTGAGAAGTGCTTGTTCATATCCTTTGCCCACTTTTTGATGGATTGTTTGTTTTTTTTCTTGTAAAGTTGATTAAGTTCTTTGTAGATTCTGGGTATTAGCCTTTTGTCAGATGGATAGGTTGCAAAAATGTTCTCCCATTCTGTAGGTTGCCTGTTCACCCTGATGATAGTTTATTTTGCTGTGCAGAAGCTCTTTAGTTTAATTAGATCCCATTTGTCAATTTTGGCTTTTGTTGGCATTGCTTTTGGTGCTTTAGTCATGAAGTCTTTGCTCATGCCTATGTCCTGAATGATATTGCCTAGGTTTTCTTCTAGGAATTTTATGGTTTTAGGCCTTATGTTTAAGTCTTTAATCCATCTTGAGTAAATTTTTGTATAAGGTGTAAGGAAGGGGTCCAGTTTCAGTTTACTGCATATGGCTAACTTTTTTCCCCAGCACCATTTATTAAATAGGGAATCCTTTCCTCATTGCTTGTTCTTGTCAGGTTTGTCGAAGATCAGATGGTTGTAGATGTATGATGTTATTTCTGAGGCCTCTGTTCTGTTCCATTGGTCTATGTATCTTTTTTGGTACCAGTACCATGCTGTTTTGGTTACTGTAGCCTTGTGGTATAGTTTGAAGCCAGGTAGCATGATGCCTTCAGCCTTGTTCTTTTTGCTTAAGATTGTCTTGGCTATGTGGACTCTTTTTTGGTTCCATATGAAATTTAAAGTAGTTTTTTCTAATTCTGTGAAGAAAGTCAATGGAAACTTGATGGGGCTAGTACTGAATCTATAAATTACTTTGGACAGTATGGCCATTTTCATGATACTGATTCTTCCTTTCCATGAGCATGGCATGTTTTTCCATTGGTTTGTGTCTTCTCTTATTTCCTTGAGCAGTGGTTTGTAGTTCCCCTTGAAGCAGTCCTTCACATCCCTTGTAAGTTGTATTCCTAGGTATTTTATTCTTTTTGTAGCAATTGTGAATGGGAGTTCACTCATGATTTGTCTCTGTGTTTGTCTGTTATTGGTATATAGGAATGCTTGTTATTTTTGCACATTGATTTTGTATCCTGAGACTTTGCCAAAGTTGCTAATCAGCTTAAGGGGATTTTGGGCTGAGACATTGGGGTTTTCTAAATATAGAATCGTGTCATCT
>NW_012117354.1:2877424-2880484 GCF_000951035.1 Colobus angolensis palliatus
TATTTTGAGAAAAAACTTTTAATTAAAGATTTTTTAGTATAGATAATGTTAGGAGAACATAAAAAAAATGATAAGGCACCAAGAGCTTTGCAAAAACTGGAGACTGATTCTCTGCTAGGGGTGAAGACAGAAAGGTAGGAAATTGAGATATGGAAGCCAGTGAAAGCTGGAAACTTTCACGAAGCTCTGAAAATGAGTGGTCATGGAAGGTGCACCAAACCATAGAAGAAATGAAGTGTCTAACCTTAGTCTCCCTTCCTGCTGGTCTATCCAGGTAGTGCCTTCCATTGCCCTTCACAAGTATCAACACAAGTATCAACTTCTTGGGGCCACAGTGGAAGCAGAGAGGATCCATGACTTTAAATATATATATTTGAAATAATATATATTATTGAATAATGTACTATATATTTAGTAATATATATTATTGAATAATATATATTGAATAATAGATTTTATATTGAATAATATATATGTGTGTATTATTATATTATGTATACTCATGTGTATGTATATGGGTATGTACCAAAGAAATTAATAGAACTTCTGGTAACATTTAAACATTTTTATTTTAATTACATTTGTCAATCCTGAATGTTTCATGGTCACATGATGTAGGATTTTCCACTGAATTTTTTTTTTTTCTTTTTCTTTAAATTTTTTTTTTTTTTCTGGAAAACTTTCTCCTGCAGATTCTTGCCCTGTTCATCTTATCTTCTTCACATCTATTTTTTTTTAAACTATGGAATATCTTTTTGAATCACACTATACACTTACTTATTATATATTTGTGAATACATATATATATATACACATACACACACAGTTATAATTCTTGTCATTTATGTGTATGTGTTTATTTGTAGTTCTTGTCTTTTCCCATTATTTATGTTTCTTGCAATGTCATTTTTTCCCTGTTTAGCTCAATCTATCTAACATGTTGGAGAGTTTGGTAAAAAATTATAGACCATTGCTTGTTTATATTTTGGAGTGTGACACTATAAAGGTTGATTGCGAGCTCTAAATAATCTGTGTGGTTGGCAAGTGAGCATCACTTTGAAGCTATCCCATGAATTAGACTGACATTCTTAAAGACACCATGCTGATTGACTTCTAAAGTTCCACAATGTGTAATTGTTTATATTTTACTTCTTATTAGATTCAGGTTAAACATTTTTAGCAGTGATACTGCATAAATGATAGCAGTTACTCTAATTACCATTACATCAGAAGGCATATAATGTGTGTGTGTCCCATTAGTTTGACACCACATCTCTATTTTTTTTTCTAATTAGTCAGCATTTGTTGAATGATACTTTCAGAACCTCTGAATATCAACTCTTTAATCATTTCACCCAATGCCACAAATAATAACCTTTGCTGGATTAGTTGCTGCATTGGTGGTCAGAAAGCCATGATTTTCTGCTATCATTCCAACTAAATAGTTATTTGGCATTCTTTGGTGAAGAAAAGATTTTCCATTCCAATCTGCTTTTTGTAGCAATGATTTTGGATTGTTTATTATTATTATTCAGTGTGACATAATCTTTTACTTCTCTTATCCTTTTTGATGCTCAACTTGCCCAAAGTTGACCACTGGAAGCTTCTTCAAGCTAATTTCTATCAACTTTCAATATGTACCCATAAAAGTTTTACCACTTTTTTGTTTTGTGGCACAAATTGTTTCAAGTCCCCTTTTAAGTGATGCAGAACTCTGTGTAGACATTTCAGGCTAGATCTGGGTGATTGGCATGCTTTTTGTTACTAGGGTGTCATTGTTTCTAGACTATTTCAGTGGTCAGAGAGAGAAGTAGTCTTAAATAAGTCATGAATTCGTATTGAAGTCTTCAATTCAAATAAAATACCATAGATCCTTCCTCAATCTTTCCCAATTATTTAAAAATTAATTATGTCACTGCATCTAATTGCAGAAAGGGTTTCAGAGAGTAATGGCTGCTGCTTCACTTCCATCTCTACATATGCAAATTTTGGGGAGTCAACCTTTAGCAGGAACTACAGGGGAAAGGGAATTCTGGAAAATTTAAATCCCTTTCTAACAAAGTGCATTACTATTTTTAGTAATAAAATAGAAATTTTATTAAGTGTAAACTAAGAAAGTGCATTACTATTTTTCCTTTCCATTTCTGTGGTTTTTGCTTTATGAATTCAGCTTTGTCTGACATCAAGATTGCAATCTTGCCTTTTTATTGTTTGAAATTGCCTTGTATACATTTATCATTACTTTCTTTTAGTCTTTCTGAATAGCATTGCTTTACATATCTCTCTATACAACAGAACTCAAAATGCAACAGAATTTCATTTTGCTTAGAAATTATTTTTAATAGGTATGTTATGCCTGACATAGTTAGAATCAACTTTGTCATACTGTGTTACTTTATAGTTACCATACATATTGTTATATTTACTGTGTTTCTTCTATGTTGTCTATTTCCTTTTCTTTTAATGATTTTTACTTTCTATCCTTTTGAAAATGCTTCTCCACTTTTGCTTTGCTTTGTATTTTGTATATTGCTGTTATAAAGTCTGATGACATTTGATTTTCTTCTTTGTAAATGTCTTGGAGCTTCAAAGGATATTTTCTTTATCTTAAACCTGAATTGAGGTACTTTGTTATGTCTCAGAATTGACTGTTCCATGTCAGTTTTTCTACATATGTGGTAAAATTTTTCAACATGTAGATTTTGGTCTTCTTTTGTTTCTGACAAATTTCTTGGATTGCATTTATTTCATTGATTTGTTTTTCTGTTTTGAGATTTCAGTTAATTTTATATTGGGTTTTCTTTGCTTATAGTCTATGTTCAATTTGTTTTCTGATCCTGTATAACTCTTTCTTCACTTTATATTCTCTTAATTGTTATTCTTCTATTGAATTCTTGTTATTATACTTTTATCAAAGGTTACCTTGAATTCATTGGGATTTTTTTCTTTCTGGTTTTGGATTTCTTTTTTTTCTTATTTTTCTTCTATGCAACTTTTATTTTAGGCTCAAGGGGTACATATGCAGGTTTGTTACATGGTTAAATGGCTTGTCACAGGGGT
>NW_012117354.1:2880854-2905867 GCF_000951035.1 Colobus angolensis palliatus
ATTTTGGTCTTCTTTTGTTTCTGACAAATTTCTTGGATTGCATTTATTTCATTGATTTGTTTTTCTGTTTTGAGATTTCAATTAATTTTATATTGGGTTTTCTTTGCTTATAGTCTATGTTCAATTTGTTTTCTGATCCTGTATAACTTTTTCTTCACTTTATATTCTCTTAATTTTTATTCTTCTATTGAATTCTTGTTATTATACTTTTATCAAAGGCTACCTTGAATTCATTGGGATTTTTTTCTTTCTGGTTTTGGATTTCTTTTTTTCTTATTTTTCTTCTATGCAACTTTTATTTTAGGCTCAAGGGGTACATATGCAGGTTTGTTACATGGTTAAATGGCTTGTCACAGGGGTTTAGCTTACAGATTATTTTGTCAGCCAGGTAATCAGTGTAATACTCAATAGGCAGTTTTTCAATCCTCACTCTTCTTCCACCCTCCACCCTCAAAGAGGCCTCAGTTTCTATTATTACTTTCTTTGTATCCATGTGTACTCAGTGCTTAGCTCCACTTTATATAAATGAGAACATGAGACATTTGGTTTTCTTTACTATGTTGGTTCACTTAGAAAAGTGACATCCAGCTCTATCCATGTTGTGGCAAAGACCATCATCTCCAGTGAAGACCATGACCTTTTATAGCTGCATGGTATTCTGTGATGTAATGTACCTCCATTTTCTTTATCCAGTCCACCATTAATGGACATCTAGGTTGATTTCATGCTTTTGTTATTGTGAATGACGTTGCTATGAACACAAGATTTATGTTCCTTTGGGTATATACTCAGTAATGGAATTGCTAGGTCAAATGGTAGTTCTGTTTTAAGTTTTTTGAAAACTCTCCAGACTGCTTTTCATGGTGTTTGAATTAATTTACATTCCCACCAGCAGTCTGTGTTTCTTTTTCTCCACAACCTCACCAGCATGTTATTTTTTGACTTTTTATTAATAGCCATTCTGACTGGTGCGAGATCGTATGTCATTGTGGTATCTTTCTTGTTTGTTTCACCTTTCATGTTACATGTTGCAAGCTTTTGTCCTTTTTTCTGACTTTTCAAATTTTATATTCTTTTTTATACTTAGAAATATTATTTGAGGATATATAATTCATATTGTGTTTCTGTGTACATTTTTCATCTTGTTTATGGTTAGTTTGGATGAGAGAATTATTATCAGCTAATATGATTTTTCTTATTTTCCCATGTGGATGTTGGCTGTTGTTACCTATTCATTTTAATTTATGTTGGATTTTCTTGCACCAGGATTGTATTAGTCAGGGTTCACTAGAGAAACAGAACAAATAAGAAATGTGTGTGTGCTTGTGTGTGTGTGTGTGTGTGTGTGTGTTTAGAGAGAGAGATAGACAGACAGACAGACAGAAAGAGACAAAGACATTTCTTATGAGGAATTGGCTCACATGATTATGGAGACTTAGAAGTCCCATGATCTCCTGTTTGCAAGCTAGATGATCAGGAAAACCAGAAGCGTAATTCCAGTTTGAGTCTAAAAACTTGAGAAATAGAGAATTCAGTGTTGTAAGTCCTATTTCAAGAGTAGAAGACCAGTCTCCCAGGTCAAGCAGGCAGGGAGGAAGCAAAAAGCGGTAAATTTATCTTCTCTGCCTTTTTGTTCTATCTGGGCCTTTGATGGATTAAACGAGGCCCACTCACTCTGGGGAGGTCAATCTATTTTACTGAGTGCACCAATTGAAATATAATCTCACCTGAAACACATCCAGAAATGAGGTTTAATCTGGATACCCCTTAGCTCAATCAAGTTGCCACATAAAATTAACCATCACAAGTATTAACATGCTTTTTCTGTGTATATGGGGGGAGATAGTGGTTTCAGCAGTTTCTATATTTTTGGCTAAACAGTGCCCTCTTTGACTGCTATCATGGAGTTAGGTTATTTAACATATGGTGTGTTTTGTTGGAGAGATGGTTTAAGTCACTGGGCCTTTTAGTTTTGTTCTTCCTTTCAAGTGTTTAATAAAGCTTAGTTTTCACATGTATTTCCATCTTTTCCTTCATTTTCGAGTCTTCCAGGGATACTTCTCTCTTTCATTTCATCTCTCTCTTCTTTCAAAATGTTTTCTTCCCAAGACTGCCTCCTTGGTCCTGTGCACTTTGAACCCCATCTTTTTTAATCCCCAGTGCTAGCGCAGATCTCAGACCTTTTTTCAGTATTCATCCATTAATGGTGAGACTCATTTATTCATTTTGTCCTGTGTTTCATCAGCCACTAGGCACACTCTGCCCCTCTACCTTTTCCATTCAGCTCCACTCTTTAGCTGGCATCTTACTTACATATAACTTGTGAGCATTCTCTGACATCTAGCTATGCATAAAGGTCGCTGAACATGTATTTATTTCTGTAATACACAGTGTTTTGGAGCATGTCTAGATACGGTTAGATTTAGGTGGCTGGTGTTATCATATCAGAATCATGGGGCTTACAGATTGATTTATTTGGAATGATCTTTACCTTTCTTAAACCTTAACCTAAAGGCTGAGTTAGATAAGAAAAGTAGAAAAGATAAACAAAAATGAAAATGATTCAATATTTTTTCTTATAACATTTTATAAGAATAATACCTGTCATGAAGTAAAAGGTAAATAAATATTTATTGAATATTAAACAAATGTTACAGGAGAAAACATCTGAATTACAGTCTCGTAAATATTTTTATATAAAGTGACATTTTTCAGCTAAATATAAGAAAGAAGTGGGATATTTAAAGGAAACAGAAACACCACACTGGAACTATAAAATTCCGGGATTCTCTCCATTCTCCCAACAAGTCTAGGGAGGTACTGTACAAGAAAACACATACCATAAATGTCATGTATTCTAGAAAATATCTTTATGAAAAGTAACAGAATTTTCTCATTACAATTATTTATTTTACAAATTCCAAAAAGAAAAGGTTCTTTTTATTTTGTTAAGTGCAAAGCTTTAGTGATAATCAATGTCAATGATTCTCATAATATTCAGTATGAGTGTAATTTAATCATCTTATCAATAAACTTTTCACAATCTATGCATCAATCAATACCAATAACAGCTCTAATGATACTTTGCCTATTTTGAATTTATGGTTATCTCTATATTTACCTTTATAATAAAGGCTAAATTTAATATATTTTTTCAGAAATTTACTGCTTTTATGGTACTATGCAGGTAATTTCTTCACTTTTAAAATCTTTTTAAGTCTTTTAGGCACTTACATGAAAGAATTGTTAAACTGGGAAGATTAGTCAACTGCAGTGAGTCAATTTTCATTTTATTTTTATCAAGATGTTTTTGAGTAAGAGTCCTCTAATCACCATTAAAAAGCTGCTAATAAAATAAAAGATAGATGTATTCGTATTGATGAAATAATTATAAAATTTATACAGAACAATAGTCTGAGCAACTGTAGTTTATCAGTGTAACCCTGTCTCTACTAAAAATACAAAAATTAGCCAAGCATGGTGGTGAGCACCTGTAATCCCAGCTACTCGGGAAGCTGAGGCAGGAGAATCGCTTGAACTTGGAGGGGAGAGGTTGCAGCGAGCCCAAAGCATGCCACTGCACCACAGCCTGGGTGACAGAGTGAGACTTCATGTAAAAAAACAAAACAAAACAAAACAAAACAAAACAAAACAAATAAACAGCTTGTGTGTGTTCTGTTCCAAGCTTTTTAGAGAATTAATTTCCTGATAGAAGTGCAGTTCATGTTGCACAGTTGATTATGGTAAAAAAAAAAAAATAGTAATTATTTTAAACTACTACAGCTTAATCATATATATTTTTTCTGTGTTCTCTTGTATTTTTTCATTGAGCTACACTTGACTACTTTGTCCTATTATTAATTGTATATCAAGAATTAAAAAGGCAAAAACAATAGCAAAAAGTGATGGACACTTAGGTTCCTTCCAAATCTTGGCTATTGTTAGCAGTGCTTTATTATGCATTGCATGCCTGAGTCAAAATATCTCATGTACCCCATAAAAATATAGACCTACTATGTACCCACAAAATAAAAAATAAGCAACAAATAAATCTATTAAAAGTTATGAAAAAATATAAATTTCACTTAGGTTTAAACTTATGGGAAAAAAGATTACAGTTTTTAAGAGAGATAAAACACATGTGGGACTATCTAATACTGATTTTAGTGGAGAATGTAGGTAAGAAGAATGCCACTTGTTTGTTTCTAGGCAACATTTATATCTGGACTATTTACTTTATTGCTTATTTTAAAAGAACTGATTCTTAGGCTCAGTCTAGAAAAGGAAGTCATCCCTGATATTTACCAAGTATAAATAAAAAAGTTGGGGGTACCTGTTTTTGGGTTACCAGAAGAAGGATACATTATAATATGACAGAGAATGTAAGTTATAATAGGGAAGAAAAGCTATGTAAAAGTGAATTTAAATAGAAATGCAGCCAGGTGCGGTAACTCATGCCTGTAATCCCAGCACTTTGGGAGGCCAAGGTGGGCAGATCACGAGGTCAAGAGATCAAGACCATCTGGCCAACATGGTGAAACCCCTTCTGTACTAAAAATACAAAAATGAGTTGGGCGTGGCAGTGTGCGCCTGTAGTCCCAACTACTCAGGAGACTGAGGCAGGAGAATCGCTTGAACCCAGGAGGCGGAGGTTGCAATGGGCCGAGATCACGCCACTGCATTCCAGCCTGGGTGACAAGAGCAAAACTCTGTCTCAAAAAATAAATAAATAAAAATAAAAATAAAAAAGAAGAATAGAAATGCAAATATGTTGTAAACTACATGTAGTGGAAGGTTGGAATAGAAATATTAGCGACAGGTTCAAAATACATTATCATCGGGCTATAGTTTGATTATTAACTTCTAGCATTTCAAGTTGGCTATTGTGAACAGTGCTTCTCAAATTAGAGTCCTATATCATATACACAATCAGCCAAGATATAGCTATCTGTGCTTGTCACAGTAGTACATAGACTAGAATTGATGAGGAATTTGGTTTCTCCCAAGAGACTACAAATGGAAATAACCAACCTTACAGTTAAAATACAGCTACTATCCATGAAAAGATATTCTCCAGATGAGAAAAACTTGTTTATTGGTTTACAGTCTTATCTCATAAACAGAAAAAGCTTGACTTGGTGATTCTTTTGTCAGTTGGCATGCTTTGCTGAGCAATTATGGAAGCTTATATCCAATATTTTAATGATAAGTACGGGCTAAAGCTATCTCCAAGATATAGAGACATTGGCCAGAGTTACATCAGTACAATATACTGATTATATTCTCAATTTGCTAGCGATAGTGCAGCAAAGAAGTAAGTTTAATGTTCAAGCCATCCTAACTTTTCTAAAAGTCTATAGGTGTGTGTTTGAACAATAAGTACATAGTGATACTAACTAATGACAAAGTTATGAACTGAATTGTGCCCCTCCCCTTAAAGAAATTTATATTCAAAATTCTACTTCACAATGTGACTGTATTTGGAGATAAGAAAAAAAGATAATTAAGATTAAATAAGGTCATAAGTGTGCAATTTTAACCGAATAGGACTGTTTTCCCTATAAGAAGAGGGAGCAACACCAGAGAGCATGTTCTCTCTTCCTGCAGTCACACAGCAAAGGGGTTTTATGAGGATATAGCAAGAAGGCAGCAGGCTACAAGCCAGGAAAAGACACATCTCTAAAAACCAGCCAAGATGACACTTGATCTTGGATTTCTAGGCTCTAGAACTATAAGAAAATAAATTTCTATTGTTTAAGCCACCCAGTTTTGCAAATATCTAGAATTAGAAATGCCATTTGGGGTTATGAAGGGATTTCAGAAACATTATAATTAGCAAAAACTGAGGTTTCTTGGTTCTTTGAAAATTCCTTTACATATATTATTTCATTTTATGCCATTAATAATTTTATGTGGTATGTAGTCTTAATCTTATCAAAGACCAAAGCTCAGGAAAAGGTAAAGTAAGTTGGTGACATTAGACTGGTAATTCTTCAGAGTCTGATTTCAAATCAAAGTCTAACTGACTCTATAACCTAAATGCTCTATGACTTTACAAGCTTTGCTACCCTGTAACCTGTCAGAATATAAAGCCACCTTAACACAGTAATTAGTAGTTCCCCAAACCCATATTGAAAACTACAAAACTGCATCTGAAGAGCCTTGTAAAATTACAAGTGTTATAAAACAACATTTTTAATTCAGTAGCTCTGGGATGCATCCTGTATTAGGCAGGATTCTCCAGGAAAGCAGAACCAATGCAATATATACCGATATATATGAACACAGCACAAAGACATTTATTAGAGGAACTGGCTCACTTGGTTACAGAGGCTGAAAAGGCCCATAACATCCCCTCTGCAAGCTGGATAATCAGGAAAGCCAGTGGTGTAAGTTCTGGAATCTGAAAGTCCCAGGACCAAGAGCTCAGATGTCCAAGAACAGGAAAAGTTGATATTCTAGCTCAAGGTGAAAGGGGGAATTTGCCTTTTCTCTGCTTTTTTGTTCTATCCTGTCCTTCAAAGAATTGAATGATGCCTGCCCACATTGTTGAGGCCATCTTCCTTACTCAGTCTACTGATTCAAATGCTAATCTCTTCTAGAAAAATCCTCACAGTCACACCCCAAAATAATGTTTTGCCAGCTATCTGGGCATTCCTTAACCCAAGTCAAGTTGACACATACAATTAACAATCACAGGTTTCTAAAAGCAGTTATGATATTAATACAATTTTTTTTTCATCTTTTTATTTGCAAGGTGATGTCAATAACCCTTTTTCTCTTTCACTACTTCTTTTTAGAGCTGCACTCTCCAATATGATAGCTACTGGCAGCATGTGGTTATTGAGCACTTAACTGTGGCATATGGGCTCATCAGAATTTAGTTATGAAATAAATGTAAAACTTATATTGAAACTTAAAGACTTCGTAAAAATAATGAATGCAAAATAGCTCATTAACAAATTTTTGGTTACCTTTTGAAATATTTTAGATATATCTAAAATTTAATACATTATAATGTATTAAATAAAATGTATTTTAAAATTAATATCACCTATTTCTTTTTTCTGATAGGATTACTTTAGATGATAAATTAAATATCAGTATAAAATTAAGTGCTTTCTTTGAAAAGACATTTATTAAACAGCAAGAATTTTGTGGGAAGGTGATGAAAATGCTATTGGTTATATTTTGGAATGCCAGTCTATGAAATGTAGTTATTTCAATTCAAAGGAGCTATATATTCAAAAAGAAAAACTAAGTGATATTTTCTCTTGTGGTTCACTACTGTATGTCTTTGTATTTCTTTTTTCATACTTGGAATTGATGTTCTGATGAATTACACAGTGCAACATTTATGACAAAAGTAGCTTTAGAAAAGACTTTAAAAAAAAACCACCATTAGCCCTAGAGTTCTTAGCAAAGTTATTGGCATCAAATTTTTCAAACATTCCTGATACTATTTATATAGTCATTGAAAGCAAAGCTAGCATGATATTCTTCTGTTTTGACTATTGCATTACAACTACATTATTTCTCGTTGAGGCAAGCATTCACCTGAAGATACATTCTGCTGAAGCATAGAATTTCTTATAAACTTCCTAGGTCATGGATTTAATGTAATACTGTGCACTGACTATAAAACCTTTTAATGTTCTTATATGTCATATTATTATATTTATTTTTATTAGTACTACAGTTTTGAAAGTTATAAACTTCCCTATTAATGAGACTCACATCTGTTTCAAGACCTCTCATTCTTAGCTACAGAACTCACATTATATATGTAGTTTAGGTTTTTAAATATATGCAACATTATGGTTGTTTTATAGATTAAATGAGGGAGAATTTACATTTTGAAAAAGATAAATGCTGATAATGCAACTCGTTCACCCCTTCTTCCTCTTCTTTCTCCTTTTTTTCTCACTTGGTTATTTTGCAAACACTTTGTTAGTTTAGGGATTCACATGTTTGCCTCACATTTTTAAATAATTGTGTTTTTATACAGAAAAAACAAAATTTCCATTTCAAAGTGTATACCAGTGAGCATTTGGGTAAGAAAACACTTCCAAAATCTAGTAATTCAAATCAAAACAACTATTTAAGTGATACATCTGCGGGGTATATATTAGGCTAGTATAGTAGTTCTCTGCTATTGTGGAAAACAAATTACCACAAATTTAGTAACTTAAAACAACAAAAATTTGTTATCTTACAATTTTGAAGATTAGAAGTCTGAAATATGTCTAACAATGCTACAATGAAAATGTCTGCAGAGCTGTCTTCCTTCTGAAATTTTTTTTCCCTTCCTTCCATTCATCTTCAAGAGGCCACTTGTATTTTTTGGCTCATAGCACCTTCCTCTCTGTCTTCACAGCCAGCAGTGTAGCATCATTAAGTTCGCTTTTCTCTTTGATCTCTGCTTCTGTCGGAACATCTCCTCTGACATTCCTGCTTCTCTCTTTTAAGGACCCGTATGATTACACTGGGCTTACACAAATAATACAGCATAACCTACTGATTTTAAGATTCAATCACATCTGCAATGTCTCTTTTGCCATTTAAAATAATATATTCACGGGTTCCAGGGATAAGAATGTGGATATATTTGGGGGACCATTATTCTGCCTCCTACAGCTGGTAACAGCTAAAGTCCCTCATGGTCCTACTTTTGAACTGGGGATCAGCTAGGCAATTCTGCTTCTGCAGCTAATTGCTGGCCCTCTTCCACTTGTTTCACCCTTCGTGCGTCGATCACAAACCTGCAGAAGGCCAGGCTTGCTATGGGGAGAATGTCAGTAGAAGCATGCACACTGCTTAAGGTCCAGTTTAGAACTGGCCACTCTATTACTTTTGTTTCTTTTTATTTTTTTGGCCAAAGTAAGTAAAACTACACCTGATACAAGTGGTGGGAAAACAGATTTGCCTCTTAATGGGAGTAGCTGCAAAGTCAAATTGCCAAGGACATGGATTCAGGAAAACTCTTAACTGGGGCCATCCAGACAATCTGGCTATCACAATGGGTCACAAGTATTCAAGTTTACTAAAAATAAAATATAATGATTTCCACCGAATAAATTGATGATATTGAATTTGAATCCATTTATTTTCTTCATGTAGCATAATTGTGTTAAAAATTTACAATGTACTTAGGGTTAGATGGTTATAACTGATATCTTCTCAAGTTATTAAGGGGGTTGTAAGTGGTAGTCACTGAAGAACTCAAAATGTCACTTGATTGTAGCTAGGCCACTGATATGGTTTGAATATACATCCCTGCCCAAATCTCATATGGGATTCTAATCCCCAATGTTGGAGGTGGGAAGTAGTGGAAGGTGTTTGGATCATGGGGGTAGATCTCTCTTGAAAGGCTTAGCCCAACCCTTTGGTGATAAAGGAGCTTTCACTCTGAGTTCTGGTGAGATCTGGTCATGTAAAAATGTGTGTTACCTCTCCTCCCCTGCAGAGTCTCTCCTCTCTTTCCATGTGATGTACCTGCTCCCATTTTCCCTTCCTCCATAATTGTAAGCTTAGGCCTCCCCAGAAGCATATGCCACTATGCTTGCTGTACAGCCTGCAGAAACATGAGCCAATGTAAACCTTTTTATCTCGGATATTTCTTTATAGCAATGCAAGAGTGGACTAATACAGAAAATTGGTACTGAGGAGTGGGGGATTTCTGTAAAGACCTGAAAATGTAGAAGCAACTTTGGAACTGGGTAATGGGCAGAGGTTGAAATAGCTTAGAGGGCTCAGAAGAAGATAGAAAGAGAGGGAAAGGTTGGAACGTCTTAGAGACTGGTCAAACGGTTGTGACCAAAATACTGTGACCAATATTGTGATACGGACATTAAAATCCAAGCTGTAGTGATCTCAGATGGATATGAGGAACTTATTGAGAACTGGAGCAAAGGTCATGCATATTATGCCTTAGCAAATAAATTGAGTGCATTCTGCTCATGCCCTAGGCATCTGTGGAAGTTCGAGCTTGAGATGTGATGACCTAGGATATCCGGCAGAAGAAATTTCTAAGCAGCAGTGTGTTCAAGATATAGTCTGGCTGCTTCTAACAACCTATCCTCAGATTTAGGAACAAATTAATGACTTAAAATTGGAATTTATATTTAAACAGAAAGCAGAGTGTAAAAGTTTAAACAATTTGCCCTGGCCATGTAGCAGAGAAAGGAAAAGCTCTTTTGGAAGAGGAATTTAAAAAGGCTGTGGATCAACCTCCTGCTAGAGAAATTTGCATAACTAAAACAGAGCCAAATGGTAATAAACAATGGTTAAAAGGCCTCAAGTGCATTTCAGAGATCTTCCAGGCTGCCCCTTCCATTGCAGGCCCTGAAGCCTATCAAGACCTAATGGTTTCAAGGCCCAACCTAGGGTCCCACTGTTTCGTGCATCCCAGGACACTGCTCCACACATATGCCTGCTCTAGCTCCAGCTGGGGTTCTAAGAGACTCGGATATAGCTTGAGTTGCAGCTTTGGAGAATGAGAGCCACAAGCCTTAGCAGCTTCTATGTGGTGTTAAGCCTGTAGGTGCACAGAATACAAGAGTGAAGAACGGTTGGTAGCCTCCACCTAGATTTCAGAAGATTTATGAGACAGCTTTGGTGCTCAGGCAGGTGCCTGCTGCAGTGGGGAAGCCTTCACAGAAAACATCTGCTAGGGAAGTTGCAAAGGAAAATGTGGAGTTGCAATCTTCATACAGAGTCCCTAATAAGGCACTGCCTAGTGTAGCTGTGAGAAGGGAGACATTGTCCTCCAGAACCCAAAATGCTGTATCCATCAGCAGCATGTACCCTGCATCTGGAAAAGCTACAGGCATTCAACTACAACCCATGAGAGCAGCTGTGGGAGCTGAACATTGCAAAGTCACAGGAGCAGAGCTGTCCAAGGCCTTGGAAGCCGACCCCTTGCAGCAGTGGGCCCTAGATGTGAAACAGAGAGTCAAAGGAGATTATTTTGGAGGTTTAAGATTTAATGACTGCCCTGCCGGGTTTCAACTTTGCACGGGTTCTGTAGCCCCTTTCTTTTGGTCAGTTTATCCCTTTTGGAATGGGAATGTTTACCCAATGCCTATACCCCATTGTATCTTGGAAGTAAATAACTTGCTGTGATTTCACAAGCTCATAGGTAGAAGGAACTCATTTACAGATAAGACTTTGGATTTTGGGACTCGGGATTTTTGAGTTAATGCTGGAATGAGTTAAGACTTTGTGGGGACTACTGAGAAGGGATGATTGTATTTTGCAATATGAGAAGGACGTGAGATTTGGGAAGGGCCAGGGATGGAACGATAAGCCTCTTTTCTTATAAATTACCAAGTCTCAGAAATGTCTTTATAGCAATGCAAGAAGGGCCTAATACAACCACCCCTTAGTCTGACACCATCCTTTCTCAAACTACAATCTGATTTAAATAGCTAGCGCTTCTTTTTGTGTGTTATTTGAACTTTAAAGATTTACTTGGGATATAACTACTACTTCAGAAGAAAGTGTCAAGTATCAGTGGTAATCTAGGCTCAACCACTCACCAACTTTGTGTCTTTGAGCAAGTTACATAATACAATTTAAATGTTAAGTGCTCCATACATGCTACAAATTATCAAATGTACTTGTCTAATGATCCATGTTTTCCTGAGCTGCAGAGCACACCCAAGGAAGAGAGAAAAAAATTACAGGATATTTGTTCATGTAGGTCAATATATACATATTTGTGCCAACATTAGATTGAGTCAGTTCAGCTAATTATCAGATTTTCATAGCAAAATAGGAATTTCATGGAATGTATTATACACACATGCTATGGTGTGACCTATCAATGAATTATCATTTTCAAATATTTTTGCAATGACAAAAAGAACTCTGTGCCATAAACAGATTTTCTCTCAAGCCTAGGTGCCAAAGTTTTAGGTTGAATTCCTTTTGCCTTATCTAGGGGTCAGAAATTAGGAAGCACACAGATTAGTTTAACCAGTAACTTCTTTGTAAATTAATGACTAGGAAACAGTATTTGTTTGATATTGAATATCATTTTATGAAGATGCAGAATCAATTGCATGTGACTCATACGTCTAATACTGATTCTAAAAAAATTGCCATGTTAAAATTTAAAAATTACTGCACTTGAGTAGCTAAATTTAGGAATATATATAAAATGTGATTTTACCTTAATTTACCTCTTCAATAAAAAAGTTAGTTATCTAGAAATTAGATTTCTATTCTCAAAATAGTCATTTTAAACACCTTAAGTGTGTACTATTACTGTGGATGTGAAAGTGAATTCTTGTTTCATTATAATGTAAAGCTTGCCCTCTAGTGGTTTCAGGCTATTTATTCAGGGAAAACAAATTAATGGAATATTCACTACTCGAAACTCAACAGTGGTATACCTCTTCTATTTCTTCAGGACTAGCATGCTAATAATATAAATATTATAAGCAAAATACAGCAACTCCTAAGGAAATATATATGAGAAAATTATGCCTTCTATAGAGGCCACCAATAATTTTAAAAAACCAAATATATTTTTAATAAACGTGGAATATTTTATTAAAAGTTAAAACAGAAAATGTTAGGCTTCATTTTTTTGTTTTGTCAACAGCTCTACTAATATTGTGATTGACAGTAATAGCACATTATTAATATGGCATCCATTGTGGCATATGTGACTTGTTGAGTCAATGAGATTAAGAAATATGTTGATAAGATTGAGTCTATTTTACTAGCTTATTTGGCAGAAAGCACCAGATTTATTTTTTAAATTGCCTACCTTATAGAGAATAAACAAGTAATGAATAGATAAATATTTGGCTGAAAGACATCTGTTTAAAAAAATGAATGAATAGAAGAAAATGCTTAATTTTACCACCTTGGGCTCTTACCATAGTGCCATTCACTGTAGAGGGAAGTCTGAATTGAAACTAACTCTTCAGCAATTTAAAAAGACAGCTGGGGCAAGGAAGTCTCATCTACCTGTTAACTCCACTATTGAGATTTGAAAAAATAAGGTGGTAGTTTGAGACTCCAAGATGCATTAGCTATATTAGTTCGTTATCCAAGTTTACCTTCTGCTGCACACTATTGGCCCAGTTTATTTGAAACTGTTCTTATGAGTGTTGCAGAATTTTCATGTTCCTTTACTTAGCTGAAATATATATAAACTAATACCTTAGAAAGAAAAAAATCATTTTTCTTATTCTGCATTTAAGAGAATGATATATATGATACCTACTAATAAGCCTATATTTTCCCCATAGTCACATGACCCATCTCATAAAAATAAATATGATGACTGAGTAGTATTCTATTGTGTATATATATAGAGAGAGACTCCACATTTTCTCTCTCTATATATACTCTCTATATATATATCTCTCTATATAAATGATGGACATTTAGGTTTATTTCATATATTTCATATATTTGCTATTGTAAGTAGTGCTGTGATAAATATGAGTGCCGTTATCTTTTTCATGTAATAATTTCTTTTCTTTCTTTTGGGTCGATACCCAGTACTAAGATTGCTCAATTGGATAGTATTTCTGTTTTTAGTTATTTGAGAAACCTTCATACTATTTTCCATAGATGATGTATTAATTTACATTCTCACCAACAGTGTATAAGTGTTTCCTCTTCTCCACATGCTAGCCAACACGTGTTGTTATTATTATTATTATTTTTTGGTATTTTAATTATAGCCATTCCGAGTGGTGTAAGATGATAACTCACTGTGGTTTTACTTTGCATTTCTCTGATAATTACTGATGTTAAACAATTTTTTCATATGCTTGTTGGCCATTTGTATGTCTTCTCTTGAAGTATGTCCATTCATATCCTTTGCCCATTTTTTAATGGGATTATTTTTGGTTGCTAAGTTCCTTGTAAATCCTGGATATTAGTCCCCTGTTGGATACCTAATTTGCAAATATTTTCTCCCATTCTGCAGCTTGTCTGTTCACTTCGTTATTTCCTTTGCTGTGCCAAGGCATTTTAGTTTAATTAAGGCCCAGTTGCCTATTTTTGTTTTTGTGAGTTTGTGCTTTTGCAGTCTTGGTCATGAATTATTTGCCTAGATCAATGTCCAGCAGAGTTTTCTTTTGTTCTTTTTTCTAGTATTTTTATACTTTTTTTCAGTATTTTTATTTTTTCTAGTACATTTATAATTTCAAGTTTTGTTTTTAAACTTTTACTCCATCTTAAGTTGATTTTTGTATATGGTAGGAGTTAAGGGTCCAGTTTCATTCTTCTCCGTATAGCAATCCAATTTTCCCAGCACCATTTATTGAATAGGGTGTCCTTTTATGTTCATGTTCTTGTGAACTTTGTCAAAGGATGGCTGTAAATATATGGCTTTATTTCTGGGTTCTCTATTCTGTTCCATTGATCTATGTGTCTATTTTTATACCAGTACTATACTGTTTTGGTTACTGTAGTCTTGTAGTATAATTTGGAGTCAGGTAATGTGTTGGCTCCAGTTTTTGTTTTGTTTTGTTTTCCTAGAATTACTTTGGCAATTTGCACTCTTTTTTGGTTATATATGAATTTTAGTCTTTTTTTTTTTCCTAATTCTGTGAAAAATACAACAGACATTTTGATAGATTGCACTTAATCTATAGATTACTTTAGGCAGTGTGGTCATTTTAATGACATTAATTCTTCTGATCCATGAGCATGGGATGACTTTCCATCTGTTTATATAGCTTACAATTTGTTTTATCAGTGTTTTACAATTTTCCTTGTAGATATAGTTCATCTCCTTCATTAGACATATTCCTAGGGCTTTTGTTTTGTTTTAGTTTGGTTTTTTTGGGTAGCTATTGTAAATAGTATTGCCTACTTGCTTTATTTTCAAGCTTGATAGTTATTGGTGTATAGAAATGCTACTGATTTTTACACATTGATGTTGAATCCTGAAACTAGTAAATTCATTCATCAAATCTAAGAATTTTTTTGTGTAGTCTAGAGTTTTCAAAATATAAGTTCATATTATAAGCAAACAGAGATAATTTGACTTCCTTATTTCCAATTTGGATACCTTTTATTTATTTATCTTGCTGGATTGATCTTATCTAGAACTTCTAGTACTATGTTGCATAGGACTAGTAAAAGTAGGCGTCATTGTCTTGCTCCAGCCATTACAAGGAGTGTTTTCAGTTTATCCCTATTCAGTATGTCAGCTGTTGGTTTGTCATATATGGTCTTTAGACTAAATGTACTTAATAGACATTTAGAGAACATTCTACTCAACAACTCCAGAATATATACAGTCTCCTCATCATCACATAAAACATTCTCTAAGGTAGATCATATGTTAGGCCACAAAACAAGGTTCAAAACTTTTTTTAAAATCAAAATTATACCAAGTATCTTAGACCACAGTAAAATAAAACAAGAAATTAATACAAATAGGAACTTTGGAAACTATAGAAATACATGGAAATTAAATAATATGCTTCTGAATCATCTTTGGGTCAATGCAGCAATAAAGGCAGATATTTTAAAATATTTTGAAATGAATGAAAATAGAAACACAACATACCAAAAGTTGTGGAATCACAGCAAAAGCAGTTATAAGAGGGAAATTTATAACATTAAATGTCTGCATCAAAAAAGTAGAAATATCTAAAATTAACAATCTAATATTGCATATCAAGGAACTAGAAAAACAAGAACAAACAAACATTGAAGTTAGCAGCAAAAAAAAACAAAGATCAGAGCATAATTAAATAAAATAGAGACTAAGAAAACAATATAAAGGACCAAAGAACTAAAAATTTCATTTTGGCCAGATGCGGTGGCTCACACCTGTAATCCCAGCATTTTGGGAAGCTGAGATGGGCGGATTACCTGAGGTCAGGAGTTGAAGACCAACCTGACCAACATGGAGAAACCCCGTGTCTACTAAAAATGCAAAATTAGCTGGGTGTGGTGGCACATGCTTGTAATCCCAGCTACTCAGGAGGCTGAGGCAGGAGAATTGCTTGAACCCAGAAGGTAGAAGTTGTAGTGAGTCAAGATCACAGCATTGCACTTCAGCCTGGACAACAAGAGCAAAACTCTATCTCAAAAAACAAACAAACAAAAACTCATTTTTTGAAAAGATAAAATTGATATACCTCTAGCTAGTCTAACTAAGAAAAGATCCAAACAAACAAAATCAGAAATAAAAAAGGAGAAATTACAACTAATACCACAGAAATACAAAAGATTATCAGAGATTATTATGAACAGCTATATACTCACAAACTGGAAAACCTAGAAGAAATGGATAAATTCTTCAAATCATGCAACCCCCCAAGATTTAACCAGTAAGAAATAGAAATCTGAACATACAAATAATGAGTAGCAAGATTCAATCAGTAATTCAAGAATCTCCCAACAAAAAAAGGTCAAAACCAGACAGATTCACAGACAAATTCTACTACACTTTCATAGAACGAATCCCAACCCTCCTAAAACTGCTCCAGAAAATTGAGGAGGAGGTAAATTTTTCTAACTAATTTTACAAGATCAGTATCACCTTTATACCAAAACCACACCATAAAACAACATCAACGAAAGAAAACTACAGACCAGTATTCCTGATGAATGTAGACACAACAATCCTCATGAAGACACTAGGAAACTGAATTCAATGGTACAACAAAAAGATAATATATCATGATCAATTGAGTTTCATATCATGGATGCAAGGATGATTTAACACACACAAATCAATAAATATGATACATCACATAAACAGAATTAAGGTCAATAACCATATGATCATCTCAATATACACACAAAAAGCATATGATAAAACTCAGTGCTGACACCAGCTCGGTTGTGGAGACCCTAACCTAGCGGCGCTAGAAGAATTAAAGACACACACACAGAAATATAGAGTGTGGAGTGGGAGATCAGGGGACTCACAGCCTTCAGAGCTGAGAGCCCCGAACAGAGTTTGACCCATTTATTGACAGCAAACCAGTGATAAGCATTATTTCTATAGATTATAGATTAACTAGAAGTATTCTTTACGGGAAACAAAGGGTTGGGCCGAAACAAAGGCATGGGCTCTGGCTAGTTATCTGCAGCAGGAACATGTCCTTAAGGCACAGATCACTCATGCTATTGTTTGTGGCTTAGGAATGCCTTTAAGTGGTTTTCCGCCCTGGGTGGGCCAGGTGTTCCTTGCCCTCATTCCGATAATTACCTTCTGCGCGGG
Source organism: Colobus angolensis palliatus (assembly GCF_000951035.1). Lineage (NCBI taxonomy): Eukaryota > Metazoa > Chordata > Mammalia > Primates > Cercopithecidae > Colobus > Colobus angolensis. The sequence continues at coordinate 2,898,070 of NW_012117354.1, forward strand.
TGTCATGGCCATCACCAGCATGTCACAGCGCCGCAGAGACTTTGTTTATGTCCACTTTTGGGGCTAGTTTATGGCCAGATTTAGGGATCTGTTCCCAACAACTCGGCATCCCTTTATGATAAAAACTCTCAACAAACTAGTCATAGAAGGAGCATAACCCAAGAAAAAAAAAATTATCTCAGTGTTTACCCATTTTGCCGATCTTTTCAAATAATCAACTTTTGGCTTTGTTTCATTTCTTTTACTGTTTGTTAGTTTACTATTTCCTTAACTTATTCTCTTATTTTGATTATTTCATCATTTCCTTTCTTCTACTTGTGTTAACTATAATTGTGGTTTTGTGACTGTTTCTCCTTGCAGTTCTACCTGTTTTTGCTTCTGTATCTTGAAGTTCTGTTCTTAGGAGTAAAGAATAAACTCTTGGTTTCATTGATTTTCTCTATTATTTTTCTAGTTTTTTATATATCTTTACATTCTAATTTTTATAATTTTTCTTTCTTTTTCTTTATGTATTTTTGTCTTGTTTTCCACTTTCTTATGGTGAAAAATTAGTTATTGATTTGCTATCTTTCTTCATATTGAATGTAGGCTATTACAGTTATAAAAAGTACTGCATTTGCTGCATTCCATAACTCTGGTATGTTGTGGTTTTACTTTAATTCATACCAAAGTATTTTCTATTATTTTTCACAATTTTTCTTTGACCCAGTTTTTACTTAAAAGTGTGCTGTTTAATTTCCACATATTGGTTGATTTCCCAAATTTATTTCCATGGTTGATTTCCAATTTAATTTCATTGTGTTTAGAAAATATACTTTGTATGATTTCAATTTTTAAATTTTTTGAGGCTTGTATTTAAAGCCTAATATATCAACTCTCCTCTAGAGTGTTTCATGTCCACTTGAGATGAACGTATTTTATTCTTGGTTGGGTGGAGTATTCTGTAGATGTTTATTAAATCCAGATGATTTGTAGTTTTGTTCGAGTATTTTATTTCCTTACTGATACCCTTCTTAATTTTTCTATCCATACTTGAAAGAGGGATGCTGATGTCTTCCAATCTTATTGTTAAATTGTCTATTTTTTCTTTTAATTCTGTAATTTTTTGCTTCATGTATTTGAGTTGTTTTTATGTGCATACATACTTATAATTGTTGTCATCCTAATTAATTGGCCCTTTTATTATTAAAATGTTCTTTGACCCTAGTAACAATTTTTGTTTTAAAATCTCTATTAGTGTAACCATTCTAGCTCTCTTTTGAGTACTTTTTGCATAGTACATAGTTTAAAAATCTATTTTCTTTTAACCTATTTGTGTTTTTGAATCTAAAATGTGTCTCTTGTAGTTAGCATATGGTTGGGTAATATTTTTAAAATTCATTCTGCTAATCTCTGCCATTGGATTGCAATGTTTTGTCTAATACATTATGCAATTCTAACAATCAGATTCTTCCTCTTCTCCAGGGTTTTTTTTGTTGCTTTCTATTATTACTGTTAGTTTTCAAAATTATTTTCTTGGACTAATTACATATAGTCTGTATTATTTCTGTGGCCACTGAAGCCTGTTCTTGATTTTCTTAGTGGCCAGCTAATGACTGAACAGAAATTTGCTTAAATACGTAGAACAAATTAGTCTCATATTCTTTGCTGAGAAGCTTTGTGTGTGTGTTGTGGCTTGATTTCAATGCTGTGATCGGCATTTTACCACTTTACATTGCTTTTACTTGTACAGAGCCTCAAGGTCAGTCAGATATGAGAGATTAGGGACTTCTCAGTCCTTTCCTGGGCATGTGCACAGTCTTGAGTATGTGTGTAACCTCCTAGATTTCTAGGTTATGTTTAGCTTTGCAAGTTCCTTATGATCATGTCAGTCCTCAGTTTTTTCTTTTGTATTTTGGTCAAGTTCTTGTTTCTCTAAACAAATAAAGCCACCTTAGGCAGCTGTGATGTTAAACAATTGCCGTTGATTATTTTTGGCAAAATCCTGAGGAGAGGGTTCTTCACAAAGAGCAAGAGCTCCAACTAAGGTCAGATAAAGACAAAACCTGAGAATAGTGCTTTCTAACAAGCTGCCAGACACGTAAAATAATGACAAATCTCTGCAGAGAGGACTTCTAGGGAGTTCCCAGCTTATTCTGCCTCACTTAGTGGCTGCCAAACTGCTGGTTTTAATAGCTATTGCATTTGGAAGATTAGATTTCTTTTTTAAAAATTTTTTATTTAAATATCTTTTGAGGTACAAGTGATTTTTCATTACATGGATGAATTATATAGTGGTCAATTTTGAGATTTTAGTGTACTGGTCACCCAAGTAGTGCACATTGTGTAGTAATGTAGTAATGTAATGTGTAGTTTTTCATCCTTAACCCCTCTCCCACCCTTCCCATTTTAAGTCTCTGAAGTCCATCATATCACTCTGTATGCCTTTGCATACTCATAGCTTATCTCCCATGTATAAGCTTATAAATGGTTTTCCACTCCTGTGTTACTTAGAATAATGATCTCCAGCTCCACTTAAGTTGCTGCAAAGGACATTATTTCACTCTTTTTAATGGCTGAGTGGTATTTCATGGTGTACATATTCCACATTTTCTTTATCCACTCATTAGTCAGTGAGTAGTTAGGTTGGTTCCACATCAATTGCAATTGTGAATTGTACTACTGTAAGAAGACTAGATTCACAATTTATTTATTTATTTATTTTTTATTGTGAGAAAAAGTCTCAGTTTGTTGTTCAGGCTGGAGTGCTGGAGTACAAAGGTGTAATCATAGCTTACTGCAGCTTCCAAATCCTGGTTTCATGCAGTCCTTCTGCCTCAGTCTTCTGAGTAATTGGGATTACACATGAAAATGATCACACCTGGCTGAAAGATTTGATTTCTCGGGTTATTTTAAAACTGAAGAGAGGGGGATGAGATTAGGGAAAGTTAAAATGCCATAAATTGTAATATTCTTACATATTCAGCCATTTTCTTCTTGTATATATACTTCTCAAATTGTTACAACTCTTCAATTAATGTCTGGAGTTCAGAAAAAGTTGATTTTGATAGTTTTTGCATGTGTTCCTGTTGATTTCATAGAGGAGTAGATTTTCAGAGGTCTTACGCTGCCATTTTGGAAGTCAAAACTCCTTAAAAAATTATCATTTGTTGGTTCTTATTTGGTATTGCCCTAAACTAGTGAATTAATGTAAGAATTTTAATTTGTAGTATTTTCTTTTTTAATTCAAGTATATAATGATGTTTCATTTTTTTACTGTCCATATATTAAATGTCTCAGTTAAGTTTTGTTGTGTTCTATGTTCTTATTATATTATCCAACTGTTTTATGCTGGTCTGAAGAAAAGCTCTTGATTTCTTCTTTTTTTACATGGCTACTCTGCTGAACCCTCTTGTTAATTCTAATAGCTTTCAGTTTATTTTCTTGGGTGGCTAGCAGGAGTCTTAATTTTCATGTGCAATCTTATACTTAATGTTTGCTTTGTACATGTATTTTCCCATTAATTAAACCCAGAGTTGAAATATATTTCTTTAAGGGTTATGACTTTTAATTCTGAAACACGTGCTAATAATCTCAAGGGCCTGTCTTCCCATAGCTCTGTTAGTATTGGTCCAACTTATATGGTGAGGGCAGAAATCATCCTGGCCAATAAAATAGGTAGTTCTAGTTATGCTTTGTGGAATATGCCAAGCAAACAAGGGCATGTTGGAGTTACTTTTTATATTTATCTACTCTCTTGCAAAAGAGCTTAGAATGACAGTGAGAAAAGTGAAGCAACTGTCTCATGCTTAAAATTTAAGGAGTTACCACAAAACTCAATGATCAAATAATATCTCAAGAAATATTTAAATATTAAAAAGTAATGCAAAATGGATGAATAAAATATCTAAGTTTTAAATGCAGACTAAGTTTTAAATGTGTATTACAGCCCGTGGTGAAATAAAAAAAAAAATAGTATCTACTCCAGTTACCTCATACCTTAGTCCAATCCCTGAAATAATTTATAATAGTAATGTTAGGTTTTTAAAAAATGTGATATGATTATAGTTTTGAATTAGAAGAAATTTGTTATCATGAGTAGATGTATCCCATTTTATTCAAAAATAACTGTCCATGTAATATTTTCATTGGATATTTCATTGTTGGAGAAATATTCACACCTGGCATTCAATGGCACTTAACATAGAGCAGAAATTCTTCAAGACTATTAGAATCACAGTAGTGAAAGCCATCTCCAGATGTTGCTGCCCCAAGTCAAGAATACTGATTCACTTCTTTATATGTAGCCTTCCTAGAAGATGGGAGAGATTATATTGAATAGGTACTTGTGATTAAACAAGACACAGAAGAAAGTTTTGAAGAATAACAGTAGTTTTGATTTGTTAATTCAACAAAAAAAAATGAAGTCCTCATGATGCTCAGGAGAAATGGTTGATTGGAAATATAAATTTGGGCATAGAGAATTATTGTTAGATAAGATTGTCAGGAGAATGAATAGAGACAGATTAGGTAACTAAGTAATGAGCCTGGGGAATGCCAACACTTAAAGATTGGAGACACCACAAGATCTGCAGAACGGACTGAGAGTGTCCTAAAAGGCAGAAGAAAACAAAAGTATTATAGTATTTTGAATATTTAACAGAGGCAGCGATTGGTGCTACTAATAAGAGTTGTAGAGGGTGGTGAGAGGAAAGCTTAAAATAGTGGGTTCATGAGAAAAGAGAAATTGGAGATTCTAAGTACAGAGAAATCTCTCAATGAATTCTGTTGCAATGGGAGGAGAGAAATGGTGCTATCCCAGAAAGAAAAATAAGATCAAGAGTCATTTACATTTTATGATGACAGAAATAACAGCATATATTTGAGCTCATAAAATCATCAAGTGTGAAGAAAAATTGACAATCATGAGAATGAGAAGAGAATTTCTGGAAGAGTGTTAATAAATAGACAAAAGAGCATGGGAACTATCACATATGAAAGGAAATAGCCTTGGACAGGAGAGTATTCATGAAGGCAGAATGCATGGGTATAGATATAGAAGGTTGGTACTTAGAGTAATGGGAATCTGTAAAACATTTTCTTTGATTGTTTTACTTAGTGAAGAAGAAATAAAGTCAACAGATGAGAGTCAGGGTCAAGAGTAGAGATTATTAGAGATTGAGGGGGCAAGACTGTCTCTTTTGATATAATCTCTCTCATGTTATTTCCCCCCCAGTTTTTGCATCTCTAAAAATTGTCTTATAAATTGGTACTTATTTTTAAAAATTTTGAATTTTTGAGTTTTGGAACCAACGCAACTGGAGAGCATAATCTTATACTTGGATCTGACACTATTTTCTCCTCAGGTTTTTCTGCATCTTTCGCCTCTCTGCTTTGTCTCTCTCTTCTAAAATTCTTCTTCTTTTCCCCTTCCTTTTGTTCAAATTCTGTCACATTTTCCCTTACGGCCTTACTTACATAAATGTTTTACTCAGTTTTCAAGTATTTTGGAAGCTAATTAATTGTTGCTACAATGTTGCTCATGATCATGCAAATGACTGAAAATGAGTCATTTTTATTTAATTTGGGATAAAATAGTGTAGTTAAAAGTAACTTAAAAAATTCTTCATAAAGTATCTGTATAATATATAGTAAAATGACGAATGTAATGGAAAGTATTATGGAAAATCATATGTATTTCTGAATAAAATAAATAAATCTGGTATACTAAAAGGCTAATTCTTTAGGTTCCACTTGACATAATGCAAATCCTTTACTGGTATCTAAAGTTTATTTGAATGAGATTTGTCTTATAACCAATTACTATGAGATAAATATAATATACATTAATTAAAAATAAGCAAAAGAGATGAGATTCTTCTGAGTCTATTTTCAGAGAGTTTGTTAAATAATTATTAAGATAGATTTTATAAAATAGAATTATAGGAAAATAATGTGATTAAATTTTTTTAAATTATGTATTTGTTGCAAACTGTGCTTCACTACGATACTGCATGGAGAGAAAATTAGTTTTACTTTTTGGCAATGCGTATGCTGTTTTAATCTATTAATACTAATAATAGTACAGAGTTGATAGATCTCATATTTATGCTATTCTGAAAACATAATTTTAATACAAAGATTATATTTACCTTGATGAATATTAAAAAGTTATTAAGTTTTTAAAGTGCATCCTCATTTAGACTGTCTACCAAACATTTTCGAGTCAGGCATTTATTAAAAGTGTATTTTTTACAATGAAATGTAACTAGTTCTCAAATTTATGATTTAATGTGCATATTGACCAGGAAGACATTTAGGTAGACATATTACATATACATATATGCAACTGGTATGAAGTTAAGAGTACTGATTATCTGGTCCTGATTTCAGTGAGCGAGGATCAATTACTGCACATAAACAATATTAAATCAATGTGAATTTTGGTGTTTTAGTCAACCTTGATTTATAACCAAGTGTTTGGTTGGCATTTGCACTATCCAAATCAGGAATCTATAGTTCAGAATGTTTAAGCACTTCAATATTGTCATTGAAGTCTATATGGGGACATTTAATAATTGTCATTAGTGGTGCATGCAGTATTTTTTTAATTAATGAGTAATATTAAAACACATGCTTTGGCTATAAATATTTTACAGTTTCCCACTCTTGCATGCGTTACAAGTAAAAAAATGCCAAGTCTGACATTCTCACACATAGGGACTTCCACTTGAGGTTTGGAAATCTGTTTATTACTGGGCTTCTTATTAACTAGAATACTCTGCCAACCAATCTGACTAGACATGTGGTGTGGCTGATCCCGCCATCAGAAGAGTGTTAACTCTACCTCAGCGTGAAACTTCTTGCAAGGCACTCCCTGGAATGTCTCAGGACAGAGTGAGATCTCCACTAAGCCTGTATGAACAGATTGCTTGGCTGTTTTGTTTCTTCTCAATATTTGTATCTTTATCAGAAATTGGAATATTGCAGTTATTGTGACATACCAGCTGGCATAGAGATAATGGGAGAAAAGTTGAATAGCTCCTACCTACCTCAAACTGCCAAAGGCTACCAATATTTACTCAAAGTACATAATAGTTGCTTCACAGACAAATTGGCGTAGGTCCATTCACCACAACTAGATAAGAAGGAACTCCTGAAAGTACTTTGTAAATTACTAAAGTTTCGGAAGCACAGACTTTTCCAGACTATCTTCTCTAATTTAAAAAGTCATCATTTAATGAGTGTGAATTCTGTGTTTAAATGAGAGAAGAGATCAGCCATTAAGAATGGAATAAATTTAAAAATCACTGAAGAATTTTCAATCACAACCTATTTTCAGTGGGTAAGAATTCAACTGAGGTTACATAAAGCCAAACATCATCAGTGTCAGATAATGTTCAAACTAGACGTAGAGGGCATTTTATGTGAACTCTTAAATCACACATGTAGAGAGGCCATGATCCCAGAAAGAGATTTGTCAAAGGAGCACTGATCCTGGGCTGCTTTTTGTTGCTAATCTCAAGGACATTCTTTGTGTAATCCAGTGATCATGCTACATTTCACAATCCACTCTTCTATGTGACTAATTCACACTGTTTCCCCTTCTTCAACCTTCAACATCTACTTCTACACTTGCTTAATAAATTGGAGGAGAACTTTCACATGCTTCCATATCATGTCTACAAGTCTACAATCTACTTGCAACTGTACAAATACTCCTGATTTTCCTCTTATTATTCTGAATGAATTCTCAGTGTTCCTAGGCAAAATTCTCCCTTCCCTTCCCTTCCCTTCCCTTCCCTTCCCTTCCCTTCCC
>NW_012117354.1:2906011-2907811 GCF_000951035.1 Colobus angolensis palliatus
CCCCTCTTCCCCTCTTCCCCCCTCTCTCTCTTTCCCTCTTTCCCTCTCTCTCTTTCTTTTTCACTTATTTTTGAGACGGAGTCTTGGTCTGCCACCCAGACTTGAGTGGAATGGTGTGACTTTGACTCACTGCAACCTCTGCAAGTTCAAGCAATTCTCCCTGCCTCAGCCTCCCCAGTAGCTGGGATTACAGAAGCCCACCACCATGCCCGGCTAAAAATCCTCACTTCTTTTGTACTAGAATCCATCTGATTTTACTTATATAATCCAATAATTCCAGCAATTTTTCTCTTCTTTTTTAGAAATCATATTTTTTCTTACATTCTATGGATTTTTTAATATCTACTGTTATTTGTCAAATTCTAAAAAGAAGTTTCTTTTTATTCTAGTATTAAATGAAATAGTCAAATCTCAGTCTTCAATTTATTTGACCTATTAGTAACATTTAATTCAGTTGTTTACTTCTTCCTTCTTGAAGCACATCCACATCTTTCCACCTGGCTTACAGGAAAGCAAATTGCTTTTTATTTTCTTTCCCTCACAGGCCTCTAGTTGTCAAAACATTTAAATAGATACCTTAATCTTAACAAGTCCAAAACAGAACTCTTTTCACTTCTAAATCTGCTCTTCCCACAATCTTTCTCATCTAATCTGTGGCAACTTCATTCTTCCAATTATTCAAGTAAATATTAAAGTTACTTTTAACTCTTCTTTTTTTCTTGTCCATTATATTTAATCTGTCTGGGACGGGTGTGGTGGCTCACGCCTGTAATCCAGCACTTTGGAAGACCGAGGCAGGTGGATCACGAGGTCAGGAGTTCAAGACCAGCCTGGCCAAGATGGTGAAACCGCATCTCTACGAAAAATACAAAAAAATTAGCCAGACCTGGTGGCAGGCACCTGTAATTCCAGCTACTCAGGAGGTTGAGGTAGAGAATTACTTGAACCTGGGAGGCAGAGGTTGCAGTGAGCTGAGATTGCGCCACTGCATTCCAGCCTGGGCAACACAGCGAGACTCCTTCCAAAACAAACAAACAAACAAACAAAAAATCTGTCTGCAAATTCTGATCTGTCTGCAAATTCTGTTGACCTAATCTTCAAGCTATACCCAGAACATGACTATAATATAAACACCTTTGCCCTGGAATAAGACATTATTATCTCTTACCCAGTTACTGGACACATTTTCTCATTTTCCCTCTTTCTTATGGCTGTGTACAGTTTATTCTCAGTGTTAGCAGCCAGCAATGATCCTTAGTAGGCTTTCTAATTTTTACATTAAGAGCTAAAGTCTTTGTAATAGTCTATAAGGTGCCCCATGATTTAGTCATCCATCTCCTTTCAGCCCATATCTTCTATTTTTCTTCCAGTGCCACACTCTGCCTAAGTCTCATAGGTCTGCTGACTGTTTCTGACACTAGATGTTACTGGCAGGTCTTTGTTCTTAGGGGTCCCAAGATGGTGGCGGGTGGCTCCCAAGATGGGGGTGGGCTGCTTCCAAGATGGTGGCAAGACTTTTGTTCTCTGACCTGGAGTTCTTGGCCTCAGGATTCCAAGGAATGGAACCTTGGGCCATGCAGTGAGTGTTATAGCTCTATTAGAAGCTGAGGGTCACGGAAGAGAACTGGGGAACCCAGTGACTAATGTTCAGCTCAATTAGGATGAACCCGGGCACTTGGCTCCCAGGAACAATGGCGAGCCTCTAGCCCAATCAGGAGCGGCAATGGGCACTTCGCTGGATCAGGAGCACAGCAGAGACCCTGCTGGATCTGGACGGGTGGAAGTCAGCGGGAGGTCTGA
>NW_012117354.1:2914591-2915032 GCF_000951035.1 Colobus angolensis palliatus
CTAAAACACCAAAAGCAACGACAGCAAAAGCCAAAATTGACAAATGGGATCTAATTAAACTAAAGAGCTTCTGCACAGCAAAAGAAACTACCATCTGAGTGAACAAGCGGCCTACAGAATGGGAGAAAATTTGCTTTCAGATGATAGATGATTTGACTATTTCTTTACCTCCTGTTTTTAGCCTAATCTGTATTTTAGTGAGCCCTCTTTACTACCTGATTGGTCTGGTGTGAGCTGAGTTACAAGCCCCATGTTTAAAGGTGGGTGCAGTCACCTTCCCCAGCTAGACTTAGGAATTCTTAGTTGGTCTAGGAAATCCAGCTATTCCTGTCTCTCATAGATATGCACTTAGCAGGAATTATTCATCTACTGTACCCCATACCTGAGAAACTCTTCCCCATATTTATGCATATGGTTTACTTCCTTGACACTTTTTTTTTT
>NW_012117354.1:2916622-2932500 GCF_000951035.1 Colobus angolensis palliatus
ATACTGCCCAAGGTTATCTATAGATTCAATGCCATCCCCATCAAACTACCAATGAGTTTCTTCACAGAATTGGAAAAAACTGCTTTAAAGTTCCTTGACACTTTTAAGTCTTTGTTCACATATCACCATCTCTATAATACACTCACTGATCACCCTTTTAAATTTGCAAACAGGCCCTCAACCTCTGGATCTATCTATCCCTCTTTCCTTTTCCATTTTTAACTCTTGCATTTAACACCTTCTCAGGTTCTGAATATTTTGCATATATATTTTATTGTATTCTCCCAACTCAGAAATATTATATCCTTGAGAAGTTCCCTTCCTTACTTTCCTTTCCTCTCTTCCTTTGTCCTTTCCTTCTTTTTTCTGCTTTCTCTTTTCTTTCTTTTTCTTTCTTTCTTTTTTCTTTTTCTTTCTTTCTTTCTTTCTTTCTTTTTCTTTCACTTTTTTCGTTCCTTCCTTCCTTCCTTCCTTCCTTCTTTCCTTCCTTCCTTCCCTCCCTCCTTCCCTCCCTCCCTTCCTCCCTCGCTCCCTCCCTTCCTCCCTCCCTCCCTTTCTTCTTTTTCTTTTTCTTTTACTTATTCTTTTTACTTAAAGTTAATATTTGACTCACGTTATCTTTCTTTTGGAAAGTACTGATCTAGACAATAGCTGGGAGGTAAAGGACTACCTGGAGAGTCAGTCTTTGTAGGCTTTATAGTAAAGCCTTAGTTTGTCAGTAAAGATGACAGCTGAGCTTTTACATTAAGACCAAGATGATTATTGCATACTTAATGACATTTTAAAGACAACAATTCCTGCTATTTTCTTCTATTCCTTTTTTTTTTTTTTGAGACGGAGTCTCACTCTGTTATCTAGCCTGGAGTGCAGTGATGTGATTTCAGCTCCACCTCCCAGGTTCAAGGAATTCTCTTGCCTCAGCCTCTCGGGTAGCTGGGACTACAGGCGGTGCCACCATACCCAGCTAATTTTGTTGTATTTTTGGTAGAGACAGGATTTCACCATGTTGGCCAGGCTGGTCTTGAATTCCGGACTCAAGTGATCCGCCTGCCTTGGCCTCCCAAAGTACTGGGCTTATAGGCATGAGCCACTGTGCCCGACCCTTCTCCTATTCTTTAATACCCTAGAAAGCATCTCTTTGCTATTTTTATTGCCTCTATTTATTCAAATAAAAGTTTAAGAAACATTTAACGTATCATTGAAATATATCTCTAATAACATTGTGTAGCTTTGTATCTTATGAAGCAAAAACTGAATTATGTTCTTTGACTAAAATTTGGTAAAATTGATATTTCACTGGTTACCATCTCTGCACAGGAAATATACAGACTTAACCTCTTGACTCTAAATAAATTAATTATGGCCTGGATGTGTTTTTCGTAATGCAGTAGATATTATTTACTTCACACAATCCCTCTTCCGCATTACAGAGTTTGAAAATGTTGAGTATCCCTTATCCAAAATGCTTGGGGCCAGAGTGTTTCAGATTTCAAATTTTTTCAGATTTTGAAATATTTATATAGACATAATGAAATATCTTGGGGCTAGGACCCAAGTTTAAACATAGAATTTACTTATGTTGCATATACACCTTATACACATAGCCTGAAGCTAATTTTATTCAATGTTTGAAATAATTTTGTGCATGAAATAAAGTTTGTGTACATTGAGCTAACAGAAAGCAAAGGTGTCACTATCTCACATTGGTTCTCAGAAAGTTACAAATTTTGGAGCATTTCAGATTTCAGATTTTTGGGTTAGAAATGCTCAATCTGTATTAACATCACATTGGCAAGATGCATAGAGGATTTCTGCCAGGATGTGTTTAGCTTGATTGCTAGGAACGTATATGATCTGGGACAGAAAGCACTATCTAGTTGATTTATAAAAAGTAACTAAGGAAACTTTTAGAAGATGAGTTTTTTCTCACTTCAATGTATGTCTGATGTGTGGCAATTATATGCCATATATTATTTCAAAAAGAATTGCTTAATTTTTTTGTATAATCTGACAGTAATTTGATTCCTCTTCTGTGGCATACTTAAAACCTTAGACTACACATTATTTCTTCATCAAGCATATCAGTATGGTATTACACTGCATGTGTGAAAGTGTTATACTGAGATTGTAACAATAGAGGCCAGTAAAGCACTAGGCTTTGTGATTTCACAAGATGAAATTGCCTTAATAGTAGGAAGAAAAAAAACCAAAATGTTTATTCTGGAGGATAAATACAAAACATGTATGCTTATTCAACTCTAGTTATATATTAAAGTACTTTATTTTCATGTAGAAAAGAAAATGAAAGAGGTTTTTAGAAATGGAAGAGTTTGGCACAGAAACTGAAAATCATATATGAGCTCTGAGCATATGGTTAAAATTTAAACTTTCTGTTGTCAGTGAGAGTTTTTATTCTTACTGTTTTATAATAGAGACTTTGGGGAAATGTGTATTTTTCAATTCACCTCCCAATTTTGCTTTGACCTTTGAATATTAATAATAAAGAGTCTAGTTACCTCCTATGAATCTCTTTTACAGTAATACAATGAAATACATACAGTTCACTTACTACAGAGTTTTATGAGCCACAGTATAATCAATTAAAAGAAGGCGCATGCTCTGTGTTCATGAACGCTTCTTTTTTCTTGTCAACAGATCCGCCTCCTAAAGTAAAATTTTGATTTAATTTCATCGGCATTTTAGAATGACAAAGAGCAGATTTTTAAAAATATTAACTTGTTATAGACTTCTTTTTTCCAATATAATTTATTACAGCGTAATATAGATTTATTTACTTTTGCCAAAATAAATATTGGCAAAAATAATGCAGACTGGCTAATTAAATTAGCTTTTAAAAAGTATAAGTCTGTTTTCATCTCAACTATTTTAGATAGGTCAATGGAAAAACCTTCAAAGCACAATAGATGAAAAATAAAGTTTCTGAGGTATAATGTATGAGAAAAGTCTGTTCAACACATGGCAGATCTAACTTCATGGATAAAAAGAAATTGACATTTTAAAATTGGTGTTTTTATATTCCTTTCTGATTTCAATAGTGATAAAGGATACAATTTGGAGGCACAAATGCTGGAGAATTGAAGTTTTCTCTTTCTGCCACATCTAACGTGTTTATCTTAATTACTTAAATCTTATTTTAATCATATTATTTCATGTTTGAGTAAGAATGATGAGATGACCTTACTTACAGGCTGATAGTAAACTCCTAAAGTACAATTTTGGTTTAATTTCATCAACATTTTAGAACGATGTAGAGCACGTCATCATTCTAAAGAATGACACTTTTTAGTGTTTGAAATAGCATGCTGTGTTGTTGTTGCTATATATATACACACATACATACATACATACACACAGTTTATATAAAATATTAGGACCTTCTTTCATAGAAACTATTCACAATAGACAGGGAAACCATTTAGAGTATGAGTCTACATTTATGTGAGATAGAAAAAGAAGCAAAATTCAATCACTTCTTGGCCGTTTGGCCAATATCAAGTGTAGAAAGCAAAATTCAGTTAATTTCAGTATGAATAAAGTTTTGCCCAATGGACTGAGTAATAAATGATTCAAAATACTTTAGCAAATATCTGTTTGCCTAAGTATAGTGAAATGGTTGGCACTATGACTGCCTTAATTGAATATTATGAAAACAATAGCATCATGTATATTCTTCACTATGGACTTGATTATAAATTATTTAATGACATCTACCTTCTATACACTTGCTGTTGATAGTCTTACTCTTCATGAAGTTAGAAAATTATTTGGATCAAAGCAAAACAAGTAAATAATCATACCTGCTCTTGAGTTTATGTTAGTGACTTGAGTTATTATGCTCCTTATGGCCCTCAATAGTGACACTGTCAAAAGGAAGGCTCAGTTCTGCAAGATTGCGTATGCTACCGTTATGATGCATTTGAATGAGAACCAAGCCAACTGGCATATCTTGAAGCTCAATGATAAATATAGAATAATTGTTTACAAATTTAGCTTGGCTTAATTACAGCCACAAGTAGAATATATACACATATTTCATGACAGAAACTATGATTTAAATAGATCTTTACTAGGGTTAGAATGAAACGCATTCAAGACCTCTTGATTAATTGTCTGAGGGTCAGTTCAGCACATTAATTTACTTGTGAATTGGATTGGTCTTAGAGTAGTGAATTAGAATTTAGAGCTTTCATTACAATAAATTATATTTTCATTGCAGTCTTTATTCTTGGGGTTTCTTACTTTGTATGTATATATATGTGTATGTGTATATTTATATATATATTTAATACAAATAAATGACAAGTAGCACATTCCTAATATGGAAAAAAGAAGTAAAATATTTTTTAAATGATTAAAAACTTGAATAAAGTCAATCCACATTTTTCAGTTAGGTCAGTTTTGCTATTTCTTCATTTCTACCTGGAGTTCAAGAATAAGAACTTTTGAACTGGGAATGTAGCCACCTGAGAATGCCAGTAGGGTGAATAGTTCAACAAAACTGTAATACAACATTTTGATGTATTTGGAACCAAGATCAATAAAGAACTGTTTAAAGTATTTCACTAGAGGCATTAATGGGGCTGTTATCATTGAGCAGCTTCTCTTGGTAACTCCCATAGTGCTAATAACATAATAACATAGAACAAAATCCTAATAGAATAATAATTTCAGCTAGCAACTCAGAATAGAAACTAACTTTAATTATGAGTGCTGTGGGGTCATTTGTGTAAATGTTCCAAAGAAGTCAAGTGGTTGTTTGCATTAGAGTTACTAGGATTCCAGAACCTTTCAAAAAGGAAGCAATATATCGGCTTATTAAAATGGTGTAGCCTATTTATCGATTTGGATAACTCTCTCTCCTCTCTTAAAGCTTTGCTCAAATCTTGCCCTCATATTGAAACCAACATATCAACCTTATTTACTACTGTGCCCCCACCACCTCAAGTCCCTATAACCCCTGGCATTCTGATTCCTCTTTGTGCTCTATTTTTTTCTTTTTCTCCATACCACTGCAAGACTTGAATTTTCAGAAGAGTATGACTCTTGTGAAATGTGGAATCTTTCAGCAAAATAAATATGGTATTTGAACATATTAACAGGATGACTATATTCCAGATTGTAACTTAGATATCTCTAAGTAAAGCTCTTCACCTAATTCAATCTTTGTCTGATTCAAATTTCTATTGTTGCTGATTTCCTTTCCCTTTCCATGATTGTAATACATCTTAGTAGCCTTTACATTTTTACAAGTCACATTGCTACATTCTAGTTATAAAATGTATAGTTATTACAGTAATTTTAAAACATAAAATAAATTTGCTAGTATTGAAAAATGAAACCTGTTCTCTGATGATCCAAAGTCATTCATTGTTAACATCTTTGTATATCTTCTTCCATTATTCTATATTAGTTATCATATGAGATCTAATTTTATGTTGTGGATTTTTTTACATAACATTATAACACAAGTAATTCCTAAGTTAATGTGAGACTTCAGTAGCTTTATTTTATTGGCTGCATCTTATCATATAAAATGTATAGGCCAAAACTGAGTCCCCCATTTAACAGTTTGGTTTTGTATTTTGCCTGGAAAGGTTCTAGGTCTGTAGTAATTTTCAGTTCTGATCCTAGGGTTATCATCATGCTCAGAGAATTTTTTTGTAAACTGCAGGCCTCAAAGATTAGGCATTTAAAAAGCAAGAAAAAAAGAATAAGAAAAATTGTTACCTTTTGAAAAACTCTAATTTTTCAGAGTCTATAGAAGTTTAATTTATCTTAGCCTGTTTCTATAGATTTGTTTCTGATAATTTTCTGAATTTTTGACAGGGATTCAAATAGGGCATATTTTACCCTCTCCTTATTGCATTTTAAGGATAATACATCTATTTTAGATAATTTTAAACATGTTTTTATATTATTGATCATAATTGCATTACCATTCTCTGTAGTGAAAATCAGTATTATCTCATTTCGTTGTTGATATACCTTCCATAATCATTACAATCCCCATTGATCTTTCAAAAACTTCTCCATCTAGCCACTCATTTACATGAAATCTTTCATTAACTTGTTATATAACTAAATATAGCTCACAATGTATTACTTAATTATAATGCCTCATAGTCACTTAAGTATGAGGAGAAGTAGATATAATATCCACAGTAGGTAGCATAAAACTATTAATGCATTTGAAATAAATATTTTCTAGGAATCAATATAGCGCTTGAAAACCCAGCAAACCTTCCTCAATCTTATTTTAGTGTTGTAAGATAATCAAGTTTCAGTCTATGTATAGATTTATCAAAAAAAAAAAAAAAGTAAATTCTGTGAGAGAGCAGATACATTCAGGTAAAAACCTACCAAATCTTTCCATAGAAGTGCTTACCATGGCCCAGTAAGAAGGGTCCATTCCATTTACACATGACCTGTTTATAGAATAGTGTCATATTACCAATGCAATTATATAGGCCTGGATGATTCATGGGACAAATTAAAGCATTGAATAAAGTGTTATTGTAGTCATTATCTTTCATTGTAAGTGAGCATTTTCACAGCATTATATAAGTATTATGCATCATAAAGTTAATAGGGAAAGAGTGTTAACCACGTTGCTGCTTTGTATACAGATTTCCTTTGGTGTTTTGAGTGGTGAAATGTGTGTAATGTATTATTGAAACCTTTAATACAGAGTAATAAATTCTCATACTGTGTTTAGGATTCATGCCCAATCCCCCAGGTCACTAATTTAGAATGATTGCATTTACTGGTATATTCCAACTCCAATCTGCCCATTGTCTTTAGAACACATGCATTATATGCAAGAGGGAGAGTCTTGCTCAAATTCATATTAGTATCTGAATGAATATGAATTAATGGAAATATATGCCTATATTAGATATAGATCTATATCAAAAATATCTTATTTACTTCCTGTTTAATGTCTACTCACTGACCACAATAGCTCTGACATCCCTTTGCTACATTCTGATTGACCTAGATCCAAGACCCTTGGTGGCAATAAAGAGATTATGCTGACAAGAATGGTAAGGAATAAAATTTACTAGTTTGAAGACATGCATTGCAGATTTTCTGAGCCTATGTTGAAGTATCAATATCAGTAATACCTGTAGTGAAACCATCTTAATATGTATTAAAATTTTAACAAACATCCGTGCTTTCAGAAAAACAATTATGTATTTATTTAATGATCTAGGTAAGGAATAGCAAAAGATGCTAACGTGTAAAGAGCATGTCTAGCCACATAGAACAGCTCTCCTTTTCCTTTTCCAATACTACTTTTTTTTTTTTGACAAGATCTTGCTCTGTCACTCAGTCACCCAGAGTGAAGTTCAGTGTTGCAATCTTGGCTAACTGCCTTACTCCAACCTCCGCCTTCTGTGCTCAAGCAGTTCTTCCACCTCAGCTTACTGAGTAGCTAGGACTACAGGCACACACCACTACACTGGGCTAATTTTTAAAATTTTCTGTAGAGATGAAGTCTCACTATATGCCCAGGCTGGTATTGATCTCCTGGGTTTAAGCAATCTCCCTCCTCGATCTTCCAAAGTGCTAGGATTACAGGCATGAGCCACCATGCCCAACCAACTACTATTTTTCATAGTTGCGATGGTTTATAATTATCTTTTCCAGCTTCCTAAAAATAACATTGCCTCTAATGGAAATGAATCTGGATAGTCGCTTAATAACCTGTCCAGCAATAAGTAAGCAGAAACATGCCTTTTTTGTTTGTTTGTTTGTTTAAGGACTGAACCTGAAGAATAAGCGTGGCAAAGTTGAACATTTGCCTTTTGATTATAGAAAACTGTTTGCGTGACAGCAAAAACACATAAAGTTAAACCAAGTAGTGGTTTAAAAGAGTGAATGTGAGGTTACTAGATGAATATATTGTGCAAAGATATAGTAATTCTTATTTTGAATACTGAAGTTGAATATATTTATATATGTAATTATAATTTAATTATATTAAATACATATTACATAATAAAATAAATGTATGAAATGTGAATTATATAGTTTTTTGTTGTTGTTTTGGTTTCTAATTTCACAGAAACAATTTGCCATTCTGTGAGAGAAAGGCCAAGTGGTTGTGAGCTATTAAATGGTAGCTATCCAAATACTATTACAGGAAAGCAGTGTTCATTCTCTCTTCTTTCCCTCAAACTTTAAAGTACCATTTTAAAAATAAAAATGCAATGATCACTTAAAATTTAATGATAATACAAAAACAAATACAGAATTGTATCTAAAAATGTAAGATCTTTCAATACACATTTCAATGTACCAGAAACTTTTCATTTTATTCAAAAAATCTGCTCCATGTTAAAAGCCTTGATTAAAGAGGAAGTTTTTATAATCAAAAACAATTTTTCTTTAGATAACATTGTATACAATGTTATCTCTCTCTCTCTCCTCAGCTTCCCTGTTCCCTGTTACACAACAATATTAAAATTTGTTCAATTAATAACCACACAATGGCCTCCAAGTGTTCAAGAGAAAACAAGAGTTGCAAGTTTCTCGGCTTAAATGAAAAAAGTTAGAAAAATTAAGCTTGGTGAGGAAGGTATGTTGAAAGCTGACACAGGCTAAAAACTGAGACTCTTCTACAAAAGGTTAATCAAGTTGTGAATGCAAAGAAAGAGCTCTTAAAGGAAATTAAAAGTGGTGTTGCAGTGAACAAGTGAGTGCTCAGAAAGTATAACAGCCTTATTGCTGATATGAAGAAAGTTTTAATGGTCTGGAGAGAAGATCAGACCAGCTTCAAAATTCCCCTAAGCCAAAGCCTGATCCAGAGCAAGGTCCTACCTCTCTTTAATTCTGTGAAAGCTAAGAGAGGTGAATAAGTGGCAGATGAAAAGTTTGAATATAGCAGAGGTTAGTTCATGAGGTTGAAGGAAAGGAGACATCTCTATAACATAAAAATGCAAAGTGAAGGCTGATGTGAAAGCTTCAGCCAGTTTTCTAGAAGATCTAGCTAAGATGATGGATGAATGTGGCTACACTAAATGAGAGATTTTAAATACAGACTAAACCAGTCTTTGATTGGAAGAAGGTTCCATCTAGGACTTAATAGCTAGAGAGAAGTCGACGCCTGGCTTCAAACCTTCAAACCTTTGAAGGACAGGCTAACTCATTTTAGGAGCTAATGCATCTGGTGACTAAGTTGAAGTCAATGCTCATTTACGATTTTAAAAAGCCCTTAATACTGTTAAATCTGCTCTTCCTATGCCCTACAAATGGAACACGTCTAGATAATGGCCATCTGTTTATAGCATGTTTTACTAGATATGTAAGTCCACTGTTGAGACCTACTGCTCAGAAAAAAGGTACCTTTCAAAATATGACTGCTCATTGAAAATGCACCTGTTTACCCAAGAGCTCCAATGGAGATGTACAAAGAGATTAAAGGGTTTTTTTCATGCCTCCTAACGCTCTGCAGCCCATGGATCAAGAAGTAATTTTGACTTTCAAGTCTTATTATATAAGAAATACATTTCACAAGGCTATAGCTGCCATAGATAGTGATTCTTCTGACAGATCTGAGCAAAATAAATCGAAAATCTTTTGGAAAGGATTCACCACACTAGATGCCATTAAGAACACTTGTGATTCAAGGGAGAAGGTCAAAATATAAACATTAATGGAAATTTGAAAGAAATTGATTTTATCTTTCATGGATGGCTCTGAGGGGTTCAAGACATCATGTAGGAAGTCACTGTAAATGTGGTAAAAATTGCAAGAGAAGTAGATTTACAAATGGAGTCTGATGTGACTGAATTGCTACACTCTCATGAAAAAACTTTAACAGAGGAGGAGATGCTTTTTATGGAAGAGCAAAGAACATGGTTCTTTTGAGCTGAATTCTAGTTCTGGTGAAGATGCTGTGAACATTGTTGAAATGACAACAGAGAACTTAGTTGATAAATCAGTGGCTGGGTTTAAGATTTACTCTGATTTTGAAAGAAGTTCTACTTTGGGTAAAATGCTATCAAACAGCATCTCAGGGCACATAGTCAATAAGTGTGGTAAATTTCAGAATCTTAAAGAATTGCCACAACTATCTCAACCTTCAGCGACCACCATGCTGATCAGTCAGCAACCATCAACATCAAGGCAAGACTGTCTGCCAGCAAAAAGATTATGACTCTCTGAAGGCTCAGAAGATTGTTAGAATATTTTAGCAATAAAATATTTTTAAATTAAGATGTGTAACATTGACCTTTAGGCATAATGCTATTGTACACTTAATAGACTATAGTATAGTGTAAGCCTAAGTTTTATATGCATTGGGAAACCCAAAAATTGGTGAGTCATTTTATTATGGCAGTCTGGGACCGAACCTGCAATATCTCCAAGGTCTGTCTGAATTTACAAATACATACATATATACATAAGTTCATATAGATATAAATAGATGCATATACATATGTACAAATAACTGTGTGTATATATGTATAAATATAAATGTATATTTTTATAATATAAATATAATATAAACATTTGTGATTAACTTTATTATGGCAGTGTGGAACCAAACCTGCAATATCTCCAAGGTCTGTGTGAACTTACAAATATGTACATATATAAATAAGTGCATATATACATAAATAGGTACATATACATATATACAAATATCTGTGTGCATGTTTATATAAATATAAAAATATATTTTTTATAATATAAATATAAACATTTGTGAGTCACTTTATTACAGCAGTCTGGAACCAAACCTGCAATATCTCCAGGGTCAGTGAACTTACAAATATATACATATAAAAATAAGTGCATATATACATAAATAGATACATATACCTATGTACAAATATCTGTAGAAAGACACTTCAGAAACACCTGTTTCTGCTATCACAGGGTCCAGATGTACCATGGAAGCAGCTAACTGGGATTTCTACACATGATCTTAGCCAAAAGGCCGAGAAGCGATGCTAACTGGGATTTCTTAGTGGTGAACAGAAAGAAGGAATGACTGAATTCTGAACTGAGGCACCATACAGAATCACCCTTGTCTCTAACTTTGTACTTGACTTGTATCTTTCTCCCCTTGGCAACTCTTTCCTAATGGAACTTTTCACTAGCATCTGCTTTGGAATAAAAAGAGCTTAACTCACCAAAGCTATTGTACTGTGTTCTTCTTAAGTTAGAGCGTGTTTGTATTTGCCTTCAGTTAACAGTCTTCTATCATAAGCATAGGCATGCCAGTAACAGTGTGATACAACTTCGTCATCTTGATTTCAGTTTACAGCTGAGATGTATGCAAATGAATATATTATATATGTGTGTAATACACACACATATAATGAAATTTCCATTTTGTGTCAAGTATTTTGATATTCTGATTTTCTATATATTAAAATTATTTGTAAAACCTGACAAATATTTTAAAAAGGTATGACTACTAGGAATTTCTGTGTTCTTTTTACTTTAGAGGATTAGTGTTCTTTAGCAAATCTGTAAAATAAAATATATTTTTATAGAATAAAACATTTTTAACTTACTATTTTTTTTTTAGAGATAGGGTCTCACTCTGTCCCCCAAGCTGGAGTGCAATAGTGTGATCACAGCTCATGGGAACCTCAACCGCCCGGCTAGGCTCAAGGAATTCTCCTACTTCAGCATTCGAGTAACTAGAACTACAGAAGTGCACCACCAAGCCTGCCTAGTTTTCTTTCTTTATTTTTTCTTTCTTTCTTTGTAAAGATGGAGTCTTGCTATGTTGACCAGGCTGGTGTTCAACTCCTGGACTCAAACAATCCTTATGCCTTGACCTCCCACAGTGCTGGGATTACAGGTGCAAGCCACTATACACATTTCTTTTTAATTAACAAATGAAAATTATAAAAGTACTTCAAATCAGTGCAATAATTTTTTTTCCTGACTTGTAGTTCTGGGATATTAGTTGTTTATTTCTATATTCCCTATGATGTTCAAAGTCCTACTGAAATGAACAAGAAAATATTAAAATATTTTAAAAGATGATTAGTATCCCCTGCTAGTAAAGGTGTCAGTATATGCCACCTTGAAAATAATATTAGTGGAAATGTAAACTGATGTGTCAATTTAAAAGAACAATTTAACAATATGTATACACATTAAATAAGAACAAAATAGAAATTTGTAAATATGTATGCCCTAGGATGTTTACACATAATTGCTGCAATAGTAAAAAAGCAATTGTAGGCAGAAAAAAATGCTTGTCAGATTTATCAAATAATCTGTGTTGTTAATGTGCATTACATTGCTTAAAAAATAGAGTGAATGAAGGCAGCAGTAAACTATTCATCCATTAAAATATTCAAAGCATGTGTAGTAAGTTAAATAAGCACTGTAGCATGTGTGTATATGTGCCTTTGTGTTTATAAGTCCAAAATACATGCCCAAATTAATTTCTTTTAGGAGTTAAAGAGACAGACAAGTTACAGGGTAAGATTATGAGAAGTCTTAAACTTCTATACTTATTTTCAATGAATAAACACATATTACTTTTATTAGAAACAAAAAGAAATGAGTTTCCATTTTAAAAATATGGATACATAAACAATTTTATATTGTAGATAAGATGGATTTATTCATTTAATTTATTCATAATTCTATTACCAATATTTCTTGCCTGTTTGAGACAAGACCAGTATAGGTCACAGGATCAAGAAGTAGGACACTGATAAAAATGAATTAGAGAAGCTGGGGTTAGATAAGGTCATCTTGCACTGGAGATTTGTAGAGGTTAGCTGTGCTTAAAAAGGGCAAACATGGGGTTTCTTGTTTTTCATAAATACCTTCTGAGAATGTCTTTTATCGATTTATTCCTTGGTCTTATGTTAATTCTTTAGCCTTATCAGAAGTACTTAATCTCTGTGTCCAAACAGTTTGAAGGCATGGGTTATTCAGCATATAGAGTTCCAGTCAGCCAGGTGAGGAAATATGGAAGGCAGAGGAAGCTATGATCTATGGTTAGCTTCCTTGGAGGGCAGCTGCCTTGGTGAATTCTGTTTTCTAGATAGTTAGTACCAATTTCTTAACAGTTTCTGTGAATATCAAAGTGCCCTTCCTTACACATACTAAGCAAATTCTCTAGGGTCTCCAGAGAAGTACTACGACAGCTGCATTTTCTCCTAGGCAGCAGGGCTTGTAGCCGGAGACAGCTTGGCACTCTAAAACTGGGTCCACACCCTGTTGCTGGGTGCCCCAGCCTGCTCTGCTGATATACTGGTGCATGAAGGCCCTCTCAGCTTTACCCTTAGGCAGAAATCCAGGCATTTGGAGCACCCACTTGCCTGGTTCAGCAGCCTGAGCTGCCTCATGCTTCCTTGAAATAGGTCTTGGTGCTGCTGGGCTCTGTCTGCTCCATGCCCGGGTAGAGCTCCAGGCATTAGGAACACCACTTGCCTGGTTCAGCAGCCTGATCTCCCAGACCCTTCCTGGACAGAGACTATGATGCAGGGAGGTCCTCTCTGCTTTATACATTCAGAGCATTCAGAGCACCTACTTGCCTGGTTCAGCAGTGTGAGTCACCCCCACTTCTCCTGTGCAGAGGTCTTGGGACAGGGGGGCCCTCTCTGCTCCCTGCCCAGGCAAATCTCTAGGCATCTGTAGCACCAACTCCCTGGACTGAGAGTATAGGTCACCCCCTCCCTTTGCAGAGAACTTGCGAATGAGGAGGATTCCCTGCTTCACACTTCTGGGTGATGCCCACTGGTGGTTTCCTACTATTAATAGATTTTCTCTTGGTACTGGTACCTGGGCCTACCATCAGGGAACCTGTAGAGAGACCTACCCAGTCTGGCCCTGGCCTTCATGGTTCCTACCCCCACAGGGCTGAACAAGGAGCTCAGACCACTATATATTCCACAAATCAACCCATTACCATAAGCAAAAGAGCTTCTGCTAGAAAACAGGGATCAAGAACATACCCAGCCACGTTGGCTGCAGCCAGCTTTCTACAGATTTCTAGGTTTAACTCCATAACCCAATGTAAAGCCTGCAAAAGAAGTGCATAGGGCTACAGAAGCAAAGCCAAAAGACCCTATGCAGTATTCTCTATAGTCACACCCCTGAGGGAGGGGAGAGAAAGGGGAAAAAAAAATAATAATACAGGGAAAGAAAGAAAAAGAAAAATCTTACCTACAGGAAAATAATTACATAAATTTGAAGTGCCAGCATCTCAATATGAGAAGGAACCAATGTAAGAATTCTGGCACCATGAAAAATCTGAATGTAGTGACACCACCACAGGATTGCACTAGCTCTCCAGTAATGGTCCCTGACCGAAATAGAAACTCAGAAACGACAGATAAAGAATTCAAAGCATGAGCCAAGTGCAGTGGCTCACATCTGTTATCCCAGCACTTTGGGAGGCTGAGGTGGGAGGATTACTTGAGGTCAGGAGTTCAAGATCAGCCTGGACAACATAGTGAAACTCCACCTCCACTAAAGATACACAAGTTAGTTGGGCATGGTGTATAGTCCCAGCAGCTCATGGGGCCGAGGAAGGAGAATTGCTTGAGCCCAGGAGCTGGAGGTTGCAGTGAGCCCAGATCACCACTAAATTCTAGCCTGGGTAACAACAGAGCAAGACTCTGTCTCCAAAAAAAAAAAAAAGAAAGCATGGATTGCAAGGTAGCTCAATGAAATCCAAGACTAGGTTACAAATTAAGACAAAGAAACTTCTAAAGGAATCCATGAAATGAAAAAAGAGATAACCACGCTAAAAAGAAATCAATCAGACCTTCTGAAATTAAAGTTCTCTTAAAGAATTTCAAAATAAAATTGGAAGCTTTACCAATAGACTGGACCAAGCATTAGAAGAAATTTCAGAGTTCGAAGACTGGTCTTTTTAACTAAGTCAGACAAAAATGAAAAAAAATGAACAGCCTTTGAGATATATGGGGTTATGTAAAGCAACAAAATCTGTTAATTATCAGCAATCCTGAATTCGATAAAATAAACAATCTGGAAAATATAATTGAGAGAATAATTTAAGAAATTTTTCCTGATTTTGCTAGGGAAGTACACATTCAGATATGAGAAATCCAGAGAACATCTGCCAGATACTTTACAAAATGAACATAAAAAAGGCATATAGTCACCAGACTCTTCAAGGTCAATGCTAAGAAAAAACTCTTAAAGGAAGCTAGGGAGAAAGGACAGGTCATCTACAAAGGGAACCCCATCCATCTAACAGTGTATTTCTCAACATAAAGCTTACCAACCAGGAGAGATTGGGGGCCGATTTTTAGCATTCTTAAGAAAAAGAAATTCCAACACAGTTATATGCTGCCAAACCAAGCTTCATAAATGAAGGAGAAATAAAATCTTTTCCAGATAAGTAAGGGCTAAGAGAATTCATTACCCCTAAATCAGCTTTGCAAGAAATCCTTAAGGGAATTCTAGGCATAGAAACAGAAGAGCCGTACCTACTACCACAAAAACACACTTAAGTATGTAGCCCACAGACTCTACAAAGCAAGCATAGGATAGAAACTACAAAGCAACTAGCTAAAAATTTCACGATAGGACCCAAACCTCACATATTAACCTTGAATGTAAGTGGCCTAATTGCTCCCACTTAGCCTTGAATGTAAATGGCTTAAGGCTCCACTTAAAAGGCACACAATGGAAAGCTGGATAAAATATAAGACACATCAATCTGCTGTCTCAGAGCAGAGGTTGCTATTCTTTTTTATTATTATTATTCTTTAAATTCTGGGATTCATGTGCAGAACGTGCAGGTTTGTTCCATAGGTATACACGTGCCATGGTGGTTTGCTGCACCCATCAACCCGTCATCTACATTAGGTATTTCTCCTAATGCTATCCCTCCCCTA
>NW_012117354.1:2932803-2933036 GCF_000951035.1 Colobus angolensis palliatus
CAAAGGACATGAACTCATCCTTTTTTATGGCTGCGTAGTATTTCATGGTGTATATGTGCCACATTTTCTTTATTCAGTCTATCATTGATGGGCATTTGGATTGATTTCAAGTGTTTGCTATTGTGAACAGTGCTGCAATAAACATATGTGTGCATGTGTCTTTATAGCAGAATGAGTTATAATCCTTTGGGTATATCCCCAGTAATGGGATTACTGGGTCAAATGGTATTTCT
>NW_012117354.1:2933290-2940287 GCF_000951035.1 Colobus angolensis palliatus
TTTTAGTCATGAAGCCTTTGCCCATGCCTATTTCCTGAATGGTATTACTTAGGTTTTCTTCTAGGATTTTATGGTTTTAAGTCTTATGTTTAAGTCTTCAATCCATCTTGAGTTAATTTTTGTATAAGGTGTAAGAAACGGGTCCAATTTCTGTTGCTATTCTTATATCAGATAAAACAGATTTTAAACCAACAACAGTTTAAAAAAAAGATAGGCATTACATAATGACAAAGAGTTCAATTCAACAAGAAGTCTTTCCTAAATATATGTATACTGAACAATGGAGAATCAAGATATATAAAACAAGTTCTTCTAGACTTATGAAAAAATGTATACAGCCACACAATAATAGTGTCACCCCACTGACAACATTAGACAGATCTTTGAGATAAAAAACTAACAAAGAATTCTAAACTTAATCTTGACACTTGACCAATTGGACCTAATAGATATCTGCAGAATATTCCACCCATCAATCACATAATATATATTCTTCTCCCTTGCACATTAAACATACCCCAAGATCGAGTACATGCTTGGCCCTAAAGCAAGTCTCAATAAATCTTTTAAAAATCAAAATCATACCAACTATCTTCTCAAACCACAGTAGGATACAAGTAAAATCAATGCCAAGAAGATGTCTCAATATTACACAATTACATGGACATCGAACAACTTGCTTCTGAGTAACTTTTAGCAGAGGCACAAGGGAAAAAGCAAACTACAGGCCAATAACCCTGATTAACGTAGATGCAGAAATCATTAATAAAATATTAGAAAACTGAATTCAATAGCACATATAAAAGTTAATTCACCATGATGAAGTAGGCTTTGTTTCTGGGATGCAAAGTTGTTTCAACACATGCAAATTAATAAATGTGATTCACCACATGAATAGAATTAAACACAAAAATCATCTGTTTATCTTAATAGATGTGACAAAAGCTTTCAATAAAATTCAACATCCTTCATGAAAATAAAAACCCTTAAGAAACTAGACACTGAAGAAATATACCTCAAAATAATAAGAGCTATCTATGGCAAACCCACTGCCAACATCACTAATTGGCAAAAACTGTAAGCATTCTCCTTTAGAATTAAAATAAGACAAAGGTGCCCACTCTCACCACTCTTATTCAACATAGTATTGGAAGTGCTAGCCAGATAAATCAGGCAAGAAAAAGAAATATATGGAATCCAAATAGGATAAGAAAAATTCAAACTATCTCTCTGCACTAACGATGATTCCATACTTTGAAAATCATAAGGACTCTGCCAAAAGACTATTAGAACTGATAAACAATTTTAGCAAAGTTTCAGGATAAAAAATCAATATACAAAATCAATAACATTTCTATACAGCAATAGCATTTGGTATAGTTTGTATTTTTGTCCCCACCTATATCACATGTTTAATTGTAATACCCAGTATTTAGGGGTGAGGCCTTGTGGGAGGTAATTGGATCATGGGGGTGAAGTTTTCATAAATGGTTAAGCATCATCTCCTTGGAACTGTCCTCATGATAGTGAATGAGTTATTGTGTGATCTGATGATTTAAAAATGTGTGGCACCTAAACCTCCCCTCCTTTCTTTCACTTACTCCTGCTTTACCTTCTGCTGTGATAAAAAGCTCCCTGAGGCCTCCCCAGAAGCTGAGCAGATGCTAGCAACATACTTCCTGTAAAGCCTGAAAAACTGTGAACCAACTAAACCTCCCTCTTTTTAAAATAAATTACTCAGTCTCAGGTATTTATTTGTAGCGATGCAAGAATGGCCTAATACAGAAAGTTGGTATCAAGGAGCAGGGCATTGCTATAAAGATACCTGAAAATGTGGAAGTGACTTTGGAACTGAGTAACGGGCATAAACTGGAAGGGTTTGGAGGACTCAGAATAAAACAGGAAGATAAGGAAAAGTTGGAACTTTTTAAAGACTGATTAAATGGTTGTGACCTAAATGCTGATAGTAATGTGGACAGTGTTCAGGCTGATGAGGTCTTATATGGAAGTGAGAAACTTATTGGAAACTGGAGCAAAGGTCAGAGGTGTTATGCTTTAGCAGAGAACTTAGCTGCATTTTTTTCATGCCCTGGGGATCTGCAGAAGTTTGAACTTGAGAATGTTTCTGGCAGCAAATAGTTCTAAGCAGCAAAGCATTCAAGAGGTAGTCTGGCTGCTTCCAAGAGCTTACGCTCACCTGTGGGAGCAAAGAAAAGACTTAAAGTTGGACTTTATCTTTAAAAGGGAAGTAGAGTAGAAAAGTTTGGAAAATTTTCAGCCTAGCAATATGCCAGAGAAAGGAAAAGCTTTTTGGGGAGAGGAATTTAAGCAGGCTATGGGGAAACCATTTGCTAGAGAGGTTTACATAACTAAAATGGAGCCAAGTGCTGATATCTAAAAAAATGGGGAAAAAGGGCCTTGGAGGCATTTTAGAGATCTTCACAGCAGCCCCTTCCATCATAAGCCTTGAGGCCTAGGAGGACTGATTGGTTTTGTGTGCTATGCCCATGGCCCCACTGCCCTGAATAGCTTCAGGACACTGCTTCCTGTACCTTGGCTGCTCTGGCTCCAGCCTAGGCTCAAAGTACCCCAGATACTGCTTGTGTTGCTGCCCTAGAGAACACATGTTGCCATAAGCTTAGTGGCTACCATATAGTGGTAAGCCTGTGTGTGCACAGAGTACAAGACTGATTGAGGCTTAGTACTCTTTGCCTAGATTTCAAAAGATGTATGGAAAAACCTGAGTACCCAGGAAGAAGCCTGCTGTAGGGGCAGAGCTCTCATAGAGAGCTTCAACTAGAGCAATGCCAAGGGGAAATGTGGAGTTGGAGCTCCCACACAGAGTTTCCACTAAGATATTGCATAGTGGAGCTATGCAAAGGGGGCCACTGTCCTCCACATCAGAGAATGGTAGATCCATCAGCCACTTGCACCCTGCACCTGGAATAGTCACAAACTATCAACACCAACATGTGAGAGCAGCCTTGAGGGCCAAACACTGCAAACCTATAGGGGTGGAGCTGCCAAAGGCTTTGGGAGCCTACCCCCTGCAGCAGTGTGCCCTAGATGTGAGACCTGGAGTCAAAGGAGATTATTTTAGAGCTTTATGATGGGTGCAGCTAGAGGCCATTATCCTAAGCAAATGAACACAGGAATAGAAAACAAATTAGCACATGTTCTCACTTATAGGTGGGAACTAAATTTTAGGTCCTCATGAACATAAAGATGGCAACAGTAGACACTGGAGCCTACTATGGGGGGAGGAATGGAATGGGGTAAAATTTAAGCATAGTACCCAACCATTTTTTCACATTATAGGTATGATTTTTCAAATATTTTTAAATTGTGTAGAGCAATACCCAAAACAATAATTGTGTTTTAAAATGCAAATACAGTTTGTTCCTTTTTTTTGTTTGTTTTGAGACAGAATCTCTCTCTTTCACCCAGGTTGGAGTGCAGTGGCATGATCTTGGCTCACTGAAACCTCTGCCTCCTGAGTTCAAGTGATTCTCCTGCCTCTACCTCCTGAGTAGCTGGGATTATAGGCATGCACCACCACATCCGGCTAATTTTTGTATTTTTAGTAGAGACAAGGTTTCACCACGTTGGCCAGACTGGTCTCAAACTCCTGACCTCGAGTGATCTGCCCACCTCGGCATCCCAAAGTACTAGATTACAGGTGTAAGCCACGGCACCTGGCCTGATTCTTAAACAATACAGGATTGAACTAAGTAGGTCTAATTTATACATGGATTTTCTTTTGTCTTTGCCACCCTGAGACAGCAAGAACAACGTTTCATCTTACTCCTTCTCTTTAGCCTAGTCAATGAGAAGATGACAAAGATGAAGAGTTTTATAATTATCCTCTCACTTAATGATTAGTAAATATATTTATCTACTTTATGATTTTCTTAATAACATTTTCTTTACCTTACTTTATGTAAGAATGCAATATGTAATATATATAATATAAAAAGTATACTAATTGACTAAGTTATTGGTAAGGCTTTCAGTCAACAGTGATGATTAGTAAAGGTTTTGAGGAGTCCAAAGATTTTTGATTGTGCAGGGTGTTGGTGCCCCCAACCTCCATGTTGTTCAGGGGTCAACTGTGAAATGCTTTCAATGAAATTTGTTTTGCCAGCTACTTTATGAAGTTAATCTGTCCTTACAAGTATCAAAATTCAAGATCATGAGGTTGTTATTTATAAGAGATAATGATAGAATTTTCTTAACTGTATCTGTTTGTCTTTAATTATGTAATAAACTACTCAGCTTATTATTTATGCAATGTTAGACCATACAGATTATTTTACATAAAGCCAGTATATTACTGTGAGAAAGTGTTTTAATTGTGGAATTAAACTAAATTTTCAAATGTATGTATAGAATATTGGACAGCACTGCCATTAGAGAAACACATAATGGAAACCACTGCCTGCTATTGGGAATTCCAAAAGGAATAATGAGGCACACCTGGTTCCCCTTCCCACAATGGCCTGAACTAGTTTTTCAGGTTAACTTTGCTATGCTCTTGACTAAGAAGAAAGATCCATTCAGATGGTTGGAGGGGCTGAGAATTTTATTTTTGGTTTACGATTAGAAGCTATAACTTTGGTGTACTGTTCAGTAAATGGTAGCATGAGTGACTTAAATAAACAAAAATTAGCTTCCAATATGTATAAATATTAACCAAAAAAGTAAATTTGTCATTGGGAAATTTGATTATATTTCAATTAGCCTTAAAAACAACTGTCACAAATCACTAGTTTGAATTATCATTACTATTTTATCATCTAATACAGAAAATCCAAAGCCCTTTTAACAAAACGACTTAACTCCTCATTACTATTGCTTTTGATGAACCTGAAGAGTATTATATATTGCAGAAATAGAATTTGAGAAATCTTGCTATGAGTGAATTCCCAATCTAATAAAGAGAGCATAAACATTGCTACATCTTCTTAAGTAACAGGAAATATGGATGAAATACATAGAATTCTGCCCTAAGACTTTATATTGCTTTCACAAAAGGCATTTAAGTTTAGCTACTCTGATATTAAAATGTTAAACAAATTCAAACATATACATGTGTTTATCTTAAGTTAAAATGAAATTTATCCTAATAAGCATTTTTTCTTATACTTTTGGAAACTGGATAGAAAATTATTTCTTGAGAGGTAATATTACTTTAGTGTTTCCTTGTATTTATGCATCTGTGCAGTTCCCTCTCATTGAATCTTAGCTGGCCCCATGACCTTTAACACAAGGCAGAAGAATCACAGGTGCACCCATTCAGGATCTAAGCTTTAAGGAAGCTTGTTAGAGTACAGTTTTTGTGCTCTAGGGAATTTTAGCCACCATGTAATAAGTCTGACTACCCCAAGGCCTCATGCCCCATGCTATGAGCAGTCCAGCTTGCCCAACTGGAGATTATCACAAAAAGCATAACCTATATTCCTAGACAGCAGCCTCAGCTGGCTCCCCACTTGGCAGCCTGCACTAACGTTCCAGAAATGTGAGAGAGGCCACATTAGAGGTGGACTGTTGACCTCAGTAAAGTCAACCTGTTGATGCCATGTGGAGCACAGCTGTTGATGTCCAGATTGTAAAACTGGAAGGAAGCAAATTAAATGTTGTACTGTTAGCCACTACATTTTATAAACCAAAAATAAAGTTCTAATTCCCCCAACCAACCGAGTGTATGGACCCTCTTCTCAGCTGAGGGCATTCCAAAGACAACCTGAAAAACTAGTTCAGGCCATGATGGGAAAGAGGGGGTCAGGCAGGTCTCATTATACTCTCCTCCTTTTGGAATTAATGAAAAATTGACCAGCATTAACTTAAAAACAGATACCTTAAGACTGATGAAACAGACTCTTTGTAGGAATAAGATACCAATATGAGAGATAGTAGGTCCTGAAATAAGTCAACATTTTTTACCTCAAAATATATTTTTGGCTTATTTTGAAATAACCCTGCAAAGTTGTCTCTTGTGGGGAAAATCCATATTCTGTAAAGATTCCTCTTCTCTTTCTAAGTCTTTTTCCTGATCCAGGAGAGAATTAGTTATGAGTCTGGTACCTTTATAAGTCCGGTAAAAAATATTTACAATCTATTCTCTCCAAAGCCTGTTAACCTAGATGCTTCATCTGCATGATTAAAAAAAAAAACCTTAGTCTCTGCAACCCTTAAGCTTACCCCCAGACACTTCTTTTTACTGATTACAGGGCTTTAGATGATAACAATTCTTTCAATCAATTGTCAATCAGAAAATCTTTGAATCTACCTACGATCTGGAAGCCTCACTTCAAATTATCCTGCCTTTCCAGAATAAACCAGTGTACTTCTTACATGTATTGATTGATGGCTTATGCCTTCCTAAAACTTATAAAACCAAGCTGTCACCCAACCACGTTGGGCACATGCACTCAGTACCTCCTGGGGCTACGTAGCAAGTCACAGTCCTCATATTTGGCTCAAAATAAATCTCTCCAAATATTTTACAGTTTGACTCTTTTCACCAACAGTTTTCAAGTACTTTCTTATGTAGCATTAGATAACTAACAGAGATTATTCTGTATTCATGTATTTTAATTATCATGCTATGACTGCTAGAGCTACTGTGATTTCTTTTGAAATGTATTTTAAAAGTACATTTGTGAAATTCTGAAGTAGTGAGGCCAAGTATATTTTGTTATTACACCTTGCTGTGAGATTTATGTCTAATCACAATTTTAAATGTATATAGTAATTGATAGTTGTATGAATAGAACACTGAAGTAAGAGCTTGCTTCTTTAATTATCAGTTTGATATACAGCATAATTAACTAAGTGGTAGCAGTAAAATTACATTGCCATATAATAATTCATTTTGTATTCATGCACCATGTCCAGTTTTTTCTATGTTAAACTTTAACCTGAATCTTATCATTCACATTATTAATTTGTACAAACAGATGCCCATTTTTTATTTTATTTTATTTTATTTTATTTT